>NW_021940535.1:41087492-41417685 GCF_001715985.3 Manacus vitellinus
GGAGGTACCTGTTTGTATAATAATGGGTGGTAACGGTTTGGCCGGGGGCCCCCGCTCTCCGTGCGTGTGTGACCAGCTGCTGCAGTCTATATAAGGAATTACATTTACATTTCAGACTTAAGGGCTGCTGTGGGGTGGTGGTTCCCCCCCCTTTTTGGTACGTGTGTTACTTTAAGATGCATTGGGAAGGTACACGGCGGGGGGAATAAACGCTCGTAACATCCACTCTACTTATTTTCTGGAAAATGGAGAAGTAGTTCGGTCCTCGTAGCACGACTCTTCGCAGTAGGATGTAAAGCAGGAGATTTTGTAACCCTCCTTGGCAATTTTAGGTTTCATGTGGCATTTCCTGTGCAGGGTCACAAATAGGAAGGCTTTGCCTGCGATCTGAGATGTTTTCATACGCAGTGAATGGTCTCTGAAATAGATCAGAGTCACGATCGGTGCTTCACCTCTCTAATCCTGACTGTTCGGGGCGTAACGGTGATAAATGACGGCCTTTCCAGGGGCTAACGGGTTGGTTTGGTTGCGTTGAACTTAAAAGGGTTTTCTTATTTTTTTCTGTGTGCGTTTTCTAGCAAGTATTTTTGTTTGCACGCTCATGTTATTAATTCCTTGTCCTTGTGTAAATATTTATATTTAGCTCATGATTTGGTTGTGCTAAAGGTAAGTTTGGAAAGTGCTTTTCTCTTTACCTTATTAAAAATGTGGATGATCAGAGAAAGGGGCTTTTCTTGTTGCTGACGACATGTGTGTGACATGTGAGTCTGAACCACCCAGTGTCTGTGCAGGAGCTGTAAACATGTTTACCTGAACAGGAAAGAAAATGGATTTTTCTCTTAAAGATCCAGTGATATGAATATAATACTCCTAGAGCCTATCAACAGATGACTTGCGAGAGAAATTTTCTGAAAACCTAGCTTTTGAAATCAACGGGGAAAAGGGATTCTTGATTGCTGCAGCAAATGGCAACTTGTGCAGGTAGAAAAAAAAAGATGGTGTTTAGTTTTCTCCTGCATGCGTGTCAGCCCCCTCCTGTCTGCTGCTTTCGTTCTCAAGGGAGGGATTTATTTACCACGCTTGCTGTCAGTGTTTTTCCTTTGTGCTTAATATTAGAAAACCAGATTTAAGGCTGTTTAGCACAAAATGTTTTGTCTGCAGCGTGTATCACTCAGAAAACAAAAGGTGTATAAGATGCGATATCATTCCAGGTATCTTTCATCTTCATCACTTTTGGACCTCGTTTCTGCACTCATTTTATTTAAAAAAAACCTCTGAGTCTTTATCAACTAGTTCTGCAATGTAGAATGTAGTGTGTCTTGCTTTAGGCTGGTTTTGGTTCCTTTTTTTTTAGGAATTAAAACCAACTTAAGTCACTGTGCATTGAAGCATCAGGCTCAGTTAGCTAATAGCTTCTGGTTAATAGAGATTTCTCAGCAGCGGGTTTATTTTTGACTTGCAAATATTTATTAAAGAAAAAGGCTAGAAAAATGTTAACCCTTTAACCTTTAAAATAAATAGGTATGAGACTTTTTTTCCCCTAGGAGTCTAAACGCACTTGGTTCTTACAGGTGAGTATCATATGTTCATGAGAAATGAGCATAGAGGAGATGCATCAGCAATGGGTTTGTCTGTAGTATAAAAAGTAAAAGCACAAAATTATGCTGTGCTTTCCCACAGAATATGTGATTATTAAAGAGAGATTGCACTTCCAGTATGCTAGTTAATAATACTGGGCTATGGCATCGAGTTATTATACTGTAAACTTTTCTTCTGTTTATCTAGTGTTAAACTTAACACGACTATTCTTGTACTGTAAACTTTTGTTGTGGAGGCTTGGTTGTTGTTTTGGGGTTTGTGTTTTTTTCTTTCCCCTCCCCCCGCCTTTTTCTCTCTGTTTGGGAGCCATCCTGGTGCATTAACTCTGGCTGGAAAGACAGTCTTATCTTCTTACCTCTAGAACTGATTCCTTTTCTACCTTGTTTATTGGCCCCTACAGGAGATCAGCAAAAGAGGCAATTGGCCCTGTCATTAAAACCTTCACTTACCAGGAAATCTGGCACTTCCTACCTGAAGAAAACTATCCTGTGTCATTGTCCTTAGTTTTGGCCAATACACAAAAACATCTGCTATGGTCAAGGAGTTAACAAAGTGTTGAGGCCATATGATAAAGCAGAAACGTAGTGCTGCTCGGGATTCCCTATTTCTGTCGGCTTCTTCCCGTTCTCTCCTTCTTTTGATAGAGAAACGAAAAGGAGAAAAGAGGGTTTATTTTATTTATTTCTTTTTTTGGCTAGTCATCTGCATAGCCGTGCCATGTGACTTCTTTGTAGGTTTCAAATAGATTCAGCAAAAGTTTTCTCATTCCGAGTTGGTTTGCAGGGTGAGGATTAGTTCCTTTCTTAGATTCTCTCATACATTATAGGATTGTCTTAGCTCTTATTAAACAGCAAAACATCCCGTTCTTCAGCAATGCTGTGACACAAATAAAAAAAGCACAATATTTGAAACTTTCCTTACTAGAGGGTTAAAAAGATGTTCACCTTCTATGTAGGTGTTCTGAAAATAATATGAGTATGCATTCAGGTTTTCAGATGCATATTTAATAGCAAAAGGAAGACTGTATGAATCTGAGTAAGTTCTGCATGCTGTCAGGTATATGAGAGGAGAGAGTATGAGCCAGCTTTTTTAATTTCTGGGTTTTTTTACCCCCTGGTAACAGTGAGATCATTGTTAAAAGGTTATGTAGATTGACTTGTTAGAGTGCTGTTTCAGTTGCTTTACAGTTGGATCTCCTTTCTTTTTGTTTCTATTAGATAACAATTTCATATAAAGTTTTGTTACAAAGCTAAGGACTGTAAGGAGATCTTAAGTGCCTTTGAACAAGGCAAAAACATGGTGTATTTCTGTTAGCTCCAAGGTGTTAACTACTGGCAGGATGTCAGGTGTTAGTGACGCTTGGGATGCATTCCTTTTTGTCTTCTCTTGCCCCCTTGCCTTTCTTTTTGACTAGGTATCATGTTTTCACTGTAGCATTAATTTAAATTTGCAATTTGGGATTTGTGGAATGTAGCCCGAGTTAAAATTCCAGGCACAGTGAACAGGTCTACATGGACAACTGAATTAACTGTTTGAGTCCAGGGAAATCTTCTCTCATATAAACAAATATTACTTCTGTTTTAATGTTAACTACTGAAGTATGATGGAAAGACTCTTTAAAAGGTCATTATGTCTTCATTTTTCTCTTAGTAGTCAGTGCTTGTTATTTTAACAGTTGTGAAGTAGAGTATTTTAAGGCAATTAACTACCTGAGGCAGGTTTTTTTAAGATGACTAGTTGCCTGAAACAGTTTTCCCTGCTTGTAGGACTCTGTAAGTGTGCTGCTGAAGAGGTTGATGAAAAGTAGCAAGGAGATGAAACTGTCCTTCTGACATGGTCTTCCTAAATATTTAATTTCAAGTCATTGAAATTAAATATTTGAGTTAAAAGTCTGAGGATTTGACTTCTTTGAACACAGTCCAAATTTTCTGTTGAATATTTTCTGTTATACCAGATACCCCTTCTCACCGAGTCTTTTTGTGGACTTTGGGCTTCATTACAGGCCCTGTTAACTGGTGTTACTGACTTTGGTTAGCTCCTTGCTGTGTGTGAGCTCATCTGTTGGTGGTGCAGGGGGAAGGGGTTCTACACTTGTCCCCTGCCTCCTTCCCCACTGGGACTCAGGTTGTGGTATTAACCTGTCATTTCTTCTTATAGAAGTTTTCTGGTGGTGAGGGGAGAGGCTGGGGTATTCTGAAGTCAAAATATGACTGTAATGCCTTTCTTCATGTGGAAACAGATTTTTAATAGGGTTTAAGATGCTGGCGAAGGATGTCAGACACTTTTAATATTTGTGGCACTCTATATTATTATGTTATAGACATAAAACTAACTTCCATGAAACTTGGATTGCAGTTTTTTGCTTGTTTGGTTTTTTAACTGATTTTTGAGCAGCTGCTCTGTATTGCAGAGAAACTGCTGCAACTACAGTATCTGGCTGAATGGCTCTTAAGAATCCCTATTTCTAAATTCAGTCATTATTATGTACCAAAAATATAAGCTTATTACTTTCAACTTATTATCTGTTTGTAGTCATTTCAAAAACTCTAATTCATTGGCATTGCAAACTGATTGGAATATGATGTCCTTTGTTGACTGTAAAACCAATGTTTAACAGTACAAACTGCATCTCTGGAGATAGATTCTATTTGTTATAGGTTTCACACAAAAACACAAAAAAAGAGGTTGAAAAATTAAAATAATTCTGGTTTTATGTAGGCTTTCATACTGTATTTCAAAGTACAGTTCCAGATAAACTTTCAGCAGCTAAGTATCAATATTCCTGAAGTTTTGGTGGTTGTTACACACATCTTTCCAAAGGACTCACACCAGGTAGGATCTTCTTTTTTTTGGGCAAGTAAGCAGGACCCTGACTTTAATCTGTGGTCTCAGAAACATTGGTCCTTCATTCTGGCAGCTATAATAGGCCTGTTATTTTTGAGAACTGAATTCTCAAGTGACTTACCCAAGGTCGCACAGGAAGTCCATAGCAAGACTGAGTCTCAGTCCATTTTTAATTCTCAGGACTACCCTCGCATTTAGCTTGATCTAGAGCCTTAAAGGGAAAGAGCAATTTTATCATTTAGCAGTTACTATTCCTTTCAGCTTAAGTGTTTAAGTTCTTTCATATTTGTTGTATTGAAGTATTTGTACTTTCAGCAAACAAGTGGCAAGATACAAAATTCAATTCTGTGTTTAGTCATTTTTAGATGGTATTAAGATAGTGTCTTCTCTGGTGATGTTTCCTGTTTTCATAGTCAATGTTGATGTAATGATGTGCCAGAGAAGTAGAATTTTGTCTTCTGGTGTCTTTCTGTATTCCCAAATCTTAAATTCAATTATGTGAGGATAGATAAAAGTGAAACACATTAGGAGGGAATTAGCTTAAGACCTGCAGTTAACATCAACATATATACTGCTATGTGGAGAATGTTAAGGGGACTGTTTCCTTGGGGTTTAACATCTGGGCAGAGATGATTTAATCAGATGTTAGCTTTGTTGTGACAGTAGTGACTAAAGAAGAGTCTCAGCATGTGACTGGTATTTCTAATACTTGAAAATGCTAGGTAAATAAAAAAGCATAAGTCCTCCTTAAAAAAAAAAAAATAAAAAAAATTCCCAGAAACTTGTAAGTAAGTGTCTGGCCTGGTAAGTCTACTTGACTGGGACAAACACATGCAAGTCTAGCTTTTTTAGCATGACAGCTGCTTGTCACAGGTGGAGTCATGTGGGAAGTGGCTGTGGGTGCAGGTGGGTGATGCTCCTGCCTGGAGGGCCTGGGCAGCATGAGGCAAGGTGGGTGTGAAGAGTATTCTGGTATCTTCATTTAGTGAAGATGTGTGGTTAGCTCCAGTCATGAGGTGCTGCAATAGATCAGTTTTGATAGGGATTCTTTCTTGTGGAGGGAAATGCTGTTTTAAGTATTTAGTAATTAAAAGTAAAAAATAAAAAATGAACAAACCTCCAAGCACAGCATGAAGAGCAGAGGGCTGTGTGTATGAGCAGTGCATGGGCAAGGCAAAGAACATGTGTGGGGAAGGAGGGAGGATGGAATGGACAAGGGAGTAGTTTGCTTCTCACTCAAGGGCTCATACCTGCTTTCTGGTCCACCTTGGTGACCTTCAAGGGAGTGGCATTTGGTTGCTGGCTGAGAATATCACAGTGGTAAATAGCTTTGACCTCAGCTGGTTGAGTGATGCCTCTAAGTACTGGAATTGTTACTGAATTGTATAGAGGGGTTCATGTGTGTATGTTTTTGTAATGCTTTCTGCTTCCATGTTATATTGGTAAGGTTTTTAAACCTCTTATAAGCCACTGCCTCTAATATTCTGATTGAGTTGATTTCTTGAGCTAATTATCACGTACTTGTGTGTTTCTCAGTCTTGGTTTGCTTTTCTAGTTGTCCAGTTCCTAGCATCTTATTTTTAAGTTGTTGGAAAGAGTAACAGAAGTTTGGTATTTTAAAAAACCATTCACAGTTGTAGCTTTTTAATCTTTGCATGACCTCCTCCTTTAAAGAAAGATTAGAGTTATTTTCAGTTTTCCTATTGTATTGAGCCACAGTTTGTTTATTTAATAACCCATTTTTTCCTTTCTTGTGTAGATAAGTAATATTTCTGTAGGACAGTCAAGGAAAATGGGAAGCCCAGTCAAGAGGAGTGAGACTTGATGGTTAAAATACTGACTACAGTTAAATGCAGCATAGCTTTATAAACCTCAGTACTCCTGAGAAAAATACTACCCCCATCACCACAGTATGTAAGCACCTTTCAGGCAGTAAAAATATATGTCCTGAGTCTTCTCTTCCTTTATCTTGGCCTATACATCCAATTCCTCCTGTGAGTACCTGGCAGCTTACATTCACGTGTTAGGAGGATAGGTGATGGTAGAGTGGAAAGAAGAAACTTGCTAAGTTTGTATATTTATGTGTGGAGCAGCTAGGTAGTGATTCAGATGTTTCAGTTGATTAATGCTGAACATATTAGCTAGGTTTCCTTAGACTTGTAATATTTGTTCCCAGAAGGGATAATAGGGAAAAAAGAAGGCTTTTTTTACTGTGCCTCACTCTGTGATTTTCTCAGATGCCATTACTGTAAGGTAACTGTATCTTTTATTTTAACATTCTTTTTCAGAGCAACAGAAGTTAACTAAAAATATGCTTTCTCATTTTTGAGAAGTTTGAAAAGCAGCCTGTTTCAGTTCTCTCCTTTTCAGCTGTCATTTCCAGCTGTCACAATCTCCTTGATGTGAGGACTTTACCCCTGTTGTTTCAAAGCAGTTTGGTTAACAGCTGCTGTCACCCAAAGGTTAAAGCCTGAAAACTGGCATCCTTTATTGCTTCCTTTACAAATGTTTGCTTTCTGTTTGGTAGCATCTTCCTCGTTGCTCTGTCTTCAATGTGTTCCACTGATCCTATTTTTGGAGAACTATGTAAAGCAAACGAACATGTCTAATGATGAATGTATCCTTCCGGATGTGTTGGGGTGCTCAATTATGGCTGAGAAGAGAGAGTAAAAAAAAAAAGGAGAAATTCTGGGCTGTGCTGAGATGACATTCCATCCTGTTCAGTTAGCATCTGTGAGTATGAGTAGCAGTCCTTGTTCAATGAAAAGACGTGTAAAATCACTTGTGTATCAGAAGGAAAAGAAACAACTGTTCCTTAACTAACTGCATAGTATTCTGTACTTCTTCTAAGTATATTTGTTTTATTTCATGCAGATATCTTTCTTTCTGCAACCTTCTCTGTTCTTTAGCTTCTCACAGGTCAAGCGTTAGATCAGGAACACTGAAGGGGCTGGCAAGAGCATTGGAGGTAAATGGATTATAAACCTGGCCTTTCACCATGAGCCTGAGAGTAACTTTCATGGACAACACTTGAAGTAAAGGGGTTGAGAGAGTCTGATGTGGTAGAGTATTTTTACCTATGAACTAGTGTGCCTGTCCTTGTTAGGATCAAATGCTGGTTGGGCCAGTGATGCTGGGAATACCTTCAGTTATTGTGATATGTAATGTTTTCGTTATTTCAGCAAACATCCCTTTTCAAATTCTCTTTGATAGACAACTGACAGACACTGAGGGCAGTTTTCTGTTCCATTTTGCAGACATCTGTCCACAGCATGTATATGGGAGAAAGCAAAATGAAATTACAAAACACCACAAATGTGGTATGATTTTAAAAAAGGCCTGGGGAAATCTATTCCATCTGAAAAAGGGCAAACCAAGGAACAGAAAAATCAGACCTTAATTACAGGGATTAAGTTGCTTTTTGCTAAACTGGCAGATTTGACATAAAGAAGCAGGTTGTATTTTTTGTTTGTTTGTTTTCCTAACACCTTTTCCCTTCCCTGATCTAACGTAATTTTTCTTCATGTCCAAAAGATGAGTTGTCCTGTTGCTGAAATACACTTATCTTTAAACAGTCTTTCTTAATGTCTTGAGGAATTTCTGCCTTGTGTAGCTTTCAGGTATGCATCAGATTTTCCTTTTTCATGCCTTTTAGTCCATTTTATTATTTCTCCTAAGTTCCTGTAAACTATCTACTGTAAGTCGTGTGAAGTCCTGAACTGGACTCTTCAGTCTTCCATCCCGTTTTCTTTGTCTTTCCGTAGCTTTTTTTTTTTTTCTTCCTAGTATTCCCGGTAAAACTATTTGATAAAGTGAGGCAAAATAGAAGTAGTTACATACTACTGGATTCATTCTTGTGTTATTGTTCACAGGAAGGACCTAGGTACAGTTGGCCCCACAAAGAGCATGAGGTGGTGAATAAGGACTTTGAAGCAGATTTGGAGCTGTAATGACTGGCTTCCTTCCCTGCTGCTGTCCCTTCCCCTTCCTTGCAAAGCATTTTCATTTGAAAAACTAAGGTGTGGTCATCGGGCATATCTGTTCTCAACTTCCAGTAATTTTTTGCTCACTGCTGAGCTACACCATAATTACATATGCAAATGTAGGGGTTTTTTTCCTGCTTACCTTGTACATGTGGGAGAAGAAGATAAGGTTGCAGAATACTTGGGAATGGTGCTGTTTTTGAGGAGGTGCTGCAGACTGCCACAGGAGAAGTAACTTGTCCTGCCGGACAAGACTCAGTGGGGGATTTCAGAACTTCCAGGTCTCAAAAGGCAACAAAAAAGCAATATTCTTGCCAACTTTAAACTTTAGATAGTAGCAGATTTTGGCAATTTGTTATAACAACCTATTTTAATACATTCTAGCTACTGAAAGTGTATTTGCAATTGCAATAGATATTTGTGTTGCAGACATAATGTATATCTCTATATGTGTAGTTAGATTAAATTATCGGATATATTATGCTTGCTTGAATGCTCCTTGTAATAACACAAGGTAAACTATTGTTCATAACAGTGTTGTAAGGATACTAAAACCACCAAGACTAATTCTATGGAACAGACTGTTGTGACAACTCCTGCCCTTCATGGTAAGGCTTACTTTGTACTTTTTCCATATTTGAAATGGACAGACCTACTGTGTTCTTGGAACCCTAAGTATGACTTAGAGCAATAGTGAATAGAATTGGTTCTACATTGCAATCAAAATGCTGGGAAGCTCTTTCTGGACAAAAGTGGAATAACTTAGAAATGAGAAACAAAATTGAATTGGTAGTTGTGGCATAGAAAAGGGAAATAGTTCCAGTGACACATAACACAGTATAATGTGCCATAGTTCTGTGTTTTTCACCACCTGATTAATCACACCTTCAGGGATCAGCCTGCATAGCTGATGTGGTAGTTACATGATGGAGGCAGGCACCTTAAAAAGATGAGCCGGGTTTTTACCTCAGCATGTGAATGACTAAAACTAGTGGCAGACTTTGCTTCTGTGAGGTAAGCCAGTTCACACAAGGGGAATTTTGTCTTTCCAGCTCTAAAGGTCACAAATAGACTTGAACAAAAACCATGACACGCAACAGAGGTTTATAATCCTGACAGAAAATTTTTACAAGATATTTGATGAAAACTGTTGTGTGTAGATCTGATGCTTAAAAAATATTTTTGCCAGTACTGCCTGTGACAGTGCTAAGGTGCTTTCCTTCAGAAACAAAATAAGTAAGGTAGTTAAGAACTCCAGGAAACACGAGTGTCTTCTTTATTTTGGTATGAAGTTGCAAGCCTTCTCAATTTGTTTATGTCAAGCACTTGAGAAAAGTAATTAAAAAGCTCCTTGTTGCAGTATGGTGTGCAAATCATTTCACTGTATTTTCTTTTTGCATATGTATGTGTCACAACAGTTTGGCATATAGGCAAAATACAACTTTTCTAAAAGGTCTGAGTTGTTTTCTGAGCAGGTAAGAAAACAGAAGTGCTGAAATTGATTACTTGCCAAATGTCTTGTTCTAATAGTTTACAGTTGCCTATTTAGCCTTTTTTTCATTTTTCTAACTTTTGACAATATTTTTAAGCATTTTGAAGGTCTTGTGTAGCAAATTCTCAGAACAAAAATATGTTTGACTTTTCAAGTTCCAAGTTGCTTGCTTACTGAGTAAAGTCTTCCAGGTTTGTGCCTTAGTGTACCTTAAATGGGCATCCTAATTAAGCTTTTTTAACTTTAAATATTTCCCCAGCCTGTCTACCTTGAAAGATCTTGTGCGTCTTCCTTCAGCCACAGAAGTGTTAAGTAGGACTGTCAATCAAATGTGTGTCTTGTTCATTCTTGGGTCTACTGTCAAAACAGTTTGTAGCTGAAGAGGGTGTGCGCATGTGCAACTGCATGTGCTGTTTTCCTGCCTTTTCCTTTTGTCTGTCAAGCTTCTGGCTGATAGCAGATTAGCCATCTGAATGTGGGCAGCAAAGAGTAATGGGCTGTACAAAGTGCCTGGGGCTTTTTGCATACAATAAAATGACTCAGTTATAAAGCAAAAAATGACAAGCCTGCAATGAGGATATCTGTACTGGGGAGATGGAGAGTAGCCTTTGGCTTATGATCATGTTAATTGATGTAAAATAAACTTTTTTTTTACAACTGTCAGAAGTATTCCTATTTGCTTTACAGAGTAATAAAGATTCTTCTAGCAGGAAAATACTAATGAGCTAAATGGGTGATGTACTACTTGCTATTCCTGATTGCTGCATATGTGTGGGGAAGGAAGGGAGTAACAGCATGATGGCTCAGTTTCATTTTCATCGTGCAGGTGTGTGTGGTTTTTTCTTTCTTTTCAATTTTTTTATTTCAAGTGTTTTGCTTAGTTATAGGATTACATAATCTCCCCTGCAGGAGTGTTAGGTTTATTAAGTCTTTTGGAAGATGTACTAATACAGATTTGAAGGAAATTGGGCCAGAAACATGGTTGACTGAAACAGAGGGAATCCAGATGTTGGAGGAAGATATAAAATATAAAGCTGTAGAGAGTTGGATCAAACAAACACACGAGTCTGTGTGCAGAAGCACAGTAGCAGGAAAAATAACTATGAATCCTTTTAAGTTTTTTTGACAGCTGTTCTTACCCACTGTAAGAATCTGGTGTTTAAAAAACCCTCTCAATTGTCTACAGTTTGTGTCCATAAGTAGTAGTGGCTACTTGTGCACTTCCAACTTCTAGTTAGAACTTTCAAAAAGACTTTTTTGTTAGCTTGTTTTTGTGGCATTCAAGTTCTAAAAGGTACTCTCCCCACTAAAAAAGAGAGGTATACTACGGTAATTTGTGCTAAGTGGAAGATCTTCCTGGATTGCATCTGCTCAGGAAATGAAGGCAGCTTCAGATACATGTTAGCTTCCAAACTTAACTGACAATTCAGCATAAAAACAATTTGTTATATGGAGTATAAATGAATTTAACATTTCCATGTTAAAACATGCAAAGCTTGTCCTAAAATGCTTAAAGAAAAGCCTTAAATGTCTGTCTCACTGTTGAAATCTGTTCAATACGTCACTGTGGATACAACCTAAGTGGACTCTGCAAAACTATGCTTTAGTAGCAAAATGTACAAATTAAAACTTTTAATAAATAAAATGGGAATACTGTTTGAACAAGCTTTGTGGTTTTTTTTGGTTTTTTTTTTCATTCTGTTAGCCACTGCCAGATCTCATTGTGACTGTTCTGGACATGTAGGGTTTTGCTGTAAGGTTGACATCCCTTGAGGATCTCCTTTTAGCCCTACTTTACAAACCAACTTTTCCCCACACTCTTGCATTGATTTGCCTTAAGCAAAAACCGTTCCTAAAAAGTTGTGCTCCCTTTCTCTCCTCCAATAAAGTCTGCCAGCTCTGCATGTCCCCCCAAGAAAAAGGAAACAACTGAGAATGATTTTGAGACTGATTATATCACAGAGCTCCCCAGATGCTGCTCCCTTATGGCAGTATCAATTCACTTTACATGCATTTTTATTATGTAGTTCAGAATTGTTTCTATGATCATATGAGCTTTTTATGGTGCTGAAGACTGTGGCTGCTTAGGAAGGAAGCTGGTGATAAAACTAAAGCTTAGTTAACTATCTCCAACAGTGGGTAGTCTGTAGCTGGTGACAAATAAAATATGTTCCAGACTAGTTTATTAAGAGAGATTTGTGGGGTTTTTCTCATCTGCTCTTTCCTTGTCCCATGTGATTGCTGTGGTTTACAGTAGGAAGCCACTAGTTTCTGCAGTCATAGATGGAAAGGGAGGTGTATTCACGGGTAGGTCATGCAAAGACATCTGAGTAAAAATAAGAAAGTGAACTGTGTTACAGGGTAAGGAGGTAGCTACATTATTTCACAAATCTTTCAACATCTGTAACTTTATTGGCACTACTGAAACCAGTATGCTGCACATAAATGCAACTTTCCTAAGCTGCATTAATGAATATGAATTAAAAAAATCTAAAACTGTTCCCATCTTCTATGTGATTTTCATAATTGCACATCAGCCAGAGAAGGGTATTAACTGCCTTGGACTGACCCAGCCCAATATGGCTGGTGATGTACCACAGCTGGTTTTCAGGACAGATCTGGAAAATTGCAAAATATTCCAAAGACAAAGTGGTAAAACAGTTGAAAGCTCCACTTAACCAAAAAGAACTGTAGGAAATATGGCTTTCATTATCTTAAAAGTATTTAGGTAACATAGAAAAAATATTCTTCTGGCAGATAGTTTTACTTGCTGTTTTCTGTGTTGTATAGGCTGCAAGAATGGCATAACTGGTTCAAACACCATGCCTGAGGAAAGTCTGCTGATATGAAAAGATCTGTGCTAAAATATTCCAAACATTCATAAAAGAAGTCTTGTGATGGGGTATATACCATTGTGGGTGGGGAGAGAGGGGTGTGGAACTTAGTGTTCTTGTTTCCTAGAGTTGTATGATTGCTCTTCATCAGTGACCAGTGATATGACACATCAGTCTGTCTGACTAAGCTGTAGACCATTTCCAAATGTCCCTTTCAGACAAATTCAATGCAACCAGGAATTTCTGAGAACTTTAGCTGGGCCCCGCTGGTATGGAAATAGGCATTTAGTTAACTAGTCTGATTGAAGTTCTTTATTGAAAAATACACTAGTAGAATGTAGTCCTAGTAATAATAAACAAGGTTAGCTTTCAATTTTATCAGCCTTTGTGTTGATGCTTAAGATCTCTTTGTAATTTTTTATTGGCAAATACTAGTGCAGTAGACTTGGAATCCTGAGTTTAGGATGATAATTAAGGCCACCAGCTGCAGAGCTGTGGAGTGCCTGAGGTGGCATGGGGGAGAAACCTGGAAATCCATATTTTCAGGCTTAAAAGGTAGCCAGTTCAGAATATTTACTGCTAGATTTAACTCAAGCTACAACATATTTTAAAACTTTCTGTGAACAGATTGTCTTTTGTTTGCTGATTGGAGTGAGGAGGAGGTGGCAAAAGCTTAGTGTCTCCTCTGTAAATTATCCAATGTATGAATTTACAGAAGGCCCTGTATAAACAAAAGTGCAATGCTTGTCACAAAATGAGATGCCTGCAAGGTGCATTCTTGTACCCTCCCCTCGATTTTCCTTTTGTGAATCCTGATGGCCAACCCTTGTGTTAAGCTTTGATAAACACAGTGCTATGAAGATGTGGAAACTCATAGTTTTTACAGTGAATTGCTTTTGCTCCCTAGTTCAGCCTAGAACCATGCAGTTTATCTCAGTTTTGTGTGATGTTTTCCATAGGTAGAACAGAACTGTGTTTCTGCAGTAGACAAGTTAGAGTATGTGTTTTTATGACTGAGATATTGCTTGTTGCCAGCTTTCTGTGTGTTGTAGGCCCTATGCGAATCCAGGTGATTCCAGTTTTGTGGGATCTCTTTTCTGAAAATAGTCTTTTAGATGCACTTCAGAAACAGATGTTAAAAAGCCTTATGTTTTTTTCTTATTCTGGAGTTGAGTAGTTCTTAAGACAAGTTAAATGTGTCAGTGCTCTTGCATGAGGTAATGAACTCTGTTATGCTATCTCATCTAACTGTCTAAGAACTGCAATATTTTACAATATGCAGAGCTGCAGTGTATTTTCACCTCCATTCTTCCCCCTCCTCCTCTTCCAAGCAAGACTGTTTTAGAGAATGGAAAAAAATGCTACTATAAAAGCCAAATTGATGTTTTTGAGCTTAAATAAAGCTTATGATTATTGCTGTAGTAATAGGTGGTTGAGGTTTCTTGGAGCAAATCATGTAAAACCCATGTGACTGTTGCAAAGTACTTCAGTGGACATTGTCTGTTACAGTTGGGAACTCTTTAATTTAGATAACTTGTGAAGACTGAAATGTAATCCTCAGCTCATCAGCCTGTAGCATATGAGAACAAGGAGTGTCAAGTTCTGTTTTGGAGGAAGCATGTGTTCAAAGTCTTTCAGGTTCATTCACATGTGCTTGCCCTTAGATTTCCTTTTGATTTGTAAGTGTGTTCTGGAAAACCATACAGCCAAAAGCATGTTGATATTACTGCCTTGGGTGTTATTGATGATACCTAATAAATACCTCTAATTCTTTTTTTTTTTTTTTAAATTTGCCAATTGAATCTTATTTCTCTGTACCTTGCAAATTCCCAAACTATCTGGTAGCCATCACAGCCATCTACAAAACTCAGAATATTCTAAAACTAGTAAGCAAATGCATCAACATGACAAATCTGTTTGCTTACACAGCATGATAGAATAGGAGGGATTTCTGTACCGTCCTGAACACAACCTGCCAGGCATTAGGGAAGCAACGTGCTTTGTTCCCAGAGGAGGACAGAAGGGATTTGGAGAGAAGTGAGGCCTGCATTGCCTTGTGATGTTTGTGTTGTCATCCTTATAGTCTCACAGAGGAAGAACAAGGGTTTTTTAGTCATCTCTCCTGTCTCAAACCCTTTAGAAGTGTGTCCCTATTTTTTTAATTTTCTCCGTTTCTGCAGGCTTGACACATGGAAAGCCTATTACATGTGGGTTTCCATTTAGGCATGAGGACTCTGACATAACCTCAAAGACTGAATATTTTGTTCCAATCTTCTGCTTAAACTGGATTCTTAGTTATTAATAGGGAAGGGTGCAAATGAATGTCATACTGAGCATCCAGGGGTTTAGAGGGCATATTTCCTTAGCCAAAAAGAACAAGCGTATTTTGTACTTCCTTGAGTGTTTTTTTCCCATTTGTCAAAAGGATAAAGACTTCTGCCCAAAGGTTATTTAAATCGATGCCCTAGTGGATGAGATGAGAGCATCTAATGCAACTAATTCCCATCATGTAATGGCACGCATCCCACTAAACATGACTGTCTTGCTGCTTCCTTCAGACGTAGTTGGTGGAGGGATCCTGTGTCTGCTGTTACCAAATTTTATGGCTTTGGTGAAAACCATAAGGAATAGAGGCTGCTTTTTGGCACATGCGCTCACAGTGCTTCGGCATAGGAGCTAGGAGCGGTAGTAGGAGGAGATGTTGGTGCCCTACGCATCAGCTTTGGAGAAGTCTGGGTTGCTGACAAAGTGACAGAAACATCTCTGCCAGCTATGGCAAACCAGCATCCTTATGTGGAACCACCTCCTGTAATAAAGTGAGGATTGAGATTTTCTCGAGTAAAGATGTCTACTGGTGGCAAAATGCTGTAGTTTATGTAATACATAAAGGCATATAGTTGTTCCTAGGAAAACATTGCCTCGGAAATGCCCCTTTTTAAAGAGTAGACCTCTTCATCAGCAGTAAAAACAAATAACAACTTGCTTGCTGAACTGTGACCTGTATTGGAGTGACAGTCTTGCAGCTTGCTGAATCGACAGCTGGGCTTACCACTGTGCTGCCCGTAGTTGAGAGCGAGCTTCACAAAGGCTTTGGAAGAATACATTTGTTTTCCTGCACTGTTATTTCTCAGCAGGTTTTTGGTTGCTACTCCCCCACTTTTTGTAGCCCTGAAGCTGCCTGGCCTGCTACTGTTTCGACATAGTTTCTAATGCACCTTCTTTAAACATCCTTAATGGCAGCTGGAAGACTTGAATAATATTTGATAAACTGAGAAAATCAATGACAAGTTATTTGATAAAGCTTTTTGAGCTCTCTGGTTTAGCTAAGTGATTTGAATGTGATGTTTTTCTGCTTGAATCAACTGATTAACCTTTAGTTAGGTAGAAAAAAATGTGGGTTTTTTATTTAAAGAGGGAAGGTGTATAAATGCTTTGTTCCGACCTTCTTTCTAATAATAATTCAATATTCTGCAGATGAGTTATGTGAGTTGATGTGAGGAGTCTGGCTAAAAAGGAAAATTATCCATCTTTTCTAAATGAGACAGTGCCAGTTGCGAGGATCAAGTGTTTGTGCAAAAATTATGTTATCACTGAGCTAAATTTTGCTAAACATGCTGTGACATATATTTGGCTGGCATAAACTCTATGTCGATGTTTGCGGCAATGGGGGTTTAAACTAGTTCACTTCAAATCCTAGCAAGCAGCAGCTGAAACACTGCTGAATGACCTTTGACATAGGGACCCATGAACGCCCCAAGTATGATTTCACTTTCACCACGTTCTTTGTGAGTCTGAATGCTTGTCAAATCAGATGTGTGTTTAGACCTTTTCACTGGATGTGCTTGGAGGGAAAGAACAAAGCCTGGGGTCAACTTGGCATAATCCCTGCGTTTATCTTTATTCTATTATAGCGGCTTGTGGGGGATGGAGTAACTATTCTCTGTGAGGTGAAAGTGCAAGTAGAGTGTAGGTAGGCTATCCGTCTTTTCTTCCAGACTTTCCCAACAGCCTAACTGGTCTCTCATGATTTACTTGCATTAATGTGCAGCTGACTAGGCAGATTGCTGGCTGATCCATGTGATTTGCTAGTTTTTCTACCCATCACTGTTTTGTAGCTGCTGTGCTTATCCACTGGTGTAAACAAACACATATAACTTGTCTTGGGTATCACATGCAGAAATGGGTCTGTGCTACACAATGCTTTGTTCTCCCCAGTGGACATGGGGGGCGGGGGGGGAGGGAATGACATGGGTTTTTACACTACAGCTACTTTTGCTTCAGTGCAAATCATCTTTTTATTTTAAGAGATAAACAGCTTCATAGGGTTCATATGTATTCTTTGCTTTTGCAGGCTATTAGTCACAAAAGTAAGGAGTGATTAAGTCTGTTATTACCCATTCAAATTGGGAAAGCCTTTGTCTCTAAGGGAAGAACCGTAGAGTTCTACTAAATGATTGTTATAGACTTTTTGCGGTATTTTTAGATTTTTACTCCTGTGGTAGATTCACTTCACAATACAGGATTGTTTCTGTGTGGAGCTGGAGTGGTCTGAATCTGTAAACGAGCTATTGTGCAGTAAAGTACAAGTGGGTGGAGGAACTATATGACAAAAGACCTAGTTACCTTTACAGTTTGTTCGCTGTACCTCATACACTTTGTTTCAGAAGAAAAGCACTATTCAAAGACTTGAGGATAAGGAGGCAGTCTTTCACACGGGGCTTGTGGGAAATTTCTCTCCAACTTGTGGGGTTTCAGCTTGTGTAGGTTTGCCTGTGCCTTCTGAGGCTTTCCGTGGAACGACTTAATGTGTCTCTGAACCCCTCACACCTCGTGGGGTGAGCACTTCCCAGTCTGATACTTTGACCAGTATTTTCCATCTTACATGCACACTTGTTTGGGGTTTTTTTGTATACTTTTTAATTAAATTTTGAAAAATCTATTTTTAAATAAGGAGGGGGTTTTTTTGGGTAAGGGCTTCCAGACTCGGAAATAATTCACCCTCATTAACTTCAGATATTAAAAGCACATTAAGCAGCAAGGAGAGATCTCTTTTCTTTTTTTTTATAACTAAACTTAGTAAAAGTCATTCTGAAAACATGTGCTTTTTTTAGTTTTAAAACTAAACTTAAAAATTTGATGTCCTCTGTGTTAAATCTCCAGTTCCCTTCAGCTTCTTCCATGTGTTTCATTGTTTACTTTCTCTTTTCATATCTTAGAAGATAAGTACTTAAAAACCTGTTCATTCTGCTTGAAAACAGATACACTTCCCTCAGCACCAAATTTTCAGATTTAAAACACTTTCACATGAAGAATTGCTGATAAACTGGATGTTTTTGGGGTTTGTTGTTTGTTTTCTTTAAAGGGGAATTGAGTTATTTCAGTCCACCTGGAGAAGAGAACAAGTGCTCTGGGGAGAGCAGGGCTCTGCTTCTCTTGCCCGACCCAGGTGAGCAGGGGTGGCTGAAGACAGGCAGCTGCTCAAAGCTCTTGCAGGACATGAATACCCAGAGCTGGGTCCTGCTTCCACAGAAGAAATGGAGAGAGTACTCAGCCCCACAGGTCACAGCCCTGCACATGAGCTGGAACGAACAGGCTGCAGCCCAGCAGAGTAATTTAAAAATAAAATAGTGGAGGCCGGGACCTATACCTATGTTAGCTGTCTGGGCTATGGAAGCGCTAGTCACTGGCAGGAGGGCAGAAAAGGTATTTAGAGTTAGGAAGAGGTCTGATAGGGTTTGAGTAATGGCTTTCATTCCTTGTTAGTTGCATCCTTTCAAGGTTTGTGTGTGTTGGAGAGGGATGTTTTCAGCCTCCAGTCTGCTTGGTGCTGCTCTAACTGCTCTAGTAGAGTAATTCTGGGGAACCTACTTCATCATCGTCTTTTACTGCTTAAAGGAATAGGTTTAGTGCCTCTGTTTGATTCCATAATGTATTTTTGCTGAGAATCTCAGGCTGAGCAGCATGGTGTGCTTTTTTTCTGTGGTTCTTGCCCTGGTGGTTTACCCTTCCCATCGCAGCCTGCCATCCTCTACTTCTCTGGATGTTGCACTTTGTATACCTGTCAATAGCCTGCATAGAGGAGCCTACAAATCTGCATGTAGTGTCTTTGTTGCATGCTTAGTTTAATTGTATAACATTAATGCCAGCAAGAACTTGCACCTTAAAACTCCCTTGAGTAAGGCTGTAAATTAGCAACTTATGTCTAGAGTATCCACCTACAAATATATGCCACAATGTTTACCATTTCACAGTATAGCAAAACTCTGAACAATTCCACCATAGTTGAGTGAAACTGATACATGTTTTTCAGAGCTGTTTATGAGCTCTCATCTACTTATCTTGCGTACTTGCAAATAATACTAGAAAATCCTTTGCTTGTACTAATCAGAATGAAAAGGCAACAGTTGAATGTTCACTTTTGCAGTTTCAGGTTTTTTAATTGGTAAATCAAACCTTGCATTCTTCAAATGCTACTTATACTGTTATGTAATGGCATTTCATTTATTTCTGCCTCCCTCCTCTTCTGTCAGGCTATGAAACTACATGCTGTGTAAGAATTTCTCTTTTCTTTATGTTCTCTGTTTCAAGACTGTTTCAAACTTGAAATGTTGAGGGAGGTTTTCTGGTAGCTGATGCTCCCGTGGCTTCTCTGTTGGCTGCCAAACCTGTGTTCTCTTGTTTTATGTGGAGTGAGGGTGGGATTTGGAGAAACATCTCTATCAGCTGGGAAGTGAAAAGGCTGAACTGAAGAGGAAATGGCAGAGGAAACAAACCTGCTGGTTTGTACCTAGCTGTGAAATAGTACATCCCTAGTTGCTCTTAGGTTCTTCCAAGAAGGTCAGCATAATTGTTCTCCTTCTGCCAGCTTGAGGTGGGAAGACATGCAATAGAGAGGTGAAACAAGGGAATAAATTAGTGGCAGGGCAAGGAAGAGCTAGTCAAACCTGCTATTAAGGAGTATTTTAAGTTGTGTGAATATTAAGGAGGTAACAGCTCTCTTTCTTTAGAACTTATACAATGCTGAAAATCCATCATAGAAGCAGCAAAACAGTCTAGCTGGGTGCTGCTGATCTAATTTCACAGTTGATCTCAAATACAGTTTAGTTCAAAGAGGCAGCTATATACTTTAGTCATACCAACAGCTGACAATCCAGGAATGTAGACTTGTTGGATTTTAAGTTTCTCTTACTCTCCCAAGCAAGTGCCTGGGGGATTAAATGAACTCTAATATGCCTTAAAGGCTGTCTAATTTGAAATAGTTTAGACCATAAAGGCACAGATAGAAGCATTCAAAGCCGCAGTTCCTGGCGGAATAGCTGACCAGAAGCCTGCCATGTGGGAGTCCTTCAGCTCATCTGCCCCTTCAACTTGCCACGCTGCAGAATCTTCTTGCTGATTTGGAAAGCCTGCCTTCCAAGGCCTGCAGCCCACTGGCATGAAGCATTCCTTCAAGCTAGACTGAAATCCATGATTTCAGTAAGCTACCTGCTTTAGTTTTGAGCCTCATCTCAAAATTGAAACAAGTGGGTTTCTCCCCAGTTTTCTTTCTACCTGGGAACATTGGAATCCCTGTAGCATGTCTGGCTGCTGACAGCCCCAAGGCTTTTGTTCTTACTTTGAGCTTTAGTTAACTACTTTAATTTGGTTATGTTGCAGAGTACTTCATTCCAAAAGTTACCTCAGCTGCTCATTTAAAACTGACTCTGATCCTATTTAAGTAGCAACTACTAGTGACTGAAACAAGCTGACAGCTCTGCGCTACTAGTACTGTGGAATTGTTTTCCTGGGTCTTTATTTATTGGGTGGTTTGGTTTATTTCTTTAAGCCAGTCCTGTCCTAGTTGCTAAGAGAGGATACAAGGTAATCAAAATTGGGCAAAATAACAGAGAGCTTGCTTCTGGGGATTACTTGACAAAGTATTAGATGAAGGAAATAACATTCAGCTAAACAAAGGTTTAGGGAAAGTATTAGCTCTGGTGGTCATGTTGAAAAAGTGAAAGTGTGGAATGGACAATTCTTGTGAGACTTCAAGATGACAGAATAATGCAGGATCACTGTCACGTTACTTATGGCAATATTTAGTTCAAATATCCCTGTAACTGCTGCTTGAATCTATGCTTTTACATTCTAATTCTTTGCTGAAAATCATTCCTGGTCAAGGTGACAGGCAACCCAAAGGAGAAGGAACTGATGAATTGTAGATAGAGGTGTCAGTCCCACTCTGCCATGGAGAATCCTGGTCACCAAGAAAGCTGGGGGTAGATGAACACCTTGGTAAGCCAACTGTCGGCATCTCAAGGGTTAAGAATGTAGCCTGTGCTTTCCCTCTTCTGTACTTTCCTGTGGCTCTGAGGTACTGAGGGACTGAGAGAGAAAAGGATGTTAGCCTGCATAATTGTCAAACAAGTGGTCCCAGTGTTATTCTATGGTCAACCAATTGATGCAATCTGCGGCTCTGTCAACAAGTGGATCTGTTATCTCACAATTGGGACAGATTAAGAACAAGTGGTCAATTTGCAGCAATTCAGGGAAGTGGTGCTTTGTTGTCTTATTGTAGTGTCTGAGCATGCCCTAATTCAGATTCTGACTTTTGTGGTTTTAAGGTTTTTCTTTTTTGCTTTTGTTTAGAATACATTATTTTCTTTCACTCGACCTTTCTTTGTTTATTTAATATTCTAGATTGTAAGTCCAGCACTAGGTACGTACACATCGGAGCTGGGGGAAATGTGGCACAACTATAATGCGTACTTATTAAAAAGATAAATCCATGTCAGCCCTTCCCTATTCATGAATGAGGGATATTTTCCCTGAGCAGTTGTGTGCTGGAAGTCATTCAGATGTGTTGCTATTTTTGAAGACAACTTTTGTAGGGCAGAATCTCTCCTCCTTATGTATATCTAGAAACTATTTGCTTTTCATGCAGACTGAAACTTGTATGGAACGTAATTCAGGAATTTAACTCTTGTTCTGTTAGCAGGCTTTCTTATTGACTTGTATTTTCTCACCAGTCCTTTTTCACAGAAGGTTTTTTGTAAAGGACTGTTCTCCCAGCAGTTGCTTTACAGCATGTGTATGTTTGGCCTATCAGCATGCCTATGTACTTTGGCTGTATAAATTGTAGGGTTGGCTCACAGACTTGAGCACCTAAATTTAGATGCCAGGGTGTGAGCTCATTGCCTGCACTCCCGTTATAGTCTGCAGAGACCTAGTCAGTGGACCTGAAGAGCTGTTCAACTGACTGAACACAGGTATCTGCTTTTAGGGTGAACAGAATAGTTCTTTAGAAGTAATTTATTATAGTGGGAACTTAAGCAGCTATTTGGCTTAGAAATGCCTAAATCTAGGTTTTACTATCGTGAGTTGTATCTCACCCTCATTTTTTTTTTATCTCTAACAATTGAAAAACTGGTTTGTGGTACTTCACTATTAAAACTCCCTTAGTGAGTTCTCTCCTATGTTACTTCCTTTTGAAAATATTAGTAATGGTTGAAAGTCCTGAGTGCTAAAAGCTACATCTTGAAGATGATACCTGTCTCAGAGCTTTCTCTAATGATCTGATCTTAGGTTTATCTTTCAGTTCTCTGGGGCTCATAGACTGGTATCTTAGTTCAGCCAGGAAATGGACTTCCTGCCTCCCCCTGCCCCATGTACCCCCCTTCAGAACATCATAGTGTTAAGTTGTAGCTGGACCCACCAGACTCAAGCAAGGTTTCCTGTCTCATAATGGGAAAGGAGTGAGCAATCAGTGTACTATCTCGAACTGTTGTGAGGAAATTGCAATGAAATTGTACTGTTGTCTCTTGCTCAGTTGCATGTGCTATGAGAGTTGGTCACAGCTAGCTTTTAACTTAAAATATTAATTTCTGTTGATTACCTAACTAGTGCTTTTGTACTGAAACGATGATGATAAGTGAAACTGTGAGCATGTGAGCAGGGAGGTTTGATAATGGGAAAAGCTGCTTTGAAGCTTTGAATTGTGAGAGCTGCATGAAGAACTATTTTTTTTTTTCAATAACAGTGAAATTTTCAGTGCAATGGCCTTGAGTTCAATGTGGTTAGAGTAATTGCTAGTTGTTTCAAATCAAGGAAGAGTCAATTCTGTAGCTGAGCAACTTAGACAGAAAAATGTCTTTTTTTACTCCGTTTTTCTTCCTGTTATATTAATAGTTGCTTTCTAAAGGTTTCTTCATAGCCAGAGTGCATCTCTCTGGACATGCAGACAGCTTGGATTTTGCTGATTCCCACTTAACCACAAGATACAATCTGTACTTAGTGAGTGAAGTGACTGTGGGGGGCAACATAGACAAGAACCTGAAGAATGATGCTTAAACAAATGGATAGTTTTAGTTAAATCTCCCACATTGTGCACAGTTCTAGCTGAAATTGCTCCATCTTCTAATCTTCATGCTGTACAGTGATGTTTTACAGTCTTTTTTACTTTATTTATGGAAATGGAGAGATTTATGTTAGAACAGCAGTATGTTTGCACTATGGCATTAGACCAGTGGACTGGTGGAACACAGATGAAGTATTCTATAGGAATTCAGCCTGTAACCGTCTTGTTTTTAAAATCTCGGATTCTGAGGTTAAGTGATGGGATTGTTTGAACCATCCCTTCAGGTACAGATTTTTCAAGAGGAGGCTAGAAGGGAACTGTACCACTCTTCTCTCAAACTTCATATTGATTTTTTTTCTTCAGTGTCTTATTCTGCAGATACAAATTCATGAAGCCTGACAAGTATCTTTGCTTCCTTTTCTTCTCTCCATAAGTGTATCAGAGTAGTATCTGTCTGCATTGAAACATCAGTATGTAACTGGTCTTTTTTTGTGTCATGGCTTTTACTTAAATTGTCTGGTAATTAAAAATTACAGAGGAGATAAGTCTATATGCACAACTGCATTAGTTTTACATTAATTTTTCCAAATTTCCATTGAAAAGAACTAATTTAATTTCAAGAACCAAACAATATAATTATCTATTTCTGTAGAAATCAAAACCTCTTGAAGCTATACACAAAAATCTATTTAGTCACCACATTCCTTCAGTAGTCTGAAAATGTGATATTTGAGTGAAAATGGTCTATACAGTGTTCTCTTCTGATCCTTTTACATTAGTGTAAATTTTAGGAAATCTTTAGGAAATGCCTTTTAAAAAAAAACCAACAAAACAAACAAAAAAACCCCCACACCCCTACATATTTTTTGTTTTTGCAAATATCCTTTTGAAGAATTCAAATCCACGTTTGATAATTAAACTTATGAAATGTAATATGAAAGAAACTGGTGATCTGAAAATAATTTGTCCAATATATAGCAGTAAGTGAGATTATCTACTCAGAAGGAGTCTTCAGTCATTAATTTTCAAATTGACCTTTTGGGGATTTTGGTCTTGAATAGCTTCAGCTAGAGTATAATTACAGAAAACACTAGAAAGTTCTTCAAACTGTAGTTGCTCGCTGCTGTTAATGTGTGCATACCTTAGAAATGGTGGTCCTGAAAGACCTTGACGTTCGTGGTGACCAGCTGATTGTAAGCTTCCAGGACTCTGAAGTGGCTCCTTGTTTGCAGGAAAATGATAAGAAGGTGCTGCAGTTGTATACGTCACTACTGAAGACCAGAGCTAGAATATCAAGCCTACTTCTTGTGCCAGCTCTTCAGAATGGTTGCCAGCATAGCGTGATGTGCAGCAAAGATTCTGTGTTTGTATTAAAAATCAAACCAAACTGACAAGCAAATAAAAAAACCAAAAAAAAACAAACAAAACTGAAACGAAACAAACACCACCACCGCCAAACCAAACAAAACCACCTCATCAGAACAAAACACCAAACTTACAAAAAAATTGTAGGAAAACTATTATTGCTGAGAATAAAGAAGCAGCTTACCTGGAGGAAGGGTGGGAAGTGTTTGGGTAAGCATCATAGCCCAAAGGAAGATGTGAAAGCTGAAGTTGGGTAGTTCTTGCAGGCAAAGGGAGATGTGCATTGTTTCTCAGTAGTTACTTTTAGCAGAGTTTCTGCTTCTACATGCCGGATCTTAAAGACAGTTAAAATTGGGGAATTTACCAAAAGTTGGCTTGTGATGTTCGTAAATTAATGTTTTAAATGGGCTTAATAAGCCCATTTTTAAATAATAAGCCCTTTTTAAATAGTAGGTTCCAGATTAACCAGAAATCATGGGCTTCTTGAGCTGATGGGTGAAACTTCTCTGTTCTGTGCTACTTGAGATGTCAGATCAGATCATTATGCTGGTATCTGTTTTTAAACCAGGGCTGGGGGAAACACAAATCTTTGCACATTCGTAAATGAATTACAGTCTAGATAAAAGATTTCAGTATTTTTGTTCTGAGAAATGTTTCCAAATACTGGTTGCTTAAGAAAAGTTAAGGAAAACTTATATGCAGTTTAGTGAAGCTGACGTGCATGCAGTGCATCTCTAACTGCGGAGAATATATGCAGCCTTTTTTATAAGTATTCTTTTCTGTGATAATTTGTCTTATGTCTTATACAATTTGTTTAAAATGATTGAGCCTGCATCACTATCCCATAGCAAAAGTATATTGCAGTGAAAGAGTTGGTAGGTAGCATTGGTGTCTGTGATGGCTTTCCACAGATAGTGGAGATGTTGGGAGTTATTATTTGCCCCTATAGGTAAATTGGGAAGTTAATCAATAGCTGATTCTTACACCAACTCCACTATTGAGTTTTGTATGTTGTCTAAACATATGTAGGAGGATGTCTGGATTCTTGGGGTTGTGTCAGGAGAACAGCAAGTAAATATACTCAGGTAGAACTGTAAATTATTTGATACTTATCTGTTCAAGTATCAGACCTCTGAGTTTTTTAATAATGCACCTGGCTATACTTTCTCTGGGATCTGGATGGTGCTAGGTTCTTTCTTGGTCACATGTGCAGCAGACTGCCCACAGTAAGCTGGAGATGCTCTTGGTCTACACCTGGTATCTCAGATTTCTTTCAACTACATTGTTTTATTGGGAAGAAACACAGAATTCCACTGTACAATGTATTAGTTGCTGTTGGCTTCCAAAAACTCAGCAAAGAGTGAGTATACTGTTAACATCTTCTGTTACAAGATTTATTTTATTGTTTTCCCTGAAGAGGTTTGAGGGTTTTTTTTTTTAAAGACAGTTTTAAACAAGACATGCTGTTGAGTGGAGTGGAAGGGGAAAAGATGCCTTGCTAATACTGTCAGTGATCTTTTCTGCTGTTTATTGAGTGGAATAAATGATGAAGGTGAGTGTTTTGATCCTTGCTCATGTGCTGATGCACCTTAAACCTCTGCCATTACCAAGAAAGGCTACGATTACACTTTAGAGCACTGAACATACCTAGTATTTTTGATTTATCCTCCAAAAGGGAAGAAAAGTAGTTGTGGTGTTTCAAACGGATCAGAAAGGAAAAAGGAACTACGCTGGTCATAAGCATCCCTGCAACTCTAATTGCCAGCTATTTTGCAAAGTGATGATGTGAAGTAGTCATCTTTTTCCCATTCCTCTCTTGAATGCACTCTTCTGTAGGCTCTTACTAGTGCAGTTGGAAGCCAGTATATAATGGTTGTAACCTGCAGTGCTGCCAATCCAACGTTTGCTTTTTCTCTGAGCTGGTTTTCTGCTGAATGTGTGTCCTCTTTGGTTACGTTCCCTGTGCTTCAGCATATCTAAGGTGCTTGGCCCTCTGGAAGCACAGCCCAATGTGACCCTTTACTGCACAGCTGGCAAATGGCACCAGTGTTGGCCAAGATCAGCTTTGAAATGCTGCCAACCCCAGGAGACTGTCTGCTCTCTGAACTGTGCAGGAGCTGTCTGGGGGACTCTACTTGGTAACAGCAATACTGAATGAGTTTGCACCCCATGGATCAACCAGCATCTGCTTTACTGGATATGAACAAGTAATATTTCATAACTCTACTTAATAGCATCCTCCTGTAAATGAAGCAACAGAGTTTTTTGGGAGGAAGAGTTATCCAATGAAGAATATCCACCTGCAGTGCAATTCTGTTAGGTGTAGAACTTTTTGCTGAAGTTAGTGAAGAGTTACAATCTCATAATTGGTTGCACCTCCACAAATTACTTTGTTGCAAGCAACAGTGTTATAGTTACTATGGTTCAGGAATTCCGGTTCTTAAATTCTCGAAAAGAGCAGGTTTACTTAAGGTCTAATTCAGTGCACATAACATACATCACAGGCTTTCCACAACTGCATCTTGTTTAAGATAGAATCTCTCTAGGAGGTGTATGCTACTTTAATTTTCTTTTTAGTTTTGGGAGAGTGGTGTTCTCAGCTAAAAAATTCTGCTTTTAATAGTATAAACCAAAAATATCTTCAAATTCTGGATGTTGTAGGATTTTAATGTAATTGTTCTGTTCCAAGTGTAGGGTCATACATGACAGGAAAGCATTGTTTTTTGTAAATTGGTTAGACTTATTTTTTCTTTTGAAGGATATGATTGTTCTGGTGTATTCTTGTTGTAGTAGTGCGTAACAGTAGTTGGACTGAATCAATGCCATCAGTCCCTGTTGGTATAACTACAGCACTGAGATGTTGATCATGTGCAGGGGAAAAATCCCATGATCTGTGCTAGAAGAACTCAACTCACATTTAAACCAGGCTGTACCCATTTCATCCAAACATTCTCCGGAGTCAACTTACTACTTCTTTGTGTCTTTTTTTCTTTTCTCTCAGTTTTTGCATTCTTGCTATGCTCTTTTACAATTTTCTGTTTATATTCCAAAGGTAATGAAAGATGGATGGTTTTTGGATTTGGGGTCCAAGTGGACCTTACTGCTTCTAGACCTGTGTGAGGTTTTTTTCCCCTTTCTTTCCTCTTCTCCCTGCCCCTTTCCCCTACTCCTACCTAACTACTGTAGGTTTAGCTCTAGCAGTGCTCTGAACATAATTTCTGGTGAAGTAGGAAAAAGGCTTCTGTTAGCCATGCAAGTGTAGAAGATCTGTATAAATTTAGGATGGTGCACTGAAGTTAAACTTGTAATGTTTTTGGTAAGGTCAGTAATGACCTAGAACAGTCCTGTAACAATCTTGTAGAATTGTGTAATATTTGTGTGTGAAAGGCTAGGGACAGGGACATCTGTATTAAATAACTATTTTTTTGTAATAGGAGTTTCTTTGAACTAGTTGTTACTTTGAACAGGTAAATGTTCATGTGTTCGGAAAAATGCATGATTTCTCTTAATGTAAAAAGGAAACCTGTTGTTTACAACTTCAGCAATTTAATAGTTTCCTTGCTGCCAATTTACAGCAGCAAGTTCCTGCTGCCCTGGTATCGAGATAAAAAATTAAATAATAACAATCTTGGTAACTCATAGACTCTCTTCTGCTGTGAGTGAATTAATTGTTAACAACATTATTGTATCTGTCAGTGATTTCCTTTGAGGTATATCAACTGATTTTGTAAGGAAAGATGCCTGCTGTGATGTCTACTGGAATCTGGACAGCTGGTCACTATTTTCCAGTGGCTATTCTGAACCACCAAAGCAGCAGTTACATGATAAGGGACCATTTCAAACCTGTATGGTCTGCACTTACTTTAGCAGAGCTGTTTAGTCAAGTGAAGCAGCTACAAATGAGTCCCGACAGTTTTTTAGGTAGGTTCAAAGTGTTCCCTGAGGAGTAACTTCTAAAAAGGACACATAAGGAATTTCTTTTAAATGCTTAGCAATAGTTTTGATACCCTGAGCTGTACCAGATTTTCAGTGTAGAAAGCAGGCAACTGTGAGGCAAGGTTAGGGAACTTAAAGATTGTTGAGGGACAAGAAGGAGGCAAAAGCTTCATTTGGATGAGACTTTTCTTATCCTAAAACTGTTAGTACTACCATAGATCCAGCCCCCTGTGTAACCAGCATGAGAAGCTGGAACAAATGCAGTTTTTACCTCGAGCTTACTATATGTAGGAGTTTGGAAAACGTCCCACAAAGAGTGTTTCTACGGCTTTGAGCTCCAAAAACAAACAAATAAACAAACAAAACCTAAATGATCCAAAAAAAAAAAAAAGCCCCAATTTAAATGTGAAGCAAACTAATGCAGAAATGTCTGGCAGTTTGTTTTGCAGCACATTTCAAGGTGAGATGTGTGGCATTTAGCTGGTGGTAAGAAGCTGTTCAGGCTCCAATTCAGTAAATCAGGGTTTCAGAATCTAGGTATTCACATTTAGAAATAAATGTTACTGATATTAGTTTTGCGGTTTCTTATTCCAAGTTCCACCTGCTATTGTTATATTGATAAATAGCACAGCCAATAAAATATATGGGTATAGATATGGCAAAGGAACTGTTTGAAGCTTCTGCTGTTATCCATGGAGGTGAGATGTAAATGAAGAGCTCGATTTATGTTTTGAACATGAGAACACAACTTTGCTGCTGTATTTCCACTGATCCAAACCTGAAAGTTGTTACGTTGTTGAGTTAGCAGCTCTCTGGGGGTTGCAATGCAGCTTGGTAATAAGTTCTGTTTAAAATGACCAGACTTATTGAACTGTTGCAATTCTCCCATGTTATTTAACTATATAAATATGTTGTTCTGCCTTCATCCCTTCCTTCCAGTCTACCCCTGGAGTGAGACAAGCAAAATCAGTAATTGTCTTCTGTGATGCTGTGCCATCAGTAGTCTCAGTAGAGAGGTCTATTGCAGTTCTAATTGCAAGCCCAAGAAGTTGATCTGGTTATGGTTTGGCACTTCTGTAGCATTTGTATGGATGCCTCTTTGTCATACACAAGAGGCACCAAAGAACTGTTTTTCAGACAGTACAAATCTGGACATAGGTGGCCTCCTAGATGTTTTCTGCTCTTCCCCCAGCTTGCTCCACTTTAATGAATGTTAGTGGATGGAGGAGAGAGAGGATCACAAGTACGTGCAGGTATGTGTACTTTAGCTGGTGAACTCTTAACTTCTTGAGGTGTAAAGAATGATACTTAGGCTTGAGTGGGCATTCCTGTGGTTGGTTCTTCTGTTGTGCTATAAATACTTTTAATGGTATACTTAATAATTTGGACAAACTTTCTGCACAGAAGTATCTTCAGAAGCCAAGTTTTGTAATTTGTAACTTTTATTTAAGCTCATAGCTTTCCATTAGAAAAAGGGTAAGCAATTCCAAGAATAGCATGTCCCAAGGCAAGAGTATTTTCTACAGATAACTGCTTGATCCTGTACCATGAGAGGAAACTTTTCTTTTGAGGCATCTCAGAACTAACTGTGAGTAAGATCAGGAAAGTAGATGCATTGTCCAAGTAGTGCTATGTAGCGACTTGAAATAACAAATCAGGACCAAGCTGGTAGAAAAGGATGAAACCCCTGAATCTGTTGCTGCATGTTGATATGTCTCATTGTTCAGCATGTGTATTGCCATATGTTCTGTGGACTCAAAAAGGAGTGTTCTGAAGGTTTAGAAAACAAGGCTTTTTGCTGTTTCTCAAGCATGAGGCTGCCACTGTATTTGGACAAAAAGCTTTGAATCACAGCCACCTGTTCACAAATTGCTTTATGAAACCAATTATTTCGTATTTCCCCATGTAGATAGCGAAGCAGATTTATACAGCATATTCTTGCACTGTGTAGTACTTAATTGTTATGACTTCAGTCAGTGGTCTTGTAAGTCATCTAGGAATGATCAAATTTAGAGGCGTTAAGTAAACAAAATGGTTTTCCTCATTCTTGTAGTGTAATTCCTGTACATTTCAAGTTCTGAAACTTAAAAGCCTTTTCCCCAATATGGAAGCATCCACAGAATTTTCTCAACAATAATTAAATGTATTAAGAAGTAATTTTTTGTTTTGCTCCAAAGGTGTCTGACCAAGATGTGGACAAAGTTCTTATCATGATACTGAAGTCCTTCTTGTAAATTACATGTTCACCGACCTATGTGAAACGGAAGAATTCTCTTCGAAAAGCTTTTGGTGTGATTTTTCACAATTGTCATACCTGCTCTGTTAATATAAAGATTTATTTTGCTTGTTTTGAATAAGAAAAGAGATGTCTGCTGTTATATGCAATTTACTTACTTTAAATGCACTGTTTAGAAGGGAAAAAGTTTGGCTTGATAAAAGGATTTAACTGTGAAGTACAGAAAATTGTCTGTGAAGCTGTGGATGGGAGAAATGAAGTTGATGTTCCAGCCATCCATTGATACCTTGTCCCAGAGCACTACTGTACTTCCAAGAAAGTAGGACACCAAAGGCAAGATTGTAGTGTACTGGAAACTCATCCTAATTGCATTGGTTTCAAAGGTGTTGGCAAGAGGTATGGCAGTTTGACTTGTGACTGATATAGCTATGGCAGTAAAAGTTGCCTGAATCACTTAGGAGTTTATATGGACAAAACTCTGATTTTCCCGTAACACATTTGGAGATACTGAGATAAGCCAGTAAATGTTATTAGATCTGTCCTTTTCTTAGGCAGACAGTGCAGGTCGTCACTTGGCTAGTTGTATTGTAATGGCAAAGCCCTTTGGTTACAAATCTCGTGCTGCAGAGTGGAATGGGATTCTTGAGCACGTGGAGTGTGGGGTTCCTTACCCATGAATCTGAAGAATGGTGTAGCATGACCCCACTTTTGTGCTGGTGCATGGTGGCTCCAGCATTTGTCGAACACAAGAACTGAAGGCTGAACCCCTTGTGAGTTTGGAGAACCAGGCTTTTCTCCTCAAGCCTGATTAAATGTTAATTCCTTATCAATTTAACTTCTGCTGTGTCATGCCCTTGACTTTAATAGCCGTGACTCACTATATGTGCACCAGCATATTACGCCGAGTTCAAGTAATAGCCTTCACTCGGTCATGGCCGTGCTTCGGCGTCTGGGTCGAGCTGTGAGCGGCGTTGGGTTACTCACGAGAGGAAGGGCGTGGAGGAAATGTGATACAGCTTGACAAATGGCCTGTAACCCTTTTAGCCTGAACCTGCCAGAACATACACACATAGTCGAGGCCATATGCTGCCTAAAGATTATTTTATATATGAAAAGAGAAGAGCAGCTGGCAGACATAGCTAATATGGGGGAGTTTATGGAGTTGAGATGTCCAAGGCCTGAAGCTTCAGGCTTCTGGGAACCAGCCTAGTTGCAGGAGAGATGACATGACTTAAGGCTGTGCTTTAATTCAAGGGAAAAAAATTATTTATAAGTTGTTTTTTATAAAAGGAGCATAAGAAAATGAGGAAGAATTATCAGAAATGGTACTTTAAATACAGGTGGTTGGTGTGGTGCTTTTTCTGAGGAAATAGTAGCTGGCAAAAACAGAACAAAAAGACTTCCATACGAATGCAGGGACTTATAAAGTGTTTCAACATACACTATAAAGCCTGAGTGTGAAAGAGCAACCCTGAGCAAGAATTAATAGTGTTGGAATAAGACATTTTTGGCCCAACTTGTTTTTGTGTTTTTCCCTAATAAACCTCACAGTTTAATATTTGAATGCTGTCATTTGTTTTCAGCTAATAGTAAACTGATCTCCAGCCAAGCATTTTCATATTCTTAAGTCTCTTAAGAGAGTTACACACTATTGCAACAAGAATACATCAGAACAATCATATCCTTCAAAAGAAGAAATAAGTCTAACTAATTTACAAAAACCAAAATGTTTTCCTGTCATGTGTGTCATGTAAGGACCTCCTGTCTCCCTGATGCATTGAAGAAATGATGCTAGGCATTATGACTACATCAAAACTCTAAAGGAAAGTATTCATGTAACTGTCAATAAACACTGTCTTGAGAGGCTCTAGGCTTTATTGAAGTCCCAGTGTTCCTCTGACAGCCTTGTTTGACATTATGCTAGTCAAAGAGCAACAGAAGAGGTGATTTAATTGGGGTGACCAGAAAAGCAGTGGAAGAAGGAGCTATGTTCCCAAAAACATTTATTGTGTGCTTTTTAACAATTTTACCTTGCACTTACCTGGGCTGAAGATGTTTCTGTGTAACTATTAATTAGTTTGTTGTAAGTTCATCTTCTCCTCAGCTGCTTATGTCCTGTCTCATACGGTGAGAAGAAAAGTAGGAAAATTTTCCTTGGAGATTTTTTTTTTTCAGAGTAGATTGAGCCAGAAATGGCCTTGAGTTGTCTTTTAGAGCAGGGAGATGGGCTTAAGTGAAAAGAGTGCACAGGGAAGCAGGCATGAAAGGAGATGTGGCAGACTCTGTCCTGCAGGATGAGTACATTAGTTTCATCTTAATTCAATGTGAAATGTGGGGGAAGGTTGAGGATGGGGATTGTAAGCTCTGTATTACATAAAGGTATAAGATTTTGGAACTTTGCTTTGTGTGAAGGAAGCATTACGTAACAGAATAAAATATTAATATGAGATTTTTAGCAAGTAGACAAATTTAAGATTTAACACTTGTCATAGTCAACAGTATTAAAGTAACTGGATTTGTATGATTCAAAAATCTAAGAACTGTTTATTATGTTCCAGGGAGTCTCTCCCTGTGTGTCTTGTCTACTCCCATCCTTTCCTCTTCAATTCGTTTGTTTCCCCTCTTTTGGGGGAGAGAGATGTTGGATGACTTTTATGGACTCGAGACTGGCTTAATGCATTTAGATTGGCAGTAATTCTTTGTAATTGTTGACTGTTAATGATGGTTTCCTTCTCCTCCTGAAAATACATTTTATGGTTGGACAAGTTGTGGAGAAGTTCACTTAAGTTTTCTGACAGTGATTTTTAATGCTCCATTTGCTGGGGGGGGGCAGCTAAAGTGGGGAAATCAGTTTGGTGAGTTGCATGTTGGACGAATTTTGTTAACAAAGGTCAGTGCATACATTTTCACTTCAGGAGTGTTTGGAACTTGTCTTTGCTAGACCTCTGGAAGAAGCAGTTTGTTAGGCTTCATTGCCTGTTGAATAGGATTTTAGTGAATGGTTAAATTACTTTATATGTGAACTATGACTCTTTTATGACCTGCTTAAAACTAATTAACACACCGTGCTTACTTGAAGCAGCTTCTGAGTTTTGACTTTGAGCAAAAAAGCACCCACTGAAAACTTAAGCAAGTGCTAAACTCCTTCAGCTAGACTTTAGTCCACTTCAGAAATATTTCCTCTGCATCGGAAGTATGAGACATACATGCTCTCTTTTCTATTTTCTCTCTTATTATAGTCATGCTTTTTTTTTTTAATCTGCAGCCAGACACAATAAAATACTTTGTTCTACCATGGGAGGGATGGCAATAGCAGCACATGTGGAAGTTTGACCTTTAAAGGCCCCTTCCAACCCAATCTGTTCTATGATTCTAAGTTTCAGGGCAGAAGCATATTCAGGGCCTGACACCCACCCCCAAAAACAAACAAACAAAAAACCCAAACAAAAGAAAAACCAAAACACCCACCAAAAAACCTGATACCCCAAACCCTGCCATGAAGCAGAGAACTTAGAAAAGGAAAAAAGTATCAAGTACTTCTAATTCTGCTGCTAGTTGAGACAGGCTGTTCTTGAATTGAGAGAAGGTTTTTGTCACATTTGGTGGTATAAAGAAACATAATTTGTAGCAAAAAGTCAATGAAGTATTACTACCAAACTTGAAATCACAGTTGATAGCATTTAGTTTTGTTTGCTTTGGTGGTTTGTTGTGGTTTTTTAACTTGTATGTTATCTTTTAATTTCTTACCCAGTTTTTGCAAGTCATGTATAACATTTCAGGAGAAGTATCAAAATAGGTACGTTCAGTTTCTTTATCTAAAACATGTCATTCTTTGGGTGATCCTTTGCCTGAAGAATGCCTGAAAATTACTTTTAATATCAATGGCAAGGGTGTGTTATGTCTTATTTCTTCTGTCTCAATATGTGTTTAGAACATATAATTTAAAATAGAGCTCCTTCTGAGGCTTTCCCAAGCTCTCTGTATTAAATATTGGAGAGTCAGTTCTAATCACTAGTACAATGAGCAAGCCTCTGTGTTGGAACATGTAATTGTGGCACATCTTGCCAAGAAGAAATTTGATTTCCAGTAACTGGGTGGCAAAGAGTCTGAAGCCACTACAGCTAAAAAATAAGGAACCTGAGGGGATGAAGAAAACTGACTGGGTTATATCTTGGTGTTCCCTTTTTAAGTATTTTTCTACAGGAACTGAGTGTAAGTTTAATAAAAATACATGTTGGGTTTTTTCCTTTCAAGTCTTGAGACATAATTCCAGTTTCATTAACATTAAGCACCTGGGATCACTCTTCTACTACTGTATTACGAAAAAGCCCCACCTATCATGATACCGGGACACACAACTCTGTGAACTTTTGGGGAGATTAGGGTATTTAAAAGCAAAGCATGTATATAGGTTAGAGATCAAAGTGTGATAGCAGTGTTAAATGTCGAAGGGTCACAGTTTGTTCTTCTCAGTTCTGAGAAAGTAAGTAAAAAATACTTGGAGTGGAACACCAATATGTACATCTTCAGATTTAAGAGCCCTCCAGTGGCTAAGTATATCTCTCACTTATGCAGATGAAAACAGAGTAGACTAATATGGTTTTATAGAGGTGGTACTAAATAAATTTGTAAGATTTCCTTTTCATTTATGTCTGTTTAGGCTTTATCCTGTTTAATGCACTGCTGTATTGCAAAACGAAAAGGTGACAGTAGCGTTTCTGCTGTGGGCATCTCCCCCTCTCCCCACACCCTGTATATTGGTTTTTGTTTGGTTTAGAGTTCGCTGATAAAGTGGCAGCATTTACCAAAAGCCCATGAGATAATTGCTTCTTAAAACAGTGATTTGCATGTGTTGTTTTCTTAATGTGGTGATATAGGCACGCTGAATCTCCTTGATTGTAAGAGTACTGCCGCTGCAAGTCAAACACTGAGTTGCTGCTGGGACCATAACTTGCTACTGTAGCAGGATATAAGGCTCCGTCTCATCCTTGCTAAACGATAAGAAAAAAAATTTGCTTGATTTTCTTACAATCTTCCTGTTGATTTCTCTGTCTTCCACTCTCTTCTGGAGAACATCATTACATTATCTTTGCTGTGGTTTTGCATGTGGGTACGGGTTTGGGGACTTCTGTGAGTCTTTCAGGAACTTCAGTATATTAGAGATCAACAGCAGAGACAGCTGGCTGATTGCTCCTGTGGTTTTTAGCAGGCAGATGGAGCAAAAAGCATGTCAGTCTTTTTGGCACTATTTCAGCTACACTTGCCCTCTGCACAAAGGACTTTTGTATTTTCTGTTACACTGAGAATCCTTGTATAGCAAAACAAATCATGATGGGAAAATTAAGTATATGGGATATTTGTACCCCTTGTGACTCTTCACTATTGTAATCCTTCTGTTCAGCTTGTGATAGACTTCATGTTGAAGCCTTTGTTCTCTTCTAGGGAATAGTGCAAGACCTTCTCTTGAATCTAAAAGTAAAGCACACAAGGTCTAGAAGCCTAGAAGGCTGTGGAAGGTGTAAAACATTTTAAGTGATCAGACAAGCTGCTCATGCAGTATGGTTTAAGTGAGTCTTTGGATTAGAGAGATGTTTTCAGTAAATACTTGTAATATACATTCTATTTATCGCTTTCATTTTACAAGATGTGAGATCTGTAGCACATAAAACGCTTTAATACCTGTTAAAGCATCTTTGAGCCTTTCTAGAAAAACTGGTTCCAGGTGCACTGAAGATCTGGGTTTTCTATGGCAGAATAAAATGAGATTTAATATTTTTTCCCTGCAGTTTTTGGTTGTGTTCCTCACATACTACTGTGTCAATCAGATGCTTCTGGGACTGAATAACTGTAGCTTGAGGGGGTTTTATGTTACCTGTCTCAATATGTGGGCCTGCAAGTTGTAAAGCACTATGTGAATATTTGTGTGTGCCTGTTTAAGAAGGGATGATGTTGCTTTAATATGTCTGCTTCTCAGAGCTACCTGTAGTCATTCAGCTTGGTGAGTTGGTTGCTGCACCCAAGCAGCTCCTGAGGAGGGAGGATAACACTTTTTTTGCTTGTTGGCTTCTGCTGTGATAGAAGCCTATCTCAGTTCAGCTAGGTGCTGTACACACCTGAGTGTACAGCAGCTTAAACCTGAGTTTAAGTTTACACTGGCTCTTTTAAATGCATTAAGCAGAGCAGCCTTTGCATCTTGAGTGAGTAGGTATGAAAGTTGTGGCCATGTCTCAGAAAATCCTCAATCAAGTTACCTTTGTTCTCATGTTGAATAAAGTAAAAGTTATATTTTTGATGTTGAAAAAGGTTAATTCATGATGTATATAATGTTGAACAATTGAAACTGAGAAGTTGAAGGATGAAGCATACCACAGCCAGTTTTGTGAAAGCATGGTCAAACCATGAGCAGGACTTAGGGGTTTTCCTTTTCTTGTATAATCCTGTCTCAGAGGATTGAAGGATATGTGGTATCAAAGAATAAGCATTCTTTTTAAATAAGCATAACCAACTTATCTTTAGTCACTTTGATCTGCCTGGTTGAAGAAATGAATGCCTGTCTCATATTACAGTCTTCAAGAAATTTCACAAGGTGCAGAAGTTGAGCTCAACTTACCTAGCTGTGAGGAAGCCTGGCTTTTTCTATCTAACCACTTCAATATTTCCACACTGAATCTCACTACTGGTTTTGTTAGTCATTTTTCCACCTGTCTTTTTATTCTTTCTCCACTAATGTGCAAATGTGGAAAAAGAACTTGCTGAGAAAGTGAAAAAGGTGACTGCTTTTAACCTTGCTGGAACTGTCTACTTTGAAGGATTTGGAGGTTTAGTGTATGTCCTCCTCATAGTAAACACTTGTCGTTTCCTCACAAATTACACTCTTGTTCTTCCTTGCTACTCTGAAAGGACGGTAGTAAGTAAAAATCTGTCCAGGAAAAATAAATCTCATCTTCATTTTTCTCCTGGTGTCTGACTCCTGTGCTGCACTGGCTTTAAGGTTGTTTCTTGCTGAATGAAGAGCATGTGTTTGGTTTTGGGTTTTTTGGGGGTTTCATTTTTGTGAGGTTTTATTTGTTTTTTTGGTTTTTGTTTTTGTTTTTTAATTTTACTGATACTTTATGTAGAGCATCTCCCTCTTACTCTGCCTTCTAATATAACTCAATAACTTAGAGCTAATTAGGTAATTTGTAGCCCCTGAATATTGTCAGCAACATCCAGCCCCTTACCGCAAATTGCTGTTAGGCATTAGGTTACTTTGGAAAATTCTATACAATAATGATAATCTGCCTTCTGTACTTATCAAGAACATACCCATCTAATGTTTAGGTTATTACTTGCTGCTTTTGATTAACATTTTTATATAATTTTTAGAAGTACTTTGTAGGCTAATGTGGAATTACTTGTTTGTTTTTTTGATGAAGATACCAGCTTCTCGCAGTGGAATAGATAATTGAGGAAGTTCCACGTATCTATTTAAGGCCAAATTGAAAGACTTTCTCTAGAATTAGATGGAGAGCTCTTCAAAGGCTTGATCCAAAGGGGCTTCACCTGTTTTTAGTCTCTTCACGTTACTTGCATTTTGGTTATTATCTGCATAAATAGCTCATTGTTTTGTCTATACTGCTTATTCCATGGCTTAACAAAAGTTATGGTGGCCATTTTAAGCAGTGGAAAGAAATTATGTTCTTTCAACAGTCTTTTTGAAATTGTTAGAAACTTCTTCACAGTATTTAGCTCCTGATGTCTTTCAGTTTCTGACTTCAGGTTCCTTTTAGGTAAATAAAATGGTCAGAAGTTAAAACTTGGGTTTGCTTAACTGTGTTTCATAGGCTACCCTGATTCTTTCTCAGTGTATGGATATGATATCTTTGTTGTAAGTTTAAAGAAAAGTTGTAGGATGTGTTAGAACTTAAATCTACTTGAGGAGGCATATGCAAAAGATGTTAAATCTTCCCAGACTGTAGAGAAAATGCCAATTCCTTACAGTAATTGTGTGGTTAAGTTCAACTCAAGATGCCACAAAGTGATGGGGAAATTAAACTTTGCTGGTTTTTTAAAGATTGTGATGGACTGGAGCTGTTGAGAGCAATCCCTCCGGCAGAGCCACTTTGAAAATTGATTATAATTATTTTAGGCTTTTGCCAAGGCTGTTCTTTATTTTGTTTACTTTAAAAAATTAAAGTATTTGAGCCAGGTTATTTACCAAATTAAGCAGAAAATTATAATTTGAATTATAGTTTTACTAGTATTAAATCCAACTGTGATACAAGAGATGCCTAATATAACAAAAACACAGATTATCAGAACACATCAACTCCATGAATGCAGCTTCAGAAGGTAAGTCAAAACTACTCATGGTTTGAGTAAATCCTGAGCTGGAGTGAGTTCCTCTAAGTGTTTTACAGACATTTTATGAAGTATTGTGTAACTCAGAGTAATGCTCTTGATGGAGAACAACTGTACACGGGAGGCATAACTACAAGTGGTGTTATTAATAATTAAATTCAGCTTATATTAGGAAAATAATAATTTACAGAGGTACATGTTACAGCATTTCTTGAACGAAGTAAATTTGAAAGGCAGCTTTTGTTAGTATAATAAGGGCTGCTATGGTATTAATAGATCTAAATAATACCTGTCATGATTTCAAAACTGGACCTTCATGGCGAGACCACATTCGGAAATACTCTGGCTTGAGTAATATGAAAATAGGCACGTGCAGAAATGTGACCCTTTTTTGGTGTCTGTTTGTATTAATAACCATTTCTCACACTGTTCAGGATGACAAATAGTGACAGCATACCCAAACAGACAAAGTATTGGAATAATAATGATGAATACCCTTAGATACTTGTGCTTTGAAGTCTGTCAGCTATAAAGCTTTTGGAACGTGTAAAGGTCATGGAAAGCTAGGCAGTGTAGTTGTTCAGAAAGCTAAAAGAAATACTCAGATTATCCAGGTTCTTCAAGCTGTAATAGTTTGTGTTTGTCAAGCTTTCAAGTACCATCTTAAGGCACTTCAGTACATGGAAGAAAAATGCTTCTGCCTGTAGTCTCACAGCAGAACTGTGCTCTCTTGATGAACTGCTACCAACTGTGCCTGCGGAGATTCCACGGGCCATTGTGTCCCCCAGTTTCTGCTTGTACTTAAGGCTTCAGCTCATGAATGAAGTTAATGCTAGCAGTCTTCAAAGATGGTTTGAAGCTGTTATTCGTATTTTTCCCCTACCAGCTGGTTGTCTGTTCACTGAGCTCACAGTTGTGCTTGGGAGCCTGCTTCTGGTGTGAAAAGCAGCCAAAGCAGTAGTTTCTACAATGTAAGGGATTGTCTTATTGACTCAAGAAGCAGAAAGAGTATGTGAGTGATTATCCACCTAGGATGGGAGTGCATCTGGGAAGCAGGACAAATTAGACATGTCCCTTATTCTGAAAGGGTAAGGAGGTTGCTGAACTAATTACAGTAGTCTGTTAATTACATTAGTCTGTGTCCTAATGTATTAGAGGATCTGTGTGTTCTGGGAAGATAGGTCCCCTACTAAGTTAAAATAGCATTCCCCTTGTGGATCTCGTGTGGGGTCACAAGTCCTGCCAGTAGACCTGTTCCAGCATGGGCTCCTTTCTGCAAGAGTCCACAGCTCCAGCATGGGCTTCTTACTGGGTCACAGCCTCTTTTGGGCATCCACCTGCTCGGGCATGGTGTTCTCCACAGGCTGCAGGTGAATATTTGCTCCAGTGTGGAGCTGCAGGGGCATAGCCTGCCTCACCATGGTCTTCACTGCAGGCTGCAGGGAATCTCTGCTCTGGAACCTGAAGCACTTCCTCCCCCTTCACTGCCATTGATGTCTGCAGAGTAGTTTCTCTCACATACTCTCACTCCTCTCTTCACTGCTGTTATTCCAAGCAGCTTCCTCCTTTCTTAAATACTTTATTCCAGAGGTGCTACTGCTGTCACTGATGGGCTCGGCCTTGGCCAGAGGTGGATCTGTCTTGGAGCTGGCTGGCATTGGCTCTGTCAGACATAGGGGAAGCTTCTGGCATCCTCTCACAGGAGCCACCCCTGTAGACCCCAATATGAACACCTTGCAATGCAAAGCTGATACCACCCCCCATCTTGTGATGTTTCTTGAGGAAAGTTTGAAGAGAGGAGGAGCCTGACTTTAAGCAACATTGACAAGACTGTCATTCTGTTGCAGGGATTCTGCTGAGGCAAAAGCCTCCCAGCAAAACTAATGTGGCCTCCTGTTAGCTTGACTCATCCTTTCAGTTGTCCAAGAGCATTAATAACAGCCCCTTTTGCTGAAATTGTTTTGTTTATGGTCACCCTACATGCTTGTTGACAGGGTGATGTGCATTTACACCACGCTGAAAGTGAGAGAAGTTTCAAATGTGAGGTTTAGAAGTGTAATTGTGTTGAACCACTGTTGAGATTATGTGTGGAGATGGCCTTGGTCTGTAATTGCATTGTCTTGGGTTTTCAACTGAGAGGTGCAGTAACTAATAGGGTTGTGTGTAAATGCCAATAAAAGAGCCCTTACGGTATTTAATTAGTATAGTAGATCATGTGTTTTGCATTCTGAAATAATTAACTGATTTTGGACTTGGGAGCTCCATTTTGTATAGTGATGATCTGTGTCTCCTAATTTAGATGAGATGCAGGAATGAGAGGGCAGAATGAAGGTTAATACTTAAATTTAGAAAATTTATACTTGAATTGAAATTCAGACTGATATTTGACCTTTCCTTTTCTTTTTCTTGTTTTAAACTGTAGCATTCTATTTCTCTCTTCTAAACAGGAAAAAAATGGAGATCAATATATTTCATAGTTTTGTGGTGGTTTGGGGGTTTTTGGAGATTGGTAGACTTTAGGTTGAAAAGGAGAACCTTTCCATAAAACTGATACTGGAATCTCTGTAAAAATCTCATATCAGTTAATATCTGTCAAACACTGTCTGTGATACTTCTGTTAGTATGTATGAGCATTAGCGTTTAACCTGCTATGCACACCTCTGTATTTAGCTAAGCTGCATTGTTCATAGGGAAGTTGAAGATTAACAGGATAAAATATGATTCTTCCAGCATCTAATCAATTCAGGATGGGATTTTGATCTTCAAATGATGGTATTCATTGGCAACTGGTGACTAAATTTGTTGAATTGCTAAATATACATTTTATAGGAGTTAGTTTCAGTGATCTTTATGGGTCCCTTTCAAATCAGGATACCCTGTGATTATTTGGGAGGATATTCATATTTGGGAGGCAGAGGGAAGTGTTTTAGTACAGATTTGTACTAGTGCTTGTTGTCTTTCATAATCTACTTGGGCATCATCTTGGTTTAGGTAACCTACTCTTGCATCTCTAACTATTTAGGTTTTTCCATTTATCCTCGTGGAAAGTGTCTTCTTGCAGTCGTTTGATATTAAGAGCATCATGATGAGGACAGTGTGTCTCCTGTAGCCTGCTGGAGGAATTTTATCTCTTAAAAAGGCAGTTGTCCTTGCAGAAAAAAGTGTAGAGCTACATATTAATCTCAGATAACAGTTGCAAATCAAGTTTCTGGAGAAAGTATGAGCTACAGCAAGTGTTTATATTTCAAGGAAAAACTTAAAAAGCAGTGCAGAACAGACATTTCAGTATCCTTCCTGAGCACTTGGGCTCATAGACAACTAAGTGCTGTTGCACTTACTTGAGTAGAGAACAAGTTGAAATTATTCAAGACTATTTGTAAAAAAGCATGACCAGCTCCCACCATAACAGGAAAACATAAACAATCACAGTTTGACTAAATCTTAAATTGTACATTTATTTGCCATGGAGAAGATGGATGGATGAAGTAGGTACTTAAGCTTTGCAAACATTTTATATTAGTATAATAGTTTGCAGTGCCATACCTTGTGAAGGTATTCCTGTGGTAAGATTTAGGGGGTTTGGTTTATTGGGGGTTTTGTTCCTGCAAATTTTAAGTAGTTCTCCTGCCTTACTCTTCAGCTGTCTCTATCATAATCTTTCCTCATCAGTATGTTTATGCTGCTTTCAACTAAGTTTTTGCTCATTTGTAACATTTCCAGATACTTTCTAGTTACAAATTAGCATCTGCATGAAACAAAACAGATTTAGAAGAACAAATAAATTTAAAGAAAAACTACTTTGAAGAAATTGAGAGAAAACTAGAGAAATTGCACATGTTTTGTTTGTATGTAACTTTCCATGCTTCATTTAAAGGGCACAAGCAGTCTAGTAGTGTAGTTCGGTTTAAAGGTTTTTTCCTCTTCAGTCTACTGCTAGTACCCCTAGTTTGTAAAATGTAAAGCTACTGGGCCAGATTAAAGCATTGTTATTCTTATTTCCATAAACATCCTCCCTCCTTATGAAACACAGTTAAAGACTACAGGTGAACAGTGCTCTGGATTAGTGATGTAAGTTGCATTATGTATATTCACTGTCATTTTGTACTATGAGGGTTTTTTAAAAGTCCTTTCAGACTATGCATTGTATTTCTCAGTGTAAACTACCATCCTTTGTACTAGCTTCTACTTTTTTGCCTGCATCTCCCTCATCAGCTTGTAGAATAGCAGCAGGAAGAGGGAGGAATGGAAGCTGGACATATCTCAGTTGCTGAACAAGTTACAAAATGTCCTTGTGAACTACTGAGAGAGGCTCTGCTCTTGCAAGATGTGTGCAAGCAATGATGCTAATGGAAATTGCTGCATTATGGTTTCTGCCCTGCACAACCTGGCGTAGCAGCTCATGGGCGATGCTTTGTAATCTTCCTTTTGCTGCAGCACTTCTGCAGGAGAAAGTTGTTGCATTCCTGCTTGTGGAATTTTATTGTTTTATACTTAGTTGTCGCTGTCTGGGAATGGATCGAGTGTACAGGTTGAACACTTATTGCTCCAGATGATGCCACCCATGCAGTGTGTTTTTAAAACCTACATGTTTTCAATTGAACTTGGGAACACTTGTCCAAACCGTTCTATGGAACAGGCTTGGATGCAATTATTGCATTTTTGTTTGGCAAGTAGAAATATTTAACATGCATAATCTTGCAGAAAGTGAAGTATGTTCACTGTTAATAGAGAGGCAAAAGTTTATGCTGTATATCTGTGGCTTTAACAGTTCATAGTTGAAAATAAATGATAGTAATAAATGAGAATATTTGGCAAAAGTTTTGTATGCTAAGTAGAGAGTCTGCAATAATGGTGTTACATTGATGTTTAAGAGTGTGAAGAAAAAAAAGTTGAAATAAAGTTGTTCCAAGTGCAGTGCAATGATGGCATTAATTCCCATTGCTCTACTGTGCAGACAAACAATAACCCCTGCCAGTCTCCTCTGTTTGGGCGGGACAAAAGGGTGGGGAAGAATGTCAGACTGATAGCATAGTTTTCCAGTCGTGTTTCAAATATTTATTGAGCCCACTAACAAATACAAAATGAGCCAGAGTCCTTGACAAAGAGAGGGCTTGACTGTTTTTGTTGCCCTTATGCCATTGTGTAGTGCAATGTTACACAGAAGTGGGTCAGAAAGATAACTTCCATGTTTCATGATTCTAATGGCTCTTCATATTGTACATTGAACACTTGAAACCAAAAAGTAAGCCAAGCAGGCTTGGCTCCACAAGTTTTTTTTCCTGTTAGCATTGCTGTTGAGGGCTTTATTTTCCCCCACCCCCGGCATCTTTAACTAGTAATTTTAAGGATTTATAAAAGGCTTGGAACCAAGATAATTTCACATGAAAATTTTTGATTTGACTAGAGAAAATACTCAGGAAAACCATCAGGATTGTTGTTAGATGATACAGATCTTGAACTTTCTTCCTCCTCTTTCCTTTTATTTGTTGTGTTCCAGCTATGTCTTACAACTCCAAATAAATATTTCTAGGCTAGGGGTAGCATGTCCGTGGCAGCAGTGCCCTAGTCCGTGAGGTCCAGGGGCCTTCTCTTATGTTATATTAAGTCATAAAGACTTCTTTAAGAGTGTTAAACGTTGAGTGGATTCTGATCATAGACAGAAATAGTTATTTCATAAATATCTGAAGAGGAGTGATATACCTGTTTCACTACAGGCAGAAGCCCGCTCGACACCCTTCCCCTCCCCCAAACCTGGAACAGCAAATTTCTGTGTGCTCTGAAGCTCCCCACTCTGCACAATCCTAAACATCCACTGGTCAGATTATATGACCAATACATCTGTTCTAGAACAAGCAACAATCACAAATATTGAGGCCATATTACTGAGAACACAGCTGCGTTGGGCAGGGCACGTCTCAAAAGGACCACCACCTCCCTAAGATCTTGCTGTATGGTGAACTTGCCACTGTCTGCTGCAAGAGAGGATCCCCAAAGAGAAGATACAAGGACTCCCTGAAACAACATCTCAGCCTTGGCCATACTGATCAACACAACTGGTCTACTCTGACCTCCAGTCAGGATGTCTGGAGACACACCATCTATAATGCTGCTGATGCTTTTGAGAACGCACGCAGGATCACCCTTGAGGAGAAAAGACAGTGCAGAAAGAATTGTGCCTTGCAGAAAATACCACCTGAGGAGTCTTTCTGCTGTGCCTTTTGGCAATCGGACATGCCTGTCTCGTATTGGCCTCATTAGCCACCATCGCGTTTGTGACAAAGGTGGGTAGAGCCCTTCCCAAATCTTCGTTTGCAAAGCCCAGCCATGACATGACAGGCAGAACAAAATATGTGTAACTTCTGATGGGATCACACCTTGTCTTTTGTCTCCTAGTTTTCTACTGCTACACTGAAGAGGTAAAAACGCCCAGATGATTCTACTGAGTTTTGGATCATAGTGTGAAATGTGTGCAATAAGTCATTTGACACTTCCTCGCAGAATAATTTGCAACCTAAACAACAACTCTATACACTTTCTGGTTTATTGTACATATATATGCATTTGTGAATAAATATGCTCTTACAAAGGCTAATGTATTTATGAGAAAACCTCAACTGAAACTGTTGTTTCAACTTTGCATGTATCTTTCATGGATTTACAGTTTGGGAGATGGGCTTACCCTCACTAGGAGAGAAGACAGTAGGTGAATGCATGAATAGAGTGATATTACTGAACACAAGAAGCTTTGAAATTTATAAAGCTCATGTGCAAATGTAATAAACAGAATTGCCAGAAGGCTGCTGGTGTCAATTAGCTATAAGATGTGGGGGGATGGGATGGGACAGGTCTGGGAGCAACCAGTGTAAATCTCTTTCTTCCCTGAGTATTTTCTAGTTGAGGGTGCTATGATTTTGCTTGGATTGGCTTCTGAGAGATCATAAACTTGTCAAAGGTTCAGAGGAGGTCTTATTGCTCCAAACTGTCTATGTAATTTTTTTTTAATTACTTCTTGTTTTTCCCCTTTGATCACTGCATCTGTAATGTCTTGTAAGGGAATATCAATTTTCACTAAATACTACTTCATAATACACAGGGTGAAAAGGACCAGTACAGTATTAGCCTTCTGCCCTCTCTTTCTGGAAACAACTTCCTTGTGAAGAAATTGTGTCTACTGGGTGTGGGGTTTTAATGTATGAGTTACCAGCTCTCTGAGTCTTGTGGGCATCTCATTGGCATAAGCTGAAAAAAAGATACATGCAGAGTTTTCCCTGCAGCTGTTGTCTGTCTCTGTGACTGTGAGAAGTGAACTGAAAAATCTACCCAACAAATAAACAGGTACAGGCAGAATTCCTTTTTTTGAAGTCTCTTCTTAGTCATCGGTCTTCCAGGAAGACTTCTGAAAGCATGTTTCTTGTGGGGTGCATTAGGAGATACAGAACTCATTTGTGATTTGTACTGGTGGAGGTTGCACTACATAGGTTTTATTTAGTTAGTTTATTAGTTAATCACACACACACACACAGATGCTTAACCATAAAAAAATCTTTTTGATACTTTTTTTTTGTTTTTAAATAAGAGGTATCTCTAAGCTTAAGTAAACAAAATAAAACTCAGAAAACATGTCATTTTAGGATGTCCTTCAAAGAGCAGTTGTATGTAATTGTACTGTCTTGACCTAGAGAATTGTATGGTAATATTTATGCAAGTCTTTCCTCAGCCTGCGCTGAGAGAGAGGCAGCAAACTTTGGCATTGTATGTCCCTGTGTCTGTTTTGGGGTGATGCTTTCTGGGAATTCCAGTGTCACCCTTTCTCACGTTGGCCCTTTTAATTGCATGCTGAGTAAATTATTTTGTTTATGATTCATTTGGTTTCTTTTTGTAACTAGCATGGGGTTTAAAAGTAAAAACTTGCCTCCCCTTGTTAATTTGATCTAGTAGTCGGGATCTTTTGTGCTGGTTATTACTTTGAGAACTTCAGTGATGGGACTGTTTTGCAGGTTTGGGTATGTGAGCAGTGTGAAGTGCTTGAGAACTGGGAATTATAAACTTAAGCAGCAGTGTTATTTATTAAGTATAAGTAAGGCAATTCTTTAAGCAGATGTTTATCCTAGGTAATTAAACAACCTGTAATAGTCACACTGGGGAAGCATTTTAGCTGATCAGGCCCTGGCTGAGGTTTAATATTAAAAAATTAAAAGTAAAACACCTTCTTGTTTCTTGTAAGAGTTCCACCGTCTGGAAATGCACATGACATTGTGTAATACAGGTTCAAGTGCTGAGCTCTTTGGTATATATACATATACTGAATGTATATGTGCCTTATGGAGGTGGTATGCAGATGTTCTACTGCAATTACCATGTTATAACTAATGCCCTTGTTTCAGCAACGAGTGGCTGCTTGTAAATATTGCCGTTTTGGATTTGTCATGTAGAACTCTACAGGCAACATTTGCTTTAAAATACTCTGTTTATTCTGTTTTTTCATAGGAATTCTTACTTGGTTTGTGTTACACATACCAAATAAATAGTCTATTAGGAGAAAAGCTTGGCACAGTACTCATATTTTAATTGTCAATACTTGTGTGTAGTATGAACACAAACAGATTTTATTCTAATGAAATATTGTCCTATATTTTTATTATTAAAGGCAAGTAAAAAAATTAGTCCTTCAGGTTCTTCAGTGTTTGAGTACTGAAGCTACACATCAGTATGTTCTGTGACCCACATACTTACCCTACATGCACACTTTTGCAGGGGCTCCAGAAAGTTAAATAAGGCATTTCAATGGAAATCAGAAAGGTCTGGTAGAAGGGACTTACCATACTTCATAGGTAAAGAATGCTAGCCTTTCAAAATCGTGTTACACACTGATGAAGATGCAGATGCCACTGTAGTATCCAGGTTATTTTTTTGTCTCCTCAACCAAATGCATTTTTTAAAAAGCATTTCTTATTTTATTTCCTACTCTTTCCCCTCCCTCCTGTGCCCCTTGTGAAACCATTCCTGACCTCTGGTTGCAAAATATTGTTCTATTATTAACTTGTTTTTAAATCTTCATAAAATAGTTTTATAAAAGGCCCACTTACTGCCTTTGATACTGCAAAAGATCTCTGTATTTCTCCCATGCAAGTTGAAAGGGAAAATCCCCAACCCCTGAAAAGGGACCATTCATTCTCCTCCTCCTTTGAATTAATTTAGAGCAAATCACGAGAACTAACAATTTTGATTTTAACCCCAGTGATTTTATTTCCTTTGTGCTTTCAGATTAAAGATAAAAAGTAATTTTACACAGCTATGTCATATTGAGGAGTTCCAGCTGTTTAGATAGGAACCAACAGCATTCAAGAAACCATTTTCAAAGAGAATAGGTGTCCATGGCAATAGATAAAGTATTACTAAATTTGTCTCTATCTATTTAAATAGATAGAGGAATCAAAATATGCACTATAATGAATAGTAAAGAACAGTACAATACAGCTGAGGCATATATTGCCTTAATTTTCTGATTATATGACTGTACGCAATTATTTTGACTAGTAATGAAAATGAAGTATAAATGGGGAGGAAGAATAAATAGCAAAGTCAAATTTAAGTTTTAAAAACATTACATTTAAGAGAACTGACCGGTTACTCTGAACATGGATACAGAAGTTTCAAGGAGGGTTTGAAGCATCTTTGAGTAAGAACCTCAGCATGAGCAAAGGTTCAGTGCCAAACTATTTAGGATATTTTGTATTAAAAAAGCAAACTAATAGAGTCTGATCATACTATCTTAATCAGAAGGAATTATTATAGGGTAAAATACCTTTTTATTGCCTCTTTGGGAATAAGAGGAGTTCTTCTGACTCCTTGCCAACAGAAAATCTCAACTTTTGTCCTACACCTCCACTGTGTCCTGGTTAGCTGGCCCCTGAAGCAGAGTGAAGTTAATATAAATTACCTGCAGTGTTCACTCCTGTATGTTAAATTTTAGCTCATATTCTTGCTAAATTCTGGACTTAAACCCATCATAAATTAACAGTATGCTTTCAGTCTTCTGTCTAGAACTACAAGCTCTAACCCTCTTTTGTTCATGAATGGGTACAAGCTTGTAGTTTTTTTTAGGTCTGGATTTTTTGTGGTTTGGTTTTTGAGGGTGTATGTAATGAATAGTTTCACCTATTCTTAGAACCATATCAAATGTCCCATGGCCTACGTTCAAAACCTCAGAGCTGGGATCTTGCTATTAGCTGCACAGAAAGACCACAGGATGATTTTTGTATGGGACTTGTGTCAAGGCCTTGGATGTGGCCAAAAGTTCTCTGCTGTCTTCTTGGTCTGATAGTGCTTTGGTGTGTCAGAAGGGCACACACCCACTGGCCTGTGCTCTGCAACAGCTTTACTCCTACAAACGCTTGGTAATTTCCAGTGAACCAGCCTTTGGCAGCCTTTCTGTTCCCTTTCTATTTCCTGCAGTAGTTGGTGAACTTTTGTGTGTCCTGTTTGAAAAATGCGTGGTAAACTTAGGTTAAAACATTTGTCTAAAATGAAAAAATCTTTATCCCCGTAGGGTAAGAAAGAGATACATTTATGGCAAAATTCTTCAAAAGCAACTAAAGACATAAAATGGAATAGGTGAACCTTGGTCAACTTTCAAACTTTTTCGAACTTTTTTTTTTTGTCTTTAAAGCTACTCTCTAATTTTCATGGCTAGAGAGCATCTGTAGTTTCCACTGAAGCTTATATAATTACCCGTGTTTATCATCAAGCGAATCAGCTTGCTTATTGAGTGGCTTAGCTTTAAATCTAATGGAATTTTATTTTAATCAATATGGAATTTAGGAATGCTCAAAGTGAAAATATGCACTTCAGAAGTAGGAGGGGAAAAAAGCAGTGCAACTTGGCAGTACCAAGGCAGCTTGAAAAATCTAATAGAATAATGTTTTCCCAGCTTGTTTATTAGTCAACTGAGAACGTATTTTTCTTAATCTGGAAAGTATATTGAAATTTTCTGTATAGCAAACACTTCCTGCTGCTAATATGGATTGCTGAATAGTAGTTCTGATGAGGATTATGTGGTTTAATGAATATATTATAGTTCTACGTATTTATACATTCAAACAGCTACTGAAAATTTTTACCTATCTGAGAATTCAGTACAGTATTCAAGCCTTGATGATTCAGATATTTGAAAATATGAAATTCAGAGTTTCTTCAGCTTCAAGATATCCTGTCAAAATATTTGTATATTTTTTACTTTTGATGCGTAATAAACGTCGATATTTGGCTGTGAATATCTTTAATTTTAATGTCAATTCGACTTAAAATTGCTTTGATTTCAGTAGGGTTTTTTTGTTTTGGTTTTAGGATGCAACTAATCCCTTCAAATTTTACCTCATGGCTTGAGGAAACGGAGGAAATTATTAAACGCATATGAATAACAAAGTCTGAAAAATGAAATTCTGTAAAAATTCCAGTAGACAATGAATTTTTTCACTTTTAAAACTTTTTTTTAAGAAGAGCTGTCAGGCTATTTTAGTTGCAACTTAATCTCAGTGGGTGCTATCGAGATGCATAAAAGTAATTCATGTTTTATGGCTTATGGCTATTGGTAGGATTTTTTGTTCTATAAAACTGTCCCTAAGGAATTTTTTTTTATGTGTACATAGAGACTTGCATATTGTCTCTGCTGGGTGACGTGACCTTCTGACAGTGTGGTCTGATACTTGTAGGATTCAGGTTAAACATGTTTGCAGTGTATTGATCTTGAAGTCCCTTAGTTATGTACGTGATAATACGAGTGTTGCTGGTATAAGGAACTTATTACTTCCAAACATCCTGTTTCAGTAATTATTTCCCATCAGTCAGTAGTGACCTGGATAACATTGAAAGGAGGTGGACCTTCCCATAGCTAGATATTTCTAATATGAAAGCTAATTCTAGTTGCATATGTCAATAGGAGACATGCTTTTAAAATAAAATAAAGAAAATACAATATTAATAGACCTGAGTCATCTTATTCATACATCTTTTGTGCTTTTATTAAATAAAAGAATAAATTAATTTTATTAATGCCCAAACTTAACCCAAATGAATTTGTTTTCAGAAGGAATGTTTAATTTCTTGTAAACATTGCTGAGTTCTCACAAACTGAAGAATCTTTTAATGCAGTATATAGTGGGGAAAAATTATTACATGTTTAATTAGGTACTTACAGTGGAGAATGCAGCATGTAAGTGAGCTGCAGAAGTGCAAAAATAAAAGCTGTGATTGCTGAAGGGGGGTGATAGAGCTTTCACTTCAGGCTGCTGTTGTGCTCTGGCATTAATATGTAAATATATGCACATACACACAATCACATTGTCCCCATTTGAACTTTGTTGTCCCCTCAAGGTCACAATAAAATCATTCCCTACAGTGATTTTTATTGATCAATAATATGATTTGAAAGATCTGGAGGTGCCTTTTAAATTACACTGTAAGACTGACAGATTCCAGAAAGACCAAAGAAATGTTTAGTCCTCCTTTTAGAGAAGGTGATAAGTTTGTATAAGAAGTTGTCAGTATCCCAGTACACAATATGACACTTTCAGCAGACAGCAAAAATATCACGGACCAGATTGTTGGAGATCTTGCAAGGAAAAGTAGTTTTGACTTGTCCTAAATTATGTACTGAACCTGAATTAAGATATGGGAAATGCAGCTATCGAGGAATTACTCTATCAGCAGTCAGACTGTATTTCATTCCTGCAGGGATGTTTTGCCTGTCCAAAACAAGTCCTTTGCTGTTGTGTTGAAGCCACACCCCCCCAACTGGGAAGTCTGTAAGAATATTCCTTAACTCTAAGAGGAAATGGAAAGGGGCAGCTGAGAGTGGTGTGATTTATCTTGAAGCCTTGAAATCGCCACGTAACCTGCAAGTGGTTGACTTCCATGAAAGATCAAGAGAGTTTGTGTGATTAGATGGTACAATAAATGGAAGTACAGAAAGAAGAAGATAACCTTCCCTCATAAAGTTCAAATGGTGCCCACCATAGGGAATAGAAAGTATGGTAAGTTCTGGTAGGCTTAATCTGGAAACACCAAAGAAAAGGCCAAACCAAGAGTCTGGGAAACAATTTACAAGGTACCTGGAAACTATTAAAGCCTATTTTTCAAGCATCAGAAACAAGAAGCTTTCTGTAATACTAGAAACTGATTAATATATGAAAGTGGCACTTGAAGAAAATAAGGTTGCAGAACAAAAAGAACTATGCTTTTAGGTAACTGTTCACAATGTAGGAGGTGGGGCAAGTTCAGTCCAGCTCTGCTCCCTTGCAAAAGGAAAGTGCCTTAAAAGAGGTCGTTAAGAGTTTGGAGGTGAGGGGAGTGAGCAGCCCCCCAAGGTCAAATGGGGTCTTCCTCATGAATGACATGAGAATGAAACCAGTGGCCTATCTGTGGCATATAACATACTGCCCGGGACTGCTTCCCTAGGGGGCACTTGGGAAGGAGGGTGTGACTCTGGGATGAGTCTAAAGAGCTCCAGAACTCGCAGGCTTGATGGTGCACTCCTGATTTCTCCAAAAGAGTCACAGTACAGATAGACAAGAGGGTTATGCAGTTGACATGGTTAGACAAAGCTCTTGTTAAAGGTTCTTAACTTGTAGTCTGCAGTAAGATAATGAAGATCTTTGGACAGAGAAATTAATTTGAAATTGAGGGTACCAGAAAAAGGGAGTGGTGATAAAATAGTTTTCTGTATTTGTATGAGTATTCATCCTGGAATCTGTGCTGTTCAATACACTGCTAATGTTATAAATTATCTGGAAAAGAGAGCAGATAGCAAAAAGAATAACTTCTGCTAATGATAGAAGTTATTCAGGGTCGTGGAAATAGGCGTGACATGGAATTGCAGAGAGAGTTCATACTAGAGTAGCAAAAAGGACAAATGAAATTCAGTGTATTTAAACACTGTAATACTGAAGCAGGGTATTTGTCCTATGATAAAGGACAAGTAGCTGATCTGTGATTCCTAATACATGCATCAAAAGAACAGGTAGTTGTCTCATCTTTCAGAGAGACTAAAATATAACATAATAAATAACATTTTTCATGTAATAAAAGGAGTTGTGCTGTAGCAGCTAGAACAGGAAAATAAATATTAAATGTAGTAGTATTAATATGTATACTGTAAAAGAGTGTAAAATCCATTTTTTGAAGTACAAAATCAGCTGATATAAACTATATAGCTGCTTCCAATGGTAAGGAAAATTTTATAAACATAGAAAATGAGAACTGGAGAGAGGGAACTGGAGTTAAATGTGGTAGATATTCTGTTAGGAAAACTCCTGACTTCTCTAGAGTCTTCTAAGACTCTAAGAGAGTCTTGATTTATATTTAAAGCATTTGTTTGAGGCAAATGGTCCTGATTACTGCAGTTATGATTAGTTTCTGTCTCCAAGGAAATAGATACCATAACACACCATGAAACTAAACCAAAATTGTGATACTGCACAATAAAAAGGTTTTTATAGTTCATTATATATCAAATTATCATATTTATCAAATTACATAAAAGAAAAATATTAACAACATTTCATGTGGTCTGTAACCAGCATAATCTAATTTGAGTATGATACAAAAACCAATGCAGAATGGGAAAGAACAATAAAAGGAAAAATTACAGTTGAAGAGGAAAGCGTAATGCAAAGAGGAAGAAAAATTCTGCAATATAGTTGCTTTACACAGTTCTTGCTACCACAGAATTACTTCTCTTGTACAAAGAACCAGAAGAACAGATTAATTCACTGTCAAATCCAATTTTCCCCTTGAGACTACATATAACATTAAAAATGAGAACAGTGGATTTTTAGCAACTCTCCATCTGAACCAGAGTGCAGCAGACTCCAGAGAGTCCATCTAGTTGCTGTAAATTCTTTGTTTTTCAAGACAAGTACAAGACATACCATTCTTCAACATTTTCTTTTCTGTTACCTCTTCATGAAAAGACTTCGTTTAAAATATATTCTCTGTTCAGTCTTCAGCTGTAGGAATGGAATTTTTTCTTTCAGATGAAGCACACCCACTCTAAATATGCAGTACGTGTTGGATTCCAATGTTTCTCTGTGTTTTGTTTTTATCCTTTTTCAAACCTTTAAGACCAAGCTTTTCCAATACGGCTCAAGAGGATGCATGTAGCAAAGGAAAAGATGTGTCAGCAATTCTGCTAATTTATATTTATTCTCTAGAAGTGATTGACAGGTGTTGAAGTTTATTTTGGACAAAGAGTTACTATATTTTGCAGGGAAATTCATCCTTAGTCATGCCATTGATATGCATATAAACTGAGTCACCATCACCTGTTCTTTATTCACAGTGCAGAGGTAGAGGACATGACCTGTTTCCTGCATAACATTAGTTTCTTCTCAGCTTTTGGCAGATCTGTGGGTATTCTGACCCAGAAACAAATGCTTACATCTGACTAGAAAAGGATTGTTTTTTAAAATTCGTTGTTTTTTTCCTGGTAATTTTACTTGTTAAACTTTAGCAGCAAAAGAAGCTTTTAATGTTTTAAGTGGGCTGTGAACATAATTTACCACTCTAAGTTTAATTAATTGTTGATATCTGAATCTTGTCAAATGTAATTTGCTTTGAAGGAACCACGACAGCAAATGGAGTACCTGGAGATAGTAGTCTAGGACTTGAGAGCCTTGTTCTATTAAAAGGAAAGAAAGAACCCTTGAAGTGAGACCCCTCTAAATTCCCATCCTTGATCTGCATGCTCTTATGTCTTAAATGGTTTTAGTTTTTTTTACTTTAAGTGAACATTCAGAGGTTAAAAAATGGGAAGCTACGTAGTTAATTTGTATCTCGCTACTTTTCCCCTCCATTCCGTCTTTTCATTCCAAAAGCATATTCGTTACTGAATGTATGTGCATGTCTGTGTATAATTGCAGTTAGTTTCCTGATCACTTGCATTTTTTTCCACGGGACTCAGGTTTCAGTGCAGATGTTGGGTATATATTTCATGGAAAACTAATCACGATGATTTTCTATCTTAGCATATAGCTTTATGTCTTGCAGTGTAATGTTCAATACTACTCTGAAATAAAAAATATTTCTAAATAGGTGTTTCTAAACCCTCTCAACTGTCTCTTTTCACAGTGCTGCTTTGAGGTGTGATTGTAAAGAGAAGGTTTTCCATCAATTTTGGGTGACTTTTTTGCATTCTTAAATACTTCAATACTTAAACATGCTTTACTTGGGACTTAATAACAGAAATACTATGCAATACCAAGAACAGCTCCCAGTGGCAGTAGCTGCAGCTGATTATTTAGTAGTTGTTTGCTTTAGAAGCAAATTCAGATGGATATCTGAAAAAAAAAAGAGAAAGTAACATGATTAATAAGGTTTAAAAAATTTGATCTGAATGGCCTGCTCTGTCTTAACAGAGACAGTAGCAAAGACAGGAACAGCATGTGGTTATATCAGCAAGAGATTGTCTTGCTGCAATCCTGGTGTCACTTATTGCAAGTTCTACAATTAATGAGCCCTAGATTCTACAGTCATGGACAGTTCCTTGTTCTTTCCCAGTGGAGGTGCATTCTCTACAGTGAATAGAACTATAGTTTTGGTGGGAAGAGCCACATAAATAATGGTTTCATATCACTTTATTTTCACGTGGAGTGGGAGAAGTGGAGTTCAGTAGTCTCAACTTTCAGTTTCATTCTGTCAGCCTGTATGCAGTTCATCAGCAGGTTGTAAACCCTTAAATTCCATAAAAAATTATGCTGCTTGGGCTGTTGCTGTTAGTTACATTGACTGCTGTAGGAGAAAGCATGTTTTGCAAGCAAGCTGTACAGTCTTTGCCAAGAGAGAAGATAGGTAACACTTAGGAGTTATGCATTCTAGTAGAAGCTTTGGAAAAGTCTTTCTGGAAAGCACAGATGCTTCTGCTTCTTTTTCTGCAGCTCTAATTTCTCTTTTCCAACTTGCTTTCATACCCCCTGCTCCTCCTCAACCTTTGGATGTTTGTTAGTCTTGTTCACGGTACCAAACTGCGTTATTCAGAGTTCCTGTGTCAAACACACTCTCTTTGTTCAGTCTGTACCAGTATCTTCATGAAAGCTTACCTGGTTCCCTTCTCCCCTTTTCCTGACTATGATTCTTTATTTCCTTCCTTGAACCTCTTTTTTTTTTTCTTTGGTTCTTTTTTTAAATATTTCTCCCTTTTGATATGTTCTGTCTTCTTGTGCCTCCACCTCACCTGTGTCTCATCAGGAGAAATGGAAAAGAGCTACATGAATCTGTCTTCTTCCCACTGCCTTTCAGCACCAGTGATGGTGTCTCCATGTCCCTCCCTTTGCTTTCCCAACTATGTGATAGTCCCTACTTGTGCCTTTCCTTCTGTTTCCAGAATTTTCCCACCTTCTCGGCATCCTCATTCTTCCTCTTCATCCAACTTCTTGTTAGTCCTTTATCTGCCATCTTACTAACTCTTAGTCACCTCTTCTGTCTTCCATAATCTTTGCCCAAATGATTTGGCTTTCCGTTGACCTGCCCTCCAGTTCCCACTGTCCTTGCCAAGGAGGCTCAAATCCTCCCTTGCCAGCTTCCTGCAGCTTCCCACTCACCAGATCTGCTACAATCTACTTCTTTCCTTTTCCTCACTTCATTCATGCTCTTTGCATTCTAGTCACATTTTCCTTTCTGTGTTGCCTAGGTGTCAGCACAGAGTAGTTGAAAGCATAGGAGAAACTTTCTATCTTCTGGATTGTATTTTCAGTGTTTACCTAACCAAAGAGCTAAAACTGTGGCGAAAATCCATTTTTAAAAGACCAACTTTATCCTTGAAGTCATGGTTGTTAAAGAAAAATTGTAAAACTTTCTTGATAAAGTTCCAAAACTTTTTTTAGTGCCACTGTGGCAGCACTCTTCCAGATAATGTCAGTGCACAAAAGTTACTCAGTTGCTGAGGCTGTGTCTGTGTAGTATATAAAACTGTTTGGATGCTGTAACTTGGAAACTTTTACTCTGTGGAAAATGGAGCATGGAGACACCTGACAATGCTGATGGTGTACACAATTTTTAGAAAGCTTAGCTGGTAAATTTGAAAAAAACCCCTACTGAGACTTGCTATGTGGTGTTGTGGATCACATCTTTTTTATTATCATTAGTATGTACAAATTTCTTATTCCCAGAGTACCTTGAAGATGTATTTTAGGCCAACTCTAGGGGATGAAAACAGTAAAAGGCAAATTCCTTCCCTATAAATTGCACACTGTTAAACATATCAAGTTCTTTCTACTAAATATAGAGATGCCACCCTGCTCAAAGATGAGGTTTCTGTGTGTGTGCACATGCATTTTGCTCAGGTTTTAAAACATTTTTTGTAATGATTGGAGCTGTTTTGTGACAGATGAGCTACATGTTGAGTATTTGCCTCAAATTAGATTGTATGTCAAAACTCTTGCAGAATTGGTTGATGTTACCTTTTATAAGCAAGTGAAAACAAAATGTTCTAATAGCAACTTGAGTGTTGAGTAATCTTTAAATTTCATTCTAGCCTGCATAATTTTAAACAGCTCTTGTGGAATAACAATAAATGCCTTGGTTCAGAGCTATGCCTCAACCATAATGACAAGGTAATTAAAGCCTCTCTTCTGCCTCTTGACCGCAGCTGTCCCACCCGTAATGGTGAGAGTGTGCAATTCAACCAGAGCCAAACCAGTAAAGTCCGGCCTAGGATTCGGATTTTTGTTGTCTTTTAAGATACAAATTATTGCCTCATTTTCTGCAACTGAGTCATCAAATCTGATTATGAGGACTGTGTGCCCTGAATCGGACCAACGATCTAGCTGGTGAATATCCTTCACTGATTCTCTGTATGGTTTTTGAGGTCCCTCAGGGATGGAAGGTGGGTTTATACCTTCTGCTTCCAGTCTCCACAGAGATTCCTGCGTGGTGGAAGCTTCCTGCATGGAGCATTCTGTTGTGGCCTTTCCTCTTTCATGTTTGAGGGCTCCAATGTGCCCAAGCGCTTTTTATCTTCATATCAAAAGATCTTTTCCAAGACTATTATGATCTGCCGGTATTTCACCAAAACCACCTCAGAACCTGAAAGCTTCTCAAAATGACTGGATCCCCCTTGGTCATTGAGAAAGTGGGGAGAAACCTTGCTGAGAAGCTGCTGCACAATCCCCACCCCTGCACAGGGGCCTGAAGGTCCCCTTACCATGCCATGTGCTGGTTCTGGCAGGTAGTGCCAAGGCTAAAGAGCCCATGGACTATATGTAACTAGCCTTGGTGCATCCCATGCTTCTTGTCTATCCCACCTCCTGCAGAAGTTGAGCACTGCCTTACATCTTGCAATCTTCTATCTCAGGCAAGTCTTCCTAACCTTGCATTTCTGGGCAGAGCACCACTGGGTATCATTCACCATCTCCTTGGACACCTTCAAGGATCAGTGGGTGTTGGCAGTGCTGCTCTGCTTGGCATCTCCTCAAAATCCATCTTTCGGACTCCAAACCCTGTCAGTTTTTTGATTTATTGTCCCTCTGACCAATGAGGTGTTTGATTTTGCAACATAAATGGAGAAAAACTTGAAAGATAGTTACTAACTGCGGATGCTAAGGGAATAGAGTGAAAAAAGGAGAACGGCAAACCATCCACATTGAGCAGAGTGTGGTTCCTCTAAATTCCCAAATCAAAATCTCTGCATACAGTAAAAGTCAAGCTAGGGGGTTTTATATATATATCTACTCTATGGAGTATCTTCCATATGATCAAGTGTACTGTAGTAGATCACACGAGAAAGTTTTCTCATCATCCCCGTGTACGTGTTGCCTTTCTATTTATATCTGGTTTTTTTCTCTTTATTTCACTCTGCTTTTTCTAAATTGTTGGGTTTTGCTCATAGGGAGAGATTTTGCAGTGACAAAACAACAGTAATAACCTCTATTTTGTATAGTAGTAAATTACCTGAAATGCCACTTACTTAGTTTTTAATGGATAACAACTGATGTTTCTACCTGAACTGCCATACACTTCATAATTGTTTTGTTTAGTGTGTTAAAGTAGGCAATGATTTTTACATGTTTTGAGTTTGAGCTCTGTAAACATGAAACAGCTATTATGAAATGCACTGAAAGCATTCTCAATGAATTAAGCACTCAATATGTGGATGCTTACAAAGATTTTAATTTTCTGTATTAATATGACTGTATGAAAGTTGATTTCGATGTTTAACTTTTTATTTTAGAAACTTCATTAGCATAGTTTTACTTTTTACCAAGAACCTGTAGCAGTAGTTGAAAGACCTTTGATGTGATTGTTTCTATATGCCTTTATTGAAATTACACTTGCTTTTGCCTAAGTTTCACTATGTGTAAAACTAGTTTAGAATTTCAGTGCACTGATTTTTAGTTTTATCCCCTTAGATGCAAGGTATTTGTATGTATGTATGTATTTTTTTTTTATCATTATGGCTTTTTAAATATCTAATTCCTAAAAGCAAAACCATCCTGTGACACAGAGGGGAAAAAACCCCCAGTAACATGACCTTACATAAAAAATACCTTGGAAAACTTCACATCTTCTGCCTTTGATATATAAGAATAGTTCCTTTTCTGTATTTCTCTACCTCTTTATTAAGGCTGTGCAAAAAAAAAAAATATATGCACACATATTAGTATATACACACATATATATATATATATATTCTGTCTTTCTAGTTTCAGTGAATCTGGGAGAAAAAAACCCAACTTATATTGATGGTAGTAACAGAGGATTTCCTAGCATGATACATGAGCTGGAATTGAATGTGACAAGTGGAGCAGCAAACAGTCTTGAGGAAATAGATTATTTGATTTTTCCTATTTGTAAGTTTCATGCTGTTTTAAATTAGGTACACCTGTAAAACTGAAAAGGAATACATTTTAGTGCACCTCCTTAGAGAAAATATAGAGCATCTTTAATTAAATGGTGTGGTGACTAGTCAGCTTGATCTGTTCTCCGTGGAAATTTTGCTAATTTTTTATTTCCATGACACCACTTATTTCTTCCCTTCTGTTTGTGCCTCTTTAACCTGTAAGAATCAATCTCTCCCCTGTTTTTCAGTGTTTACTTTTACATTACAGTGCTGATAACATGACTCTTTGAGATCCTTCCTGGCTAGCATATGCTGATATGGCACAGATTGCTTAGGGAAGAGGAGTTAGAAGGAACCCATTTGGATTTGGTTTTTTTGGGGGTTTTTTTTTGGTTGTTTTTGTTTGTTTGTTTGTTTGTTTTGGTTGTTTGGGGTTTTTTTGTTTGTTTGGTTTTGTTTTTTTTCCCCTTGGAACAGCTTTAGCTGGTGGAAGTTGTCAGAGTTGCAGTTTTACTTTGCAAATAGCACTTTGATTTAAACATCCATCGTAAGTCTGGAAAACGGCAGGAAACTGTGGCTAAAAATAACTGTAAATATTTCCTTATCTTCTAAAGTATTAATTGACAAAAATCTATACTGCCCTCATCTGTTCTTTTCCTTTCAATTCTTAAACATCTGCTTCCCCAGATTTTCCTCATAACAGTAATTCTATACTCTCAGATTTAATCTTACAACTGACATCTGACTGATTGCTTAAAATATATATTTAATGTATGCAGAACCTGAGTAACACTTTACCTTGTAAAAGCAATATTTTTTTGTTTGTTTTGTGGGGTTTTTGGTTGCTTATTGCTTTGTGAAAACTTCAATCTTTATGCTGGAGTTTGTGCTATGTTTCTTCCTTAGTGTGCATTTCTCTTTTAGAAATTCCTTTTTGCTGTGGAATGACTTCACAAAGTTTATGAAGTGAAATTTTAGCAAATGATTTGTCTTAAGTTCTGAATGCAGTGTTCTGCAAGTTTCCATTAAGACTTTTCATTTGCTTTTTACCTGAAAAAAGGTATCTATATGTTACAAAAGGATGGCATATTGAAGGTCAGGAAAGAAGGTATTAATATGGCTAGTAAAGTATCTTTAATGACAATTTATTTGGAATTGAGGGTCCTCAAGTGCAGTTTATAAATGTGTACTATTGTTAAGATTTAGTTCTTGTCAGAGATCTGTTAAGTAAGGTGTGTTCCCTTTTAAATAATTAAATGATACAAATCTTTTACTACTAATCATAATATCTTAATGTCCTTAATGTCTCCCAAACTGGATCCATAGCTGCAAAACTACTCTGTTCAGCAGGATTTAGCTGCTGGGCCTCAGAGATGAGTGTGGTTCTCTTTAGCATGGTTGCCTTAACTGCTTATAATCTTGGGATATAACCTAAAAAGAAAAATAATAAAACAACAAAGGTTTTTAGAAGTGTGGAAACACTGCCTGCAAAATCTGAATTAGCCCAATCATGCATGCATTTGAGAAAAGGCTTGGAGTAGTATTTTGTACTTGAAATTAAATTCTGCATGCTTGTCACATTACTTTATTATTTTGTCAACCTCTTTGAATTCTGGGGGTTAAAGTAAATAGGAACTGTAAAGAGGTGACCTGCAAACTAACTGATGGGGAAGAGAAGGCTCTAAGGAAACGATCAAGGAGCAGCTGCAGTTCCTTACCAGGGCTGATATCGACTGAACTTGCAGGGGCATGATGAGTGTAAATGTTTGTAGAGGCTTTTAAGGTACTAGAGAATTCCGTACAGGTAGAGCTTTATATTTCAAACTTTTGCTTTCATTCACATGTCTCTTCAGAATTTAATGAATAGTATCTTTTGAAGACGTCCCTGCAAAGTTATTTCAGGTCTCCGACTGGAAACTCTCAAGAGCCAAAATAAATTTGCCAACATTACTCACAGTGTTGAAGAAGAAAGGAAAGGTGCAAGTCTGGGATCCAGTCTGAGCGCTGAGTTATTGAAATTGTTATGCAGAGCAGACAAGATCCAAGGAATCAGCTCGGACACCAGCTGAAGGAGAAGAATGTATGTAAAATGTGAAGTATAGCCACTCCATACTTGGAATGCTAGCAGTTACAATGGTCTGAAATTATGTCTGTGTACTTTTCATCACATCTGTTCCTCATTCAATGGTCAATGAACAGAGTTTGCTCTGCCTGACTAGCTGCTGCTCAGGTCACTTCAGTAGAAGCACTTGGTGTTCACAGGAGCAGTTGCACTCTCTTGAATTTCTCATCTGCACACGTACATGGCTGTCAAAATGATAAATACTTTTAAAAACTTGGACTTATGTACTTCAAATTTAACTTCCAAATTATTGAGCGCTTTGTTTTGTGGTGGTGCCTTTTTTCTTTATTTTTTAAAGCTGACCTTACTTTCTCTGTCAGGTGGAGCCTAGTCAGTGTGTTGTCAGAGTGATGTTGGGAAGATGTTTAAATACACAGATACAAAGGATCACAGAATATGCTGAGTTGGAAGGGACCCATCAGGATCATCGAGTCCAACTCCTGGTCCTATGCAGGACACGCCAAGAATCACACCCTGTGCCTGAGAGCATTGTCCAAATGCTTCTTGAACTCAGACAGGTTTGGTGCTGTGACCACTTCCCTGGGGAGCCTGTTCCAGTGCTCAACCACCCTGTGGGTAAAAACCTTTCCTGGTATCTAGCCTAAACTTCCCTTGACTCAACTTCAGGCTGTTTCCTCGAGTCCTGTCACTGGTCATGAGAGTGAAGAGATCAGTACCTGCCCCTCCACTTCCCCCGTGAGGATGTTGAAGACCCCAGTGAGGTCTGCCCTCAGTCTCCTCCTCTCCCGGCTGAACAAACCAAGTGACCTCAGCCATTCCTCATTCAGCGTCCCCTCCAGACCCTTCACTGTCTTCGTGGCCCTCCTTTGGACACTCTGTAATAGCTTTATATCTTTCTTATATTGTGGTGCTCAAAACTGCACACAATATTCAAGGTGAGGCCACCCCAGCGCAGAGCAGAGCAGGACGATCCCCTCCCTCGACTGGCTGGTGATGCTTTGCCTGATACCCCCCAGGACATGGTTGGCCCTCCTGGCTACCAGGGCACTGCTGACTCCTATTCAACTTGCCATCAACCAGAACCCTCAGGTCCTTTTCCATGGCACTGCCTTCCAACCTCTCATTCCCCAGTCTATACGAACATCCAGTGTTACCCCATCCCAGGTGCAGAATTTGGCACTTTCCCTAGTTAAACTTCATAGGGTTGGTGATTGCCCATCTCTCTAATATGTCAAGGTCTCTCTGCAGGGCCTCTCTGCCCTCAAGGGAGTTGGCAGCTCTTCCCAATTTAGTGTTGTTGGCAAACTTAGTATTTCTACGAGTCCTGCATCCAAGTTATTAGTGAGGATGTTGAAAAGAACTGAGCTGAGAATGAAGTCCTGCAGAATCCCACTAATGACTGGACACCATCCTGATGTTACCCCATTCACTGTAACTCCCCCACTCACTGCACAACCTGTGAGCCAGTTGCTCACCCATCACAGAACACGGTTATCCAGCTGTGTGCTGGACATTTTGTCCAGAAGGATCCTATGAGAGACAATATCAAAAGCTTTGCTGAAGTCCAAAAAGATTACATCAACTGGGTTCTCTTGATCAGCTAGGTGGGTTACCTTGTCATAGAAGGAAATCAGGTTGGATAAGCAGGACTTCCAGCAAATTTTGGGTTGAGTGAGTGATCATTCAGTGGTACCTATGCAAATTAAGTCTGACCACCTGCCTAGCGAGAGAGCATTGCCTGTCTTGTATGTGGGATGAGACAGAAGTCATGTGGAAAAATAGCAGGTGGTTATGTGAGTGAAAACTGTAGTGTAGTGTCATAGGGCCTCAACCTGAACTTCCAGAAGGAGCCATTATTTTCCCCTCAGCTATGCAGTTGTCTTCCTTGCTTAACTTCTGATTATGTCTTTTATGTAATCTATGCTGAGTTATTTTTATATGCTGAGTCTGCTCTTATCTCTTCTACAATGCTCAATGCTTTTCAGATTAATCCCCACAATTGTGTATTAGTCAGAATGTTGATGTATCACATGCTGTGCAGAGGGTATCTGCCAGTGGCTTTCAACATTTGGTTTGTACATCCTAAAACTTTCCTGAGGACGATGCAGATGACTGTATGATGACTGCAGATGAATTCCAAGTTTTTAATACGCTTTCTTGGATACTGTAAGCACAAGTCTTAAAAATAACTTACCTGTAAAATAAAAACTAGTGGGTTTTCTCCTAATTGTCCTGTTTCCATCCTACATACCCCTGAAGTATGCTTGTAGCAATATAGTTTTATTGCAAATAGCAATTTAATCTGTCCTGCAGAAAAATTTTAAAAATCAGCTTCTAAAGATGACTTAATTAAGTCAGGAAAGTTAGGCACTGACCTAAAAAAATTATTCAAGGTAGAATCAGAATTTAAAAGTAACCCAAAACCAAACACAAAACTTAGATCTGCTTTAACTTTCTTTTCCCTTAATGTGCATGATTTTCTGCTTTTCTTCTCAAAGCTAGCAGTTATACCTGGTCACACGTCTTTTAAAATTGGGAATTTGGTACAGTATCAAAATTAGAATACACGTTTCCAGATTTGACAGGGGTTTTTTTCACTGTCTAAAAACTGTCTAATACTGTTAATTTTGGATTTGCTTTAAGTTGCCAACTATTTTTAGCCTGTAAAATTTCAGACCTTTTCATGTCCTTCTGAGGTGCAGCTTGCTTACCTAGTAGCTACAGCATAGCAACTGGTAACAGGATTTTGCTCTAAGTATCTAGGACATTAATACATTGCTATAATAAACCTGAAAGTGTTAAAGTAGCTTTGTACATTAAAAGGGAAACATAAGAATTATGTCTTGCAGTTTTGAAAACAGAATATTAATAATGTTGAGAACTCCAGGAGCACTTCTGTCTGGGCTCCTTGGAGCTGGCATGCAGTTCCTTCTTTTGCTGATGTGGAGCTCTCTCCTCATTGCAAAAATGAGGACCTGTGTATTTATCACAAATTTGTTGACTCAGCAAAGGCTGTTGAACACATTTTTTTTGAATGTAATAAATTCTGAAAGTAATTTTTAATGTAAATAAAAACTTAAAAATTGGACAGAATATCAATGAGCAGGACAGAATGGATTTCTTTTTCCAGTGTAACACTGGAAAAGCTGCTTGCAAGTTGATACTCATCTTGCTGCCACTTAATGTCTTGGAGAAGATATACAGTTAGCCAGAGGCCTGGAAGAAGCAGGAGTAAAGAATGTTTTACTTTCTTCATCCTAGCATACTGCCTACTCCTACTTGTTATTAGGGGAGTTTGTTCAGCTACTTGTTCGCCCTTGGACTCTATTTTTTTCTGCTTTGAAGGAGAACAGTAGACTTGAATCAGGCTGAACTGATTTTCCATTCTTCTAGCAAAATCTAGGAACAAAGAAAATCCTAAACTGTAAAGGTCTGAGAGGAAAACAGTTCTTTGCTGTCAGGGGTGGGAGGCTGACAGACCTGTGGAAGAGGGTGAAGGAACTGGCAAATCAGTGCCACAGGAAACCCCTTCTGCTCTTGCCCTCCAGTGAATATCCACCTGTCACTGAAATGAACCCTATAATTTGGTGCTTTGCAGTGTGATCATTGGGTGATCGAACAGTTTCCCTGTCAATTTTCTAATGCAACATTATTTTTCAAGTATGTTTTCTGATGCTTTATGGTTCAGCTTTAAGATACTAAACATGAGCAGTAGCAGAAACTATTGCTTTAAGAGTTTCTCAAGTCTGTTAGGGTTTGCTGTCATAATGGTGGTGTGCAGAGAGAGGGTAGGATGTAGAGTCAGCCAGCTTTTCTTTTTACTGTTTAATTTAATTAGATCTAATTTAATTCTCTTATCAGTGAAATCCCTAACTGGCAACAGTTCTAGCTATTACATGTGGCACTTGAATCTTTTTTGTTGGGATCAAACAATACAGTCAAAACATTAATTTTTCCCGGATATGCTGATGTGAGGTTGTACTGTCACATCCAGAGCCACAGACTATTTCGGTGTCTTCCCAAATGTTTCAGAGGAGGACAGTCAATGAACTTAGTCTTGAAGTGTTTCATTTTTTTTATCTTCCTCCCAGATTATCATTTCAAGGATGTTTTTTTCAAATGTGGTGGGACAACCAAAATTGGTTTATATAATAATAAAATACCTCTCACAATTAACATTGGAATAGAAGATGTAAGATTTCTGTAACATTAGGAGGAATTTCTTCACAGAAAGGGTTTTCAAGCATTGGAACAGGCTGCCCAGAGAGATGGTGGAGTCACTGTCTGTGGAGGTGTTTAAGAAAGAATGGCACTTAGTGCTATGACCTGATTGACTTGATGGTATTCAGTCAAAGGTTGGACTTGATGATCTCAGAGGTCTTTTCCAACCCCACTGATTCTGTGATTAATTTCTTTGAAGCTCATGAATATGTTTTCTAATGAAACTACGAATGGTGAGAATTAGAAGACATTTATATAAATTCTGCATTTTTGAAGTTTTGCATGAATCAAAATACCTCCTCAATCTTCTGTTCTGCTTAAAGGATAAAAATACCTCTGACAAAATGTTGAATTTTCTTATTTTAGTCATGCATGTGCTAATACTTACCACTTATATTTCTCCATCGCTCATTGCAGAAAATTTTTTCAGTGTTGAAATGAATGTTACTGAATGCACAGCTGCTTCTAACAAGAGCTAAGGACTATATCTGTTTAAGTGACAGACACAATTCACTTATGAGTTTGAAATTGCTATCACACCTAAAGACCAGTATTGTGGAGAAGTTTGTTTTCCTTACTATTGAAAATTTAAGTATTTCGTGTAAGTATCTCTTACCTGTAATTTCAAAATTGTGTCGTCATGATTTGTTTCCTAAATTTATGGGCACAGGTGTTGTGTATTCAGTAGGTGGGCTGCAGAGCAAGGGGAGGGTGTGCAGTGTCCAACATTCAACCACTCCTGCAGAGATGCTCTGAATCGTGGAGATGATGGTGATTTGTGATGATAATGTGTTATTGAGATACTATCCAAAGTTAGATTAAATAAGGAAGCTCTAATGAGAGAAATGATTCTGTCCTTCTATTCCATTCTTGTGAGACCCCACTGGAGTGCTGCATCCAGCTCTCGGTTTCTCCCTTCTGGACAGGAAGCGAGTCCAGAGGAGGGCTACAAAGATGATTAGAGGGATGGAGCACCTCTCCTCTGAGGAAAGGCTGAGAGAATTGTGTGTGTTCAGCCTGGAAAAGAGAAGGCTTTGGGGTGACCTAATTGTGACCTTCAAGTACCTGAAGGGAGCCTACAAGAGAAATGGAGAGAAACTCTGTACAAAAAGAGCATATAGTGAGAAAACAATGGAGAATGGCTTCAAACTGAGAGTAGGCTTAGATTAGATATTAGGAAGAAATTCTTTACTGTCTGGATGGTGAGGCACTGAACAGGTTGCCCAGAGAGCTTGTGGATGCCCCATCCCTGGAAGTGTTCAAGGCCAGGTTGGATGGGGTTCTGAGCAATCTGGTCAAGTGAAAGGTGTCCCTATACATAGTGGGGAGGTTGGAACTAGATAATCTGTGATTGGGATATAGGGGATATTACATTAGTGGAAATAAATTAATTTGCACAACTGGCAGATGGCTGTTGATCTGGTAACTGCTTGTCACTGGGGGAAGAATTTATTTGGCGTCATTTCTTATAAATCTATTTTTAGAATCTTTCTGAAGTTAGAAAATAGGTTTTTTAAGAGCTAAAGTTAATGTATAAGCATTTCTTAAATAAAACCTTTAATTTCAGATGGTACCATGCAAAAATAACTTTCCGCTTCCTCTTTTGTAATCTCTAAGATCAATTCATAGTTTCAAGTTTAAAGTTGACTTTTTATTATGATAATTTTTTTTCTCACCTTCAAACCTGTCTATTTGTCATTTGCTTAAATGTGACTATTTCAAATTTGCTTTTAGAGAACAATTTAAATGAAGTTTGTTTGTACACAAATTTTTCTTAACTAACCTAGGGGAGGGGGAGTTGCCATGTAAGTACATCCTGGAAAAAATTCCACTAGAGGAAATAAAAGGATAGTCTTCAGAAAAATTTTTAGTCGAAGAAGACAAGGTCCTCATATGTGTAGAAAACACACTCTAAGCTGCTAATTAATAAACATAGGCACCTGCAGATGTGGATTCCAGACTTTAATTTAAGCCTGTCTTGGCGCTGCCATTTCCACGTGTCCTGGGATTTCTTGAGCCATTCACTTAATGGGGAAAATTCCCTTCTTCCCACTCTCACTTCTCATTCTCATGTGGTCAGCAGAAACCCAGGAGCTCTGGGAAGCTGGAGCCCCAGGCTTTGACCTTTCATAAAGCTGGCAGAGATCTGGGGGACTTTGTGTTCTCTCTCAGCACCCCTCACCTCCCTTGTGCTGTGTAAGGTTCTCAGCAGCTGAGAAAAGAAATTTGAGACTCTTTACCACTTATCTTATAAATGTATGCTTTTCTTTGTCATTAGTCAAGTATGACCATCTTTATATTTTAAAATAATTATTAAAAAGCAAAGATGGAAAAAATTGTCTTTCTCTGAAATGTGCTTTTCTATGTTCTGAAAATAAAAGCAGTTTATCATTGCACCTTGCAAGCCTAATACAGAGGGAACCTGTGAAATTCTGTTTATATAAAGTAATTTCAAATGTAGTTGCTACAGGTTTACTGTCTGAAATATTTTACTAGGTTTAATAAACAAATATTTGTTGATAGGTTAGTTGAAGCTCTGGCATAGGTGCTAAGTTGAGACTTCATCTAATGAACTACTTTAAATATTATAGTGCTTTTTTGTCCATAGCAATGGAATGTTTTATGTTCCTCATGCAATCAGGTTATATGGATCCTAAAACGCTTGATGACATTGTTCAGTTTTTCTCCAGGAAGCAGTACATTAAATTCAAGAGTATCATATTAATTCAATGGCATTTCCTACCAATAATAAGCTTTGTGTAGTCTGTCTTCAGTGTATGAGGTTAATAATGAGTTTAAAAAATTGAAATTGGTATAGAAATCACTCTGATGTATTTTCATCTTAAGCTAATTTCTTCTTGAGGATGATTTAAATATGGACCTGGAAAAGGGAAAGCATAAACCGACATTTTTTAAAAGGGAAAAAAGGAAGACCTGGGGAACAACAGGCCAGTCAGTCTCACCTCAGTGCCCAGCAAGATTATGGAGCAGATCGTCCTGAAGACCATGCTAAGGCATATGGAAAATAAGGATGTGATTAATGACAGCCAATATGGCTTCACTAAGGGCAAATCATGTCTGACAAATTTGATGGCTTTCTGTGCAGGGTTATGGCAGTGGTGGATGAGGAAAGAGCAACTGGTGTCAACTACCTACACTTGTGGAAAGCATTTAACACTGTCCTACATGACATCCTTGTCTCTAAACTGGAGAGAAATTGGCTGATTGGTCCCATTCAAAGTATTCAAAACCAGGCTGGACGGGGATTTGAGCAATGTGTTCTGGTGGAAGGTGTCCCCACCCATGGCAGGGGAGTTGGAACTAGATGATCTTTAAGGTTCCTTCCAAACCAAACCATTCTGTGATTCTATAATTCTGAACACATAACTTCGAAGATACAGACTAGGAAAAAACTTTCCTGTCAAATTCCTTCTCAGAAGACCTACCAGCTGCACCAATGTGTAGCTAATTCAGAATGACTTTAGAAAGCAAAGTAAACCCTCCTATAGATACTTTCTGACAACTGGCTCATCTTTTCATGTTATTGGCAAGAACCACATTAAGCTATTCTGTCACTGATCCTTTTTTCATTGTTCTAATTCCTTTGCTCAGCAGGGTAAACTACATGTTCTCTTGGAAATTCCTTGCTGGTAAGCTGAGAGAAGATGTACTCCATGTGACAGGACAGCTGAACGTGGGCTAATGTGTCCACAATGAGGCCAGTTGTGTAGGATGGCTTCTGAGTAGCCCAGGTTAGCCTGAGGATAGAAGACCAGAATTCAGAACTGAAGATTAGGTACCACCTTTTTGTTTTGTTGAACCTAGTGGCAAGTTAAAGTCATCATAAATATCCTGATTCATTTCTCCAGGGATTTGATAAAACATCCATTGTACCTGGTATATTATCTGACAGCAGCAGTGTAGACATAGCCATTAAAACAAAGGAAGCAACACATTCTAACTCCAGAATGAATTTGAGCACTTCTTAGTTACATGCAGTAGGGAACACTGAACACAAGCAAATTAAACTTTAGAAAACAAAACCTGTGATTAAGGTATTTTGAGCTTGGGAAGGATCCTTTTCCTTTGGTGCTGCACTAGTCAGCTATATGGCACTGTGTATTTCTCTCTGGGCACGCTGGCAGTTCTTGCTGTACGTGTGTGCTCCTGCAATCACTTATTGCAAAATGCAATAAGAAAGCACTGAAGGCTTCCTGAAGAGAAACATTGCACAGCAGTGTCCAGTGATCAAGAAAACATTTGGCATGTGTGGGAAAAACTAAACTGGTCACAGGTCCATGGAAGTCTGTTTGAGATCTTGCATGTCATACCTGGAACAAAGACTCGCCTAGATTAAAACTTCGAGACATCTGTTTTCTGCTTTTACTGTAGCCCGTGTTTTTGAAGTAAACTTTTACAGTTTGAGTAGGTGTAATAAGTTCATAAAACTTGTATTTGTGTGATCTCATCAAACTGAGGAAAATGTCTTCACAAGCTGTTATTTCTGATCAGTGTCATAATTTCTAAATAAAAATTTTCTTTAAAAATCTTCCTTCTTCTACAACAGCAGCAAATAAGCATAAGAAAAGTGGTGTCTGTATTACAGTCATGTTAGGATGCTCAAAACTTCTTTAATTTTTCGATATGCTTTAGAACTTCTGTTGCTTCTCCCACTGCTATTTTCTAGCAGTCTGTGACTGGATTAGAGACCCAAGCATTAATATATGGAGGTAGAAACATGGGACAAAATTAAGCTCCCTACAGTGACAAGCATTTTTTTGAAAGAAATAAGACTGAACACTCCTTTACATTTGTTTAATCTCTAAGTCTATACATTGGTCTGAAGAGGGTTTGGAGTGGCAGAGCTTGACTCATGAAAAAGTTCTCCACTCAGAGTACGACACCCACAAGCAGAAGGGTGAAGCTGTTTGCAAGCTTTAGGAGCTCCTAAATGAAATTACTGCCTTTTGCTTTTTTCCTCCCTTAAGCTTATTTTTAGTTATGTATTCTTTTTTTTTATTCCCATTTGCCTGCACTGCTGCTCTGCCTGAGTTTGAAATAGGTGATCTGTTTCTCTATGGCAACACCCCTGCACTGATAAACCAGGCTAAATAGCAGGATGGGTTTGCTTGGCCTGGCACAATGCTGTGACACCTGTGAGGGTTTTTGCTTTGATGTTGCCTTCTGTCAGGGCAAGTTGGAACATAATGGAGTTCACTTCTCGCAGAAGAGCCTGTATACAAAGATAGGCCCTTCTGTGCAGTATACAGCATGCCTTAGTTTTCTGCAAGGCTAGTTTAGTGATGGTAATACCATCAGCCTTTTGTAGTAGCTCCTAATGAGTTAAACTTGGCCAGGATTACTCTCTCATGGTGCCGTTCCCCCCCCTCATACTTTCTGCAGGTGTCACTCACAGTTTTTGCACGTTTAAGGGAGTTCAGGCATCTCTTCCCAAGTATATTTAAATAGAAATGTTAGAGAAGACTAGGGATAAAACTGAAAGCCAAGTGATTTTGTAAAAGGGAAGTTATCTCAGTTTGCTGATACACATTGTCTATCTCCTGGGTGAAGGTTCAAGTACACCTTAACCCAAAAGTGTCTGTTTTCTTTCAGGTTTTTGCCAGTGTCTTCTCCCAGGTATGTTCTTCCTTAGGTACCTTGTCACAGTCACCTGGGCTAATGAGTTGTCAGCATTTTAGATGCTGAAATCTGGGGTATTCCTGCTATATTCATTCCACTTAGTCTTGGAGAGAAATAAGCACTCCTACAGGGCAGCCCACCTCTCCTGAGGCAGATGGCTGTCAGGGTACATTAAGCATCCATTTGAAGCACTAAATATATTCTGTAAAAAAAGTGTGACATTTTTTGTTTGCATAGTCATCAAAGAGGAAAATAAAACAACAAAACATAATTTGAGATGTTGTTTACTACTCATTCCCTGATGCCATATCCAATGGAGCATGAGTATTATTAAGGTGTAATTGATAACATGCTGTATCTCAATCCAGATATTACATCATGACTGGGACACATATACCTGTCCTTAAACTATTTAATTCAATGTAATTTGCATTAGTGTACCTATTAAACTGTGTACCAGATGAGTTATAATAATGTAGATAGGCATTTAGAAAAGCATTGGTATATGTTATTGATAATAACAGCTTGACTTGAACTGTGCTATCAGCAGGTGGGATGACTAGGAAGTGTTTGAAGAAAGTAGAGTCAGAAGTGAGAAATGAAGCAGGGCTTTTCATAAGCAGGTCAGCACACAAGACTGTGTATTTTATAAGTTTATCTTGAGTAGGTTAGGGTAATTTAGTATAACTGATTTATAAAGTTACAAATAATTTTATTATGGCATGATAAAAGGAGGGCTGTGCTTTTGGTCAGTGTTCCTGTTGTAGTGAACTCATGTTCATGTGCAGATTCCTGTTTGCATGTGCCCAAAGACCTTTTTTGGAATGTTATCTCTAAACTTGAATTTAGTTAGCTGATATTTCATCCCATGTGGGCTGCCCACCTGCTAGTTTTTAAAGTTTTTACTGTGTAAGTATTGGTTTTCATTCTCATTTACAGCTCATATAGGCATAGCTGTTGTGCTACTTTCATCTATATTTGTGTATCATATTCTTCTCCATTTACTGTGTCATAGTCTGAACATATTGAGTAATATTCTTCTATCACATGAGAATTGGGTTTATTTTTAAGTCTTTCAGTTCATAGCTGAGTTGTATCCTTTCTGCTTCGTTGTTCCCTTTTCCATTCCCACTTCTATTCTCAGCTCAGATGGTTAGAGTACAAACACAGCAATCCCTCTTGCTGGATTATAATAAAATTGTTTCCCTTGCAGGATTAGTTGACTGTTAAATAGATTGCAATGATTTTCAAGGATATTAAGCACTTCATAAATAATTATAGTTATTTATATGTGTATGTGTGTAAATATATATGTGTATCTGTATTCTTTATATATTTTATAAAACTCAAACCATATTTTTTCTTTTTTACTCTTCATAGAAGTCACATATGATGCTAATGAATACAAATAACAGGTATAAGTTTTTTGTGTTCTATGACTTTACTGCTGTTCGTTGGGTTTGGGGCTCATCTTGCACTAGGTCCTTTTATACTTTGAGGTGAACTTGCCTTTTTTGGTGTTGGGAATATGTAACATCATTATTGGTACCCAAAGGTGATGGGATTTGACCAGTTTCATTTGCATGATCCTTTCATACTTGTTTGTGGAATGCCACTGTGGGGTTGCAACCTTCTTGATCTCTTAATGATAGTGCTGAGTAGCTTTGTCCTCAAACATCTTCACAGTTCAGACCTGTCACCTCTCCAGTTCTTTGTGCTTTGTGGATCAAAACTCTGCTCTTCTCACTGTGGCAGGAAACATATTGCAAATCTTTCTTTTGTTTATCAGAATTTAATATTCCTTGATGACTTCCACAAGGTCGTGAAGCAACTGAAGGCAAACTATCATGAGACTCACAGCAACCACTGAAACTACTGTCACTGCACCTTGCCCAATTGCCAGGTTATAAACCTAGTTGTATATTGAATGAGAAGAAAAGTTTCTGTTTTGTTGAAGATAGTTCAATGAAGATATCCTCTCTAATATTAAGAAAAGCTTGAAATCCTCCCTCTCAAAATGCTCCTAAAGTAAGAAATCATGTATAGTTGATTCTGTGTTTCTTCCAGAAAACTCTCATTGTGAACATGCTGTAAACAGCATGTAAGAGGCTTTGTCATTACCAAAAATTTTTAGGATAAAGAATCTTCTACAAAAAAAGAAAAACCATGGGAAAATCAGGGGTGGGTTATCAATAAATGTAGAATAACAGATGATGATGCACTTAAAGCATGTAAGATAGTACATATTTTTGCAGGAAAATAATTAGTTTGTATTCAAACATACATCTGTTTCCCTGATACAGGTTAAAAAAAGTGCAATTAATAAAACTTATAGCTATCTGAAATACTGTCCTAGCTCTTATAAACAAATTACAGAACTTAAGGTAGATGGAAGGCATACACCTAATAAAGTTTTGAAGCTTTGGAGCATTAACCAAACTTTGTTGGTTTTAAGGCTGAAAGGGGATATTTCTTTGTATAAGCTATATCCCTTTCTAAGTATTCAGTAAAGGTTGTTGTGAGGGAGATGACACTGAGCCAGATGAAAAAGTAACATTCGTAACGCGGAAATGAACATGTTCTGAGATGCCTGTTGACATCTGAACCTTTTCTAGTTCTTTATTGTATGGGAACTGAAATAGTAAAGCTTGCTCCTTGCTTTTATGTAGAACTTGCTGTAGTCAGCTGCAATTTTATCCCTTCACTGTGTAAGCTGCTGTAATATGCTTTATTTAAGACATAGGAATCCAGTTAGAAGGTATAGCTGCATAGAATACAGTACTGCCTCACTGTGGGAAAAGACTGAGAACAACCGTCAGTGGGTCCTTTACACTGATTTCTAGGGTGTTTATGGATGTAGGTAGAGGTTTTGATAGTTACGAAAGGAAATGGCATGAAGCGTTGTCAAGTGAGATTTTTAGGTTGGATATTAGGGAAAGATTCTTAATCCAGAGGGCAGTTGAACACTGGAAGAGGCTCCCCAGGCTTAGTGCTCTGACCGCTTGCCTACCATAGTTCAAGAAGCATTTTAACAATGCTCTCAGTGTTCATGGTGTGATCCTTGGGGCTGTCCTGTGCAGAGTCAGGAGCTGGACTTTGATGATCCTCATGGGTCCCTTCCAACTCAGGATATTCTATGATTCTCTGAGTATCACGTTAGAAAAATGCAATTCGTAATAGGAAGGAGTGTTCCAGTACTTCTCACAGTAACAACTCAGCAAGGGGTCAGTAAAATGAGAACTATCTGGGTTAATTTTCTTCTAATTCTTTCTTTACCTGGTAGTGCTAAATTAACTTCTTTGAATTGCTGTCAGGTTAATTATTATAATGTTTCTGAGAAAAAAAATGCATAATTATAAATATTTCTAATTTTTATCTTTTTTTTTCCCCTGAGCTTATTTGTCATATACTTTTATTGAGTAATCTTCCATCTGAGAAAATCTGGGGAAGAAGGGAAACTTAGAACTCACTTCTGCCTGTGCATTTCTTCTTTTTTTTTTTTATGTATAATTTCTAATTATTTAAAATCTCAAGAAAAATAGAAAACAGGGTCTCGTATGAATCAGGGTTCAACATAAGTTGTTTCTTTGTGTTATTCTTCTGGGAGAGCACAGAGAGGCTGTTTCATATGCGCATGAAATGTTTGCATAGTACATTTACTCATGCAGTGTATGTATTGTATTAATTCGTATTACTGTATATTTGTAAATAATGTTTTTGGAGCTGGATTTTGTAAGCAAGTCTTAATAGTTTCATTTCTTTCAGATCTGTTTGCAAACTACCACATAATTGGGCTGGTTTATTGATCTCACAGAGATACATGTCTGACACTGCACCAGTTAATAAACGGTTTTGTTGGCTTTCTTTAAACTGAGTATTTGAGAACACACAGTTCTGTTATGCTGTAGAATTTAAATTGCTTGTGTACTGGAATATTTACTACCCCCTTTGTTGTTTCATTTCAGAATGACCTTATTTAAAAATGTATGAGGCTATTTATAATCGACTCTGTGGCAGTGATTAAAGAGGTGTGAATAATAGCTTATTGGAAGTTGACAGCTCCTTGTTTGCTAAACCGCTGTTAGAACGTTTATGCTGCTCAGTTGTACCTCATTTTTCTGAGGGGAAGCTGCGTTTTGACAAGTGCACAGAACAGGTATATGTGGCTGACATTTTTATTATTTAAAGAAAACATTTTGGTTTTATTTCTTTTACTGCATAAAGTTAATTAATTGCTTACTCTGTGTCTAATGATCTGTCTGTAGTGTGCTAATAAAACAAGAGTGAACAAATCCATTTTTACTTGGAAAAATCAGATGTTTTTCTTCCTGAATAGAAATAGTAGCTCCAAACACATTTGATCAAGCAGTCAGGCATCTGTCTTTCTGATGTTTTTGATCTGAGATTAGGATTCTAGATATCTCTAACTCCAGGGAGGCAACCAGGTACTTTTTCATTGCTATTCAAAAATAAGAATCAAGGAAAAAAGAACTGTGACTCATTTATTTGCATGTCATGTTGAAGTAATTCAGTTTTTTTGTAATAGCATACGTAGATACCAATGAGCTTGTAGATAAGACTGATAATCAGATAATACTCAGTGTTTATCCATACAGCTGATAAGCACAAATAACTTTCTGGCTTCTGTTCTGCCATCACTGGTATCTTATTTGACCTAGTGGACCTATTTTAAAGGTGAACAGTAATTAAAGCCTCTGTTCACTCTTGTGTCTTGGCCTATGGGAATAAGTAGTTTCTTGTAGGTCTGTACACCCCATGGTAACAGTATAAAACATAAAACTTTTTAACTTATTTTGGAGAAGGTGTGTCAGAATATTGCAACAACTTCCATGTGCATTTTAAGTTTCTCCCAACCAAAAATTGGTAGTCAATTTTCTTCATTTTCTTTTAGCAATGACCTGCCCATACTTTAAATGCACATCAGAACTGTTGATTCAAATTATTTAATAAGTGGTGCACAAATTAGTAATTTCATATTGCCTTATTACTAAGAACATGTTACAGATATTACTGCATGTCTGATGGTACAAGGCACAATAGAATTATAGACTTTATAATTTTGCTAGATCCTTTAAGAATTCTTAATAGTGGCTACTAACAAAATGCTGTCATACAGGATCTCTCTATGTGCTAGCTCACAGTTTCACAGATTTTACCCCTTAAGGCACTCAAATGAGATAGTGCAAAATTAGTATTCAGAGTGCACCAAGTTAATGGACTACTATAAGATCTAGATATTGTTTAAATATATACATTATACTAGTAATCTTCATTACTTCTGTTCTCAAAAACTAGACTGTGCTTTTTACAGAGAGGGGATGCTGTTTCCTAGGTGTGTTCAAATTATGACAATAAATTTTTTTTAGCTATTCTGGTTGATAATAACATTTTTCACTCAGTTTCCTCAATATGCCGTGTCTGCTTTAGCTGGCCAAAAATGAATGTGATGTTCCACCCAGGAGTTGGCTGAGTTGTAGCACTGAGTGTTTCCATTGTAAGTAGTCAGTCAAAATGCCTGGGAATTCTCCTAGAGAAAAGAATCTGAGTATCATATGGCTTGAATTTTCCTCAAGCATGTACGTCAAGTAAGTGTCAAAAGTATGTAGCTTTTCAAAAAAACCCCAAAATTTCATTTTTAAAAAATACTATTTGGAATATCAAAATTCTAGAAATATGCATGTTTTTTTTAGTGCTTAAAGTGCTTTACATAGCATTTATGTTGTATATTTGTGGCTTATTCTCACAAAAATGCCCTTAGATTCTACTTTGTCATCTAAAAACATATTACCTGAACTTGCTGAAAATCATAGGGTTGGCTTCAATATGTACTGTCATGTCTTTTTTTTTTTTTTTTCAAAGTTCCTAACTTTTCTAATCTCCTCTTGTATGTTTAACCTCACTTCTGGGTTACTTGGAATTGCAGTGCTGCTGTCCTTCCAGGACAGCAGGCATATTACAATTTGACTATTTATCTTAAATTCTTAATTTTATCTGAAATTTTTTCTTAAATTCTTCATCATCCTGACCACTCTGAAAGTCTTTGTTCAGGACTTCTAGTCACAGAGAGTTTAAATAATTTTTGCGTTGTGAAAGTTTAATTTTTTGGATTTTAATGGCTTTAAGTTGATATGAATGGTAAAACAACATTGTAGTAAGTCAGAGAAGGAACCTGGACTGAAGCCAGTGTGGGGAATATTCACATGTGTTTCTGTGCACTGTGTAGTAAACGAAAAGTTTAATTACCCACTCTACTCCCTCTTTATTTTTTGCTCTTTCCTTGTGTGGCCTTGAGTTTGTTAATCAACAGACCTCATAAGTGAGCCAGATGATGTATTGTTACAGCACCTTTACAGCTGCTGGTTTCCGGAGCACAACGATTCCCTGCAGTGGCTAAAACTAGTTGCTTCCTATTAGAGTACAGTGTTTACTAATTGATCTAAATTTAGCTGATAAAACAAAGTCGATTTTTGCTTTTACGCTAAAGAGTTTTTTAAGTCGTGTTGTATTTAAACTGTAATGTGGAACCTTGTGGGTCTGTTCTAAATTCTTTGCTCTTTATCTCTCTAGTTCCCTTGTCCTCCAAAAAGAACCAATGTGTCATTTATGTCAGCTTGCAAAAAGATGGATGATCTGAAGGCAAGGGTATATTTATTGACTCATATTTTCAGGGAGGAATATTTATTTCACTTCATATGGCTCATGTGGGACTTCAAAAAATAGGAAGAGATTTCGTAGGTGTCTCTCAGATTTTACCAGTCCACAACAGATGTCTCAAGCTTCTACACAATGTCTTTGACTACAAAGGTTCATCCTAATAATTCTCTTTCTTAACAGTCTGGGAGTTCAGAAAAGTTGTAGGTCTGACTTTGGATCCCAAGAGCAGTATGGATGTATTTGACTCTTACTGATTTGTGTAATACTTTCAACTATTTCTTTAGACTTTTTACCAGGCATTGTTTCATGCTGGCCGTAACACCTTTGAGTATTGTACTCTCTATGGTGAAGGAAAGTTAGAGCACAGAATTTTTCCATAAAATCCTTAGCGCAGTGGAAATGTATCTTTTTCCCTCCTGCCTTTCCCAGAAGTGCTATTTCTGTCAGGCACCCTTACAGACTTGTGAGTTTTTTCTTTTTAAACCTCTCATTTCATCCTTCCACCTTCATTTTGACCGTTTGTCTCTCATGGGTATATTGATTTCTTATCCAGTGATGACTTCTCAGTAGCCTTCTGCTCACTGACTGTGCTTGTGTTCTAATCCTCTAATCCCTGCACTTCCCTTTCTTGGATGGTATCACAGCTTCCAAAAAAATCTGAATTCCCTTACTGAAGTAGTCCAGGGTTGACGTAGCCCCTACCCTGATCCTGATTGCTCTAGGAACTCAAGTTTATTTTAATTACACCTGTAACCATAAAGGTGTCTCAACTGCTCCTAGGAAAAACAGAAGATTAGGTAGATCTTAAAAATGGGGGTGTGTATGTTCTTGGAAAAATCATCATAGATTGGGAAACATATTTCCTATTTCAGAAGATTCAAAAGTCAGGTCTGATCACATTTGAATGCTTCATTCTTCTTCATTGAGTCCATCATCAGCAAATTTGCAGATGACACCAAGCTGGGGGGGAGTGTCGACCTGCCGGAAGGCAGGAGAGCTCTGCAGAGGGATCTGGATAGACTGGAGAGATGGGCTGATTCCAATGGAATGAACAAGGCCAAGTGCCGGGTCCTGCACTTTGGCCATAACAACCCCCTGCAGCGCTACAGGCTGGGGACAGAGTGGCTGGAGAGCAGCCAGGCGGAAAGGGACTTGGGGGTGCTGATCGACAGGAGGCTGAACATGAGCCAGCAGTGTGGCCAGGTGGCCAAGAAGGCCAATGGCATCCTGGCCTGGATCAGGAACAGTGTGGCCAGCAGGAGCAGGGAAGTGATCCTTCCCCTGTACTCTGCATTGGTGAGGCCTCACCTTGAGTATTGTGTCCAGTTCTGGGCCCCTCAGTTCAGGAAGGACATTGAGGTGCTGGAGCGGGTCCAGAGAAGAGCAATGAGGCTGGTGAAGGGACTTGAGCACAAGTGCTATGAGGAGAGGCTGAGGGAGCTGGGGTTGTTTAGTCTGGAGAAGAGAAGGCTTAAGAGGCGACCTCATCACTCTCTACAACTACCTGAAGGGAGGTTATAGCCAGGTGGGGGTTGGTCTCTTCTCCCAGGCAACCAACAATAGGACAAGGGGACATGGGCTCAAGCTCTGCCAGGGGAGGTTTAGGTTACATGTTAGGAAGAAATTCTTTACAGAGAGGGTAATCAGGCATTGGAATGGCCTACCCAGAGAGGTGGTGGATTCACCATCCCTGGAGGTTTTTAAAAAGAGATTGGACGTGACCCTTAGTGCCATGATATAGTAATTGGAGTTGGTTCAGGGGTTGGACTTGATGATCTTGGAGGTCTTTTCCAACCCAATCTATTCTATGATTCTATGAAATTCCGTGTTTCCTTGCTCTTTTTCCCTTGGGAAAGTAGAGATTTTAAAACTAGAAATGTCTAATATCTGAGATATTAACAGCCAACTCTCCATTATTAAGACTCACCAATGGATTAACTAAGATAAAATATTTAATATTTTTTAGCATTGTTATTATTGCTGTTATTCCTTTTTGAGTATGTCAGTGAATTGTAGTTGCACTGTTCTGATAGAGCAAATAAGATTATTACGAACTAAAATCTGTTACAGAAATGCTGTCTATAAAATTAAAGTATTACATACTCTAAAGTAGCTACAGGTTGCACTATACCTTTGCTATCTTCAGTAGCTCTCTGTTTTGTAATTTTAACCAGATAGCTCTTGAGAAATCTCTGAGACACTGGCTGTGAAGCAATTAAAAACAATTCAAAAGGTATTTGGAAGTTTTTCTCTCTTTTTAGAAGTCCTGTCTCTTCATAAGAGATCAGATAAAGTAAGTTTGAAGATTATTTACCCTCTAAACAAAACATCTTTACTTGTAAACCACATACATTGAGGCTTGTTAGGGCTCAGCTGGTTTTGTAGTAGCCTTTACAAAGAATCTTTAGGAAGAAAAGTCTCTGTCTTGAAGTGAAACCAGATGTTTCTTATTGTCCTCTTCAGTCTATTGTCTTTTTCATTTGTTTATAATAGGCTGGCAAAACTGAAGAATGACTCTAACGCATGTCAGGTCATTTACATGAATAAATACAGGGTTGGATATTTTTTCTTTTTTTTTTTTGGTGTAAACTGGTCTCTTTGTTTAAGCTACCCTGTAGTTGATCCTTTGTTAGATTGTTCTTTATTGCTGTTCATTCACCTTACATATGAATTTCAATGTCAAATGAAACAGATAAGCTCTTTTAAATTGAAACCTCAAAATGTTTAACTTCATCCTTGTGTAGACAGTGGGAATTTGGAGGTGTTGGACTAAATTGAATACAGTTATTCATCACAATTAACAAATCTTGGAACACCTTCTTATTACAGTAAATTCAGTACAGTACAGTAAATTCCAATATCATAATTAAATCTTAGCTTTCTTTTATGGACTGATATTTTAAATCATCTTCATTTGCTGGACTGTTTTTTAAAGTATTTATTGGAACCTTTTACAAGCTTTACTTTGCCATGTGTTGATCCTGTACGAACGTTGGTACATGCTTTCTTGGAAATTCAGTGTATCATCTAGTTGCATACTATTAAAAGTAATTATGAATATTTGAAAAAGGTTTTAGCATTAGCTCATTAGCTCCTGTTCATTCAGCTCATATTACACTCAAGTTAACACTAATGGAAGAATGTCAAAAAGATCTTGTTTCTCCCTTCCCCTGTTTTGTGCCAACACTTAATTTGCCCCTCCAAAAAATAATTATAGATAATCTGCAGTCTCTCTTTCATATTAAAAAAAAAAAAAAAAGTTAGCAACAAATGAATGAAAGAATTAGAAATATTTTTGCCTGTGGGATTTTTTTCTGTGACTAGAAAATATGAAATAGTGTAAGGAATAATTCACTTTGGAGTTTATGAAGAAATAAATGTGAGGCTGAATGAAGCAAAGCAGCTGAGGGAGCTTCTCCAGAGATGCAGCAGAGGACAAGGGACAGAACAGCTTTATCTGGATCTCAGTCACATTACAGAACCAATTACTTCAGTTCTGTTCAGTAAGGAAAGCTATTTCTCTTCTGATTGGAAAAGTGCTTTCTTGGCCATTCCTTCTTTAAGCTAGATAAATTCATAAAATTAGGTAAAAAATAAATAAAAATATTGAAAATCCTTGCACTTGTGCCAGTTAGAGCCCTTTCTTCCTGACATATGTTTGTTTGTGAATTCCACATCTCTCTTGAGGCAGATTTTTTCCTAAAATCATCGAGTAATGCACACATTTTTAGCAGTTAGCAGGAGTTTCTGTTCCTGGTAGAATTCAGAAATACAAGAGGAAACTGTAATCTGTGTAGTATAAGGTTTAAAGGCAAGGATTGCCATTTGGAAAGTACACTCATGCCCAGGAGAGTAGGAGCCCTCCCTGGAGGTGCTGGCTGCCTTCAGGGCTGCAGGAATGGCGGCTGATGGCCTCATTTGCCAGCTCCAGTGGTCACTCATACAGGGCTTAAGCTCAAAGAATTGGACTTATCACATTTCAAACTCATATTCATTGACAGGTCATCAATTTCTACATGAAAATGTGTTTTATTGCTGTCTGTCGATGCTTATGGCTGTTAGGAGAGGGGAAGGGGTGCACTTGGTTTGACCGCAGAAAGCTGCAATGAGGAGTCCGAGCAGGTGCTCATTTAGTAGTGTTGGAGCAGAACAGTGTGCTCTCCTGTGCCATGCTTTTTTCTGTGCCTATGTATTGAATTAGACAAGTGGTTCAAAGAATATTTTACTAGAGATCCTGTATAGACTCAATATTTTCAGTAGTCAGATTTAAGATTGTAATTTTTTTTTTCTGAATAATCATAGAATTATAGAATATACTGAGTTGGAAGGGACCCATCAGGATCATCGAGTCCAACTCCTGGCCCTATGCAGGACACCCCAAAAATCACACCGTGTGCCTGAGAGCATTGTCCAAATGCTTCTTGAACTCAGACAGGTTTGGTGCTGTGACCACTTCCCTGGGGAGCCGGTTCCAGTGCTCAACCACCCTATGGGTAAAAACCTTTTCCTGATATCCAGCCTAAACTTCCCCTGACTCAGCTTCAGGCCATTTCCTCAAGTTCTGTCACTGGTCATGAGAGTGAAGAGATCAGTACCTGCCCCTCCACTTCTCCCTGTGAGAATGTTGAAGACCCCAGTGAGGTCTGCCCTCAGTCTCCTCCTCTCCTGGCTGAGCAGACCAAGTGACCTGAGCTGCTCCTCATGAGACTTCCTCTCCAGACCCTTCACCATCGTTGTGACCCTCCTTTAGACACTCTCTAGTAGCTTAATATCTTTTTTGCATTGTGGTGCCCCAAACTGCACACAATATTCAAGATGAGGTTGGCCTAGTGCAGAGCAGAGCAGGACAATCCCCTCCCTCGACTGGCTGGTGATGCTTTGCGTGATGCCCCCCAGGACACGGTTGGCCCTCCTGGCTGCCAGGACACTGCTGACTCCTATTCAACTTGCCATCAACCAGGACTCCCAGGTCCCTTACTGCTCTCCAGCATCTCATTCCCAAGCTTTTTCTGCCACAAAAGTTCAGACAGAGATAATATCATGTCATGATGTTATGTCTGCTCTGAAGTTCCTGGCTTTGCAAGATATTTTCTTATTCATTAAGACTGTTTTGATAGATAGACTTATCATTCTGCAAGGATAGCAGTGCTGTTTTCTCAAGATGTTATTTCACATTTTAAGGAAAACATTCTGAAATAGTTTGCTAGAACATCTAATAGCTTGCTAGTTCATCTAAGTAGTTTATATTGAGAAGTGAATGATTTTTTTTTTTTTAATTTAGGCTAGTGCCTAAATTTAGTATTTCTTTGTGCTAGAGTGCATATGTGAGTGTATTTCAGCAAGAGGCTCTTATATATGTTCCTCTTCATTCTTGCAGCACTTTCTCAATGCTGGTTTGAATCTTCATGTCTCTGATGGGGAGCAGCTGTAGGGCCAGTGTCAGCATGGCTGTGCAAATCCTGAAACCTTATGGCGTTCTCTTCTCATACCTTCTTTGTGAACCTGACTTCCTTTAAAGCATGTGCTGACAATGACTGCAAAATATTTTAATGGATAGATAATGTTATTCTTCAACATGGGGACTGAAGTGTTGGTTTGTCCATTTTTTGGTCCAAAAATCTGCGTGTAATTGCCTCTGCAGGGAGATTCAGTAGCTGTATATGAAAAATCCAGGTTATAGTTTTAAAGAAGTTAACCCTGCTTTTGGAAGCATCTATCATAAATTACTTGATTTTCAGAGAAAGATAAGCTCTTGCTAAAGTGTGCTGTGGACTACATTCACAGTCTTTTGAAATGAAGAGGTTAGTATGGCAAAACATGTTTATTTCCTTCATATAATATCAGAAATACCCATTAGGTTTCATTCTGATTTGTATAAATATACAGAGTTTTATTTAAATGTATAAAAATTCACTAACATAAAATTTCCCATTATTATTTTAGCAATGTAATGTAATCCTCCTGGAATGCTTCTTTTGAAAATTAAACTATTCTTTAAGCTTTATACTTCCATTTAAACAGGATAAATGAGACCTTTCATAATCTCGTGTAGCCACCTGTTTAAATAGAACACTGGGGATTGTCTACCCTTGAAATGCAGTAAAACAGAGTAAATCCATTGCATATTTTTTGACTGTCTCTTTATTCATGCTCCTACACTGCAATAGGTTTCTGGGAATGATAACTGTTCATTATCTTGCAAAGCGAACAAGCCACACTTAGAATTTAGATGGTGCATTATTTCCCACTTCACACAAATAAATTATATAAATAGCCAGTGATTTAATATTTTAAAGGAATTGAAAATCAGTAACATGAAAAATCTGTAATCTAAAAGGGAGTATTGCAAAAATATAGTAGATAATTAAAAATTGGAGAGACTTCGAACTTGTCATACCACTCCCAGACAGTAATTTTCTGCTGCCTGTGTTTTGGTTGATTAGCTGTGAATATAAATGCAAAAATTATGTACACATCATATGTGAATATGTGTAATAAACTCATATTATTCAAGGTGCAAAGCTACCTATAGCAAACCAGATCATCCAAATTACATACTGAAACTGTGTTCACCTGCACTGGTATACTAGCATCTCTTTATAATCTTTATTTTCACAAAAAGTGAATTGGGAATGTTTACTATAACAATCTGTCATGATGATAACATACGATCTCTACAAATAAGGTAACCAGACTCCAAAAGTCAGGACACATATTTTGAAAACTAAAACCTTGAACACCATTAAAATGCTATTCTGTTACTATTTGAAATTAGAGTGAAGCCAAAATGTAGCTTGTCAACTTAAAAGGCAAGTAAAAAAAAAAATTCCTTCACTGTGTTATAAGCAGGGAACAGCCAGGGGAGTTATTGAATACTGTAGTGTTTAAACCTGTAGTCAGAATAAATAGGTGACCATTATGCATTTGACAAACTAGCTCTCTTTCAAGTGGTATATTTAAGAAATTACTTGGAGATTAGGAAAAAGAATGTTGTGAAATATGAAATGAAAACAAATAAAGAAATTTATGTTGATAATTTATTAATTTAGGTTATATTTATGTGACATCTGTTTAAAATTGCCTAATTTATTGTTCTATTAATTTAGGAATGAATAACAAAAAATGTCAGGGCTTCATAAGGCATGTGATTGATTACAGTGATATCTCTACCTTGTATATAATTTTCTTAACAGTGAAGACTTTTCTGGTGGCACCTTATGGTAGTCATAAAACTTGGAGGGCGAGAAAGAATTGCTGTCATAGGCTATTCCTGTATATAAAATGTGCCATTGGAGTATTCACTCTTCAGCTTGTATCTAAGAGAGTCTCAAAACTTTATAAGCCAACCCCTGAAAGAAATATTTAATGTATATAAACCTAGGTAATTATGTAAAATAACCAATATTATGAAATATATAGTGCACGCTTACATAGACGTGTCAACTGTGTCTTCCTGAAGAATTAACCTGGCCTAATAGTATCTGAACTGATTGAGGTATTGAGTTAGCACCATGGAGAAGTTTGTTTACAGGTGATAATTTCTACTGACCTGACTTTGTACGTACAATGCTGAAATGTGGCTGTCAGGTTTTTCAGTATGGATTAAGGTAATTATCCAACTGTAATTCAGATTAAGTCTTTAATGAGGATAAATCTAAAGAAACTGTGTTAGAGTTGTCCTCAGTTTATGCTACAGTTGTGAACAGAAATAGGATATTGCACTTCTTTAGCAAACTGGTCAGTATGAGGGAACTTGTATGTGACTTTGGTGTGTGTGGTTTATGCCTGTATATATCTTAGAATTGGTACCTCCATCTTGCTGCAATCAAGTGAGTTCCTCTTACCAAGCATATTCTCCCAGGTGATTGGAACCCATCGAGACCTAGTGCCAAGTAATGATGAGACAATTTTCTATGGCTAATCTTTAATTGGTGGCATTTTTCTGTGTGTAAGGGTTATTTTTTACTGTAGTAATAAATCATCTATTTTTAAAAATATGTCTTTGAGAAAGTAAGTAATGGTCTTACCTCTTAAATGCTTCTCTTGGCTAACTTTTTTTAATATGTGAAAAGTTTTATAATGGAAAGAAATGTCAACTATCTGGAGTAGCAGCATTTTGAACATAGAGCAGAGTGGTACAGTCACCAGTGGAAAGGTAGATTTTGAAGAGTAAAACAGACTGTGTAACACATGGAAATACTTCTTCCTTTTAGCCTTTCCTCAGTTTAGTTCACTGTTTCCATTTGTTCAGTAATTGGAGGTACTAAAAGATGAAGGCTTCTCAGATATTTATGCATCTTACGCTTAATTTTTATGATCACCACACTCAGTTGTCCTGGAGGCAGTAAACCACTGCAGCCCTCAGGCTGTCCTTGGCTGTGAGAGGCACCATTCGGATGGGTAGATCCTTTTTTCCAGTCTTCTGAGTAAAGTGATAAACTCTATAACTAATAACAGAAATGCAAACTTTCCAGCGATGAAATAGGACATGAGGGAAAGGTTTCTGCTTTTTTCCTCTTTAATTTGGAGCAGAGAGTGCCTGTATCGCTGCCGCCTGCCCAGGATTGGTCCTTGCAGTATATTTTTGAAAATGCAGATTGTTTTAAAAAATCATAAACATCAAGATTTTCTATTTATGCCCGTTCAGCTTTATGGGAAAATTATATGTTCTTTAGAAAGTGAAAAATGGGAAGAGAGAAGGAGATTTAGTCAAAAGCCTGTGCATTACATGGCTCTCCCCACCTTTTGTTTGATATTTGTTTTGTCCACATGCATTTACAAGTATAAATACTTGTAAAAACTTCCATGTTGAAGGAAAGTTTTGTCACCTATAATGAGTTAACACTATTCTGCATTTTATGAGGCTACCTGAGGGACAGCATGTAAAATGGGAGAGTCAGGGAGAGAGAAAAATGAACCAAGGCATGCAGCTTCTCCCCTGCTGAGTGTTTAAAGCTGCAGTGAAATTACTGAAATTATTTTTTTCCAGTAGATATTAAAAAAATGCATGGAGGGGATATAGTTCTTTTTGTTCACTGCTCTAAGTTTTTATAAATCCTTCTTTAAAGTATTAAACTTCTTGTAAGTTTCTGTAAAGCTTCCTGACAGCAGCAGTTGACATAGAATTACACAGAGTTAAGTTCTCATTTGTAGAAAGCTCTTGACTTGTACAATGATGATAACAGGTGAAGGATACAGTTAATTTTTTCATACACCTTTGGTTATCTTGTTTCTGAATGTTAATTTCTTTATTATGGGGCCATTTTTAGTATTTTCAAACCAATAAGCACCTTGTAATAATACCATTTTTCAGATTATGCTGCCACTGAGAATTTTCGTATTTGCATGTAGAATTTTGATCAATCCAGAGACTATAAGGAGAGAATATTTGGACAACAGTTAGCTTTTTCATTAGAAAAAGGGCCATCATTTGCAAATCCAATAGAGATTTTACTATTGCAAGTCCCTCTGTGTCACGGAAAGACTGAAAGTCTTCATTTTGCAAAGCTATAAAGTTTCCATTTTTAGCACAGAAGAGCTGCAAAGTAATGAAAAGTCTCAAAGCAGCATGCTGAAAATTACATTCTTAAGTTACTTTTCTGAAGTAACCCTAGTAAGAGAAATATTTAAAAATCAGATTTTTTTTATTTTTATATAGATATACGTCTCCAAATCTAGTTTTAGGCTATCAAACCTGACAATACATATGTAAGTATGTATGTATGCATTCATAAACATATGGTTTCCTGTATTTTAAGATTATTGTTGGACCAAGGCTAAATACCTTGGTATTTAGTGTGTACTCTTTACTTCTCCTCTCTGAACTCATGGCAGTTCTACACACAACTAAATTCTCATATGAGCACCGGAATTAATTTTCGAAGTTGTTTCTCACCTTTATAAGATTTATAAATTTGTAACAAATAGCATTAAGTCACCACTGATGGCAGAAACTCCACTGTGTCTGCTCCACTGAGAAACCTTGAACTCCTTCTGGGTTTCTAAATAGTACACTACCAAAGTGTCCTGTCTCAGTGTAACTTTGCATAGAGGATTAAGTTACTCTAAATTGACCTAATGATAAGAACAAAGGCAACCAACAAAAAATTTAATCACTGAATCTGGAATATTTGCCAGATTTGCTCCAAGTGTCACTTATGTCATCTTAGAGTCTAGTGCCAGAGCTGTAGCCATTACCTTCATTCTGGGGAACTGATCCTGACTTAGATCATCAGGCTTTGCTCCAGACTCTGCCATCAACATTAAGGGTCAGTTTGTTTTTAGTGTCAAATACTGATTGATTTTAAAACTGTGATTCAAAATTGACAAGCAGAAAAATTCTATTTACACCACTGATTTTAATGTGTGTTGGGTAAGCCAAGCCAAACATCCAGTCTCCCTTTTGGTAAAGCATTTTTAGTCTTCAGCGTGCTTGCAAAGCATTTATTTTAAACTCAAAGTTTCTTTTAGTTGACCTGAAGACCAAATAATCCAGTACATGTGTATTGAGATGATTTATATACCTTAGTACTTTAAGTACTAAGTTTCTTTAAGTTTCTTGAATTTTAAGGGGTTTAATGTGTCAGAATATTCAGTTAAAGTGTGTGTCAAGATGCATTTGGCTGGACATTAGTATTCAGTTAAAAGGTGTAAAAACATTTTGAAAGAAGTTTTTACTAGTTAAACGAAATTATCAGAAATGTGCTCAGTACATGTAAATATTTAGACTTTTATTTTTTCAACTTCATATATTTATATAAACACAAGTGGGAGATGTAAGTTTGATGACTTCAGGCAAAGGAAGGACTGAATCCAGTTTCCCTTTTCCTGTGTGAGCACACACGTGTATATGTCTAAATAAAAATGAGGCAACCTTTTATATATATAGTTCTGTTCTCCACAGTTACAGCACATATACTGTTCTTAAAAGCAGAATTACTTTTCTGAAAATTGCAACTATGTTCTTAAATTAATTTTTAAATGGATTGTTTCAGAAACTAATCTCTAGCAGGGTTTTTGATCTTGAATGACTTAATCGAAAGTATAATACAGTTTCGTCACACTTTGCACATAACAAAGTCTCATTGTGTCTTTTTACTGAATTCAACAAGCTACCTAATGGAATGTTTTTTGCTGCCTCCACTCTCATCTGTGATGCTGCTGGCCATTCCAATGCTATGGGAAGTCAACCTGCTACCTTGAGGGAGGCAATGACATGATTATGAAGCACCAAATATTTTCACAAAGGGTTGCTTGTACTTGTTTGAGAAATAAAGTGTTCCCAAATAGTCAAGCCAGTAGTAGGCAGATAAAATTCTAGGTGCATAAAAGTGAAACGATGTATGCGAGGGAGTGTTCTGAACTGATTGTTACCATTCAAAAACAGAACTTCTGGGTTTACAGATAATAAGCCTTTAGTAATGCTGGTTTAATTACTTGTGGAAGTCAAGCAAAGTCCTAGAATATGCCTGCATTATTAGAAAAGTGATAGAGAAGAAAACAGTGCATTGTTGCTGCAGTCTAATCCGAGATGAATGCTGGGTGCAGTTCTAGATTGTCACCTCTCCCTCTGTAAATACAGTAATGCAGCAGAACAGAAGAAGGTCTAGAGAGATGCAGCCAAAATGATCAGTGGAACAACTTTTGTACAGGTAACAAGTGGACAAAAGACTCTTCACGTTGTAAGGGAGGGCAGTGTGATGAAGCACATAAATCATGAACAGCATAGAGGACACAAGTCGGGAGGATTTAGGGGACACCCACTGAATACAGTGCAGAGCAGGGTCAAAAGCAACAGAAGAAATTTACTCTTCCCACAACACAGAGCTGTGAAACTGCTTGTCTCAGAATAATGTGAGTGCCAAAATTTTCATGAGTTCAAGAAGCAAGCAGACAAATTCATGGAAAATGAAGCTATTAGGTATGAAGACAACATGTATCATTTTCTCAATTCCAGAAGCCAAAAAACTCCAGGCAGGAATTTTAGTAGAAACATCAACATATGCCTTCTCTTTCCTTAAGCTCTTTCCTGTGTTTCTGCTTCAGATGGTAACATGGTTCTGTAATATTATTGTATGTCAAGTGTATATATTAAACTGAGAGGAAAATTAGGAAAAGAACGTAAAGGTCTAACTTTACTGAAGATACTGGGCAGTTTATCAGTGGAGAGGCAGAAATATGACATTTCATTCAGGAGTAGTAACAAAATTAATAGTATACCCTAAAATCTAAATATAAAATATTGAATGCTAAATTATTAGGTTTCAGACTTTGCAATATATTTTGCTTAAAATATTTTTTAGACTAGAGCTTAATAATATATAGGTCAGTTGGGCTGACAGAGAGTTTAAATGGTTTCCAAGAGATGATTGTAGGCTGTCAGACCAGAAATCTGTGAACCAAGAATTCACTTCAAAGAGCACAGGAGTTGTTCCAGTTTGTAGAATCAAAGCTTTCTTTCTAAGAATATTCATGCATAAACTTTCAAAATTTTTTATTGGAAAATCCTTTAGAAGTAGGATTTCTAAAAGATCAGAATCAGAATCTAGATCTCCAGCCTGTTCAGTGTTGAGATACTGAGCCCACACAAATCTCTTGGTTACATGGTGTTTAACATCTTGAAAAATTCAAGGGTGTTTGTGTTAACTCACAAATTCCTAAAAGTTTGTGTTTTTTCCTAGTGGAAGTGGGTGGAATTCTTGGATTAAGTATGGAAAGGTACAAAAGAGGAAGGTAGTAAGAATGTTGGTACAAAAGAGGAAGGTAGTAAGAATGTTGGACCAGACTCTCCATAAAAGACAGTGACCATTGTCAAGTATTGAAGAACAGGTTGTAATAGGTTCAAAGCATCCTTCCCTTCTATGTGCTTCCTGGTGTTACACATTAGACGTTTTGACTTAGTTCTGTGGAATCCTGTTCTCTTTTTAGTTCAGTTCTGTCCTGTTGCCACCTGATCTCAAATTATTCTGATGCATAAATCAGACTAAATTCCACCACATGTTTTTATCTGGTTGAGATGAGTAAATTTCTATCAGAATGTGAGCGACATGAACTTGATGGGGTCATTCTTCATGTTGGGAATGTTGTCTTTCATCTAATGATTCTGAGGGTGGATCTGGATGGGGGAGCAGTGAGTGGGTACCTGCTGCCATCTTCCTTCTGTTAGCACCCAGGTCACTTGTCTTTTTGGAGATTCACCAATTATAGTATATGTTATGGAAACAATGAGTCCTGTAGTCTTTCATGTCTACAATATGAGTGTTTGCCTTGAATTTCCTGGGTTTGCTGGTTTTAAATCAAAGAACTAACAACTTTTTTCCTTTTAAATATCATGTTTGAATTTGACTAGACATATGTATCATAGTTTCCTAGCTGTATTCAACCAGCAAAATAATATATGTCTTTTTTAGCTCTTTAATCGCTACTTCCATTTGAACACGTTTCTTTTTTAATTAGAATTGCACAACATCATACATCTGCTGTGCATCTAGGACTGTAAAAATTCAGAAAGCAGAGCTCATTTTCTGCATTTCATTTTGCAGTCATTTGCTCTTATAGCAAAGAAAGCTTCAACTACAGATAGTCATTTATTCTTTAAGAATCAGGATGCTGTATCAAGAAAGTGATCAACAGGAGAATAAGTAATGTATTTTTAATTACTATTTCATAATTATATCAGATGTTATATAGTAATTATATAAAAATTGGGGTTTATAGGATAAATAGTCTTCACTGTCATTTGTAATATGTTTGTTGAGGCTTTCTATTAATCTTTGAAAGTAAAGCTGAAATTAATAATTAAACTTTAATAATTTAAACTTTTTTGCTAAGGTTGCATACTATACATTGAATGGAATAGGCCCGTATGTGTGTGATAAGTCGTATGTGCTTGTCTGGAGACCTGTTTTCAGTGGTTTACAGCCATGGTTCATGATCTGAGTCTGACTTAGCTTTTACAGCTGAAGATAAGATACCCTTCAGTGGTCTGCTTCTTCTCCCCTGTGGCTGGTAGCCGTCCCTGGAGCGCTGGTGGCTGAGGGTGACGTAACCTCTCTAATTGTCCTGGCTTTTCACAGAGCAGTATCTCATCATGGAGACACTGACTGCTGGTGGTGCCAGTTTTCTGTGATCCAGGCTGAATTATTTTATTTACTAGTCACTGCTTTTAAATTGCATTAACTAAAAGTAACCAGCACTGAAGTCTGAAATATTTGTAGTTATTTCATCAGGAAGCCATAATTGTTCCAAGTGAGGTTTTACGTGTGGTTTTTATTTTCTACGTGGAATATTTAGCCAAATTAGAAGCCCCTTGGAGTCATCATTTATGTATATTCAATTGAATTTCTTTCAGAGATTGTAAACAGTAGTCTCTACATATTGCTTTTGTATTGAGTATATTTCATTCTCCATCCAAAAAGGTTTAATTAAATGTGTTCCTCCTAACTTCAGCAGTGGCGCCAGGCATTGAGCAAGGCTTGTGGGCTTCTTACAGTGGTGACTATTCTGAAGAAACACCAAGGATGAGAGGAGAAAACACCCAAGATGATGTGCAGATAGGGAAGGTCTACATTTGGCTCTAGGACTGAACTGAAGAAGGGAGAGGGGGAGGATAGTTACCCCTGGAATTGGATCCCACATGCCATAGTTCCAGGGTTACTTAAAAGTCTGCAAAGAGCTGTGAAACATGTAGCCAAAACCTGCCTGACCAAACGAAGGTAGCAACTTGCTACTTCTGCCTCTTAGTCTGGTAGGGCACCAGGAGCAAATTTGCATTGCTAAAGCTAAGCTTTGCAGCCATGCAGGGATCAGTATGGTACCATGTAATGGGATTTAAATTTTAATTAGCTAAAAATATAGTAAATTACAGGGGCTTATTGTTTTTTAAAACCATCACTTCTATTAAAGACTATTAATATGTCCTTTGAAATCGAACACTTGACTTTGAAAGCTGAGCATTCAAAAAAAGTTGGAAAATGTCAAAATGAAGATTGTTCAAACTGTTTTAATTTGTCCCTTGCATGTAAGCATAATGATAAGATCTTTAATTATGTGATCACATAATTTTTTCACAGGAGGAATGGTGCCCAGAGAATGAATCAGGGCTGTTTATTAAAGGAAGCTGTTGCCTCCAGAACCCTTGCCTTAATTGCTGGAAAGCGTAGTAATTTAAGTAGAGGGATGCAGGAATCAAAAGCACTCTCTCTAAGGTGTTTGAAAGCTCCTGTGAAAGACTAGATTTTATTCTCTGTCTTTCAAAGAGTTTTTATGTGATTCTGGAAGGTCACTTATTTGAAGGTGATCTCTATATGTTTCTAGTTGCTGTGGCACTTGTGCCAAAGTACCTGGGCTCTGGGCACAGCTGCATTTGGAATGAAAACAAGTGAGCTTTGAATATATGAAATGCTGTATAAATGCAAAGTCCTCTGAAAAGTAAGGCCTGAAGTGCCTTACACTGACGTGGCTATGCCAGGATTGCCAAAAGACTCTTCTGTTTTTTAAGCTGACAATTTCTTCTCTGTAAAGTGGAGATATCATCTTCACCCTGCTGCAGTTCAGTTAATTATATGTTTTGAGGCATTCCTGCTGAATACCATGTAAGGAAATTATATATAATATAGAATATGTAATCATATAATGATACAATATATAGTTATAATATATTGTATATGAGCATATACCGTATATTATAATATGTAATATGTAATCCCATTCTGGCTAACATCCTATTAGTGAAGCTTTGGGAACACTGCTGGCTGAAGGGGATAAAAAGAATGAGCAATCACTTTGCAATCTGAACAAATGAGGTAGGATGCTACAAGTACTCAGTTCACTCTATAAAACTGAGCATTCTCTTCATATTTGCTATCACAGCACTAGATGAAGCAGGGATCCTGTGGTAGGAAAACAACATGTAATAATTTAGTTAGTTACATGTAGGTATATGAGTGTTTCCATCATTTTAAGTGCTCAACTTTCTACTGTGTTTGGGGGTGGTTTGCCTGGCCATCCCAAGTGTGCCAAGGCCTTTTAAATTCAGGTTTGGCTGTTTTATTTTCCCCAAAGCTTTTTGTAAGAGGAAAACAGAAATGTTAGGGTCAGATTTCTTGCTGGTTTTATTGTGTTTCCTTGTTGACAATTGATTTTTAGTGGAAGGAACTGACCATTTGTTCCTTGCTTTTTATGGAGAAGGAGGAGTTTTTAAGTTTTGCAGAGTTGGCACATGAGTATAGTGAGAATGTATGAAAATGTTTCAAGGTGAGGAGAGCCATAATGAATAGATTATATCTGAAATCACAAAATGTGTGATGTGGAAAAGATGTTTTTTTTCTCCATAAGTGTAATTCTTCTAGACAAACTTTTTGATTATGTTTTTGTTTTCCATAAAACCAATCCAAATATAATGTAAGGGATTTCACTTAATTTCCCAAACTAAACAGGAAATTTATTTTTAAAAAACCAACTATTCATTATCTACATCACTGAAATCTGAACTTATGCCTATAAATTTTGATCCCTTATCTTACTGATCTCCTCTACATTGCCAAATGTAAATACATTGTTATTTTATATTAATAATCCTCTACATCTAAGCATCACAGTAAAACCCAGTCGAAACAAAAGACTAAAATGATTTTTCCATTTCCTCCTGGTTTATGTCTGTTGTTACACTTTTTTTTTAAAATTGCATTTGCCATTTCTCAGGAAAATAAATTCATAAATCTCTTCTGCTTTGGTGAGGGAATACATGTATGCCTTCTATTTCACACAACATTCTGTTACAGCATCACTTACAGTAGCTATTTTATATTGCAAAATCAGTTACGAAAAATTAATTGAATAACAATTTATCATTAGAAATGGACCAGATAGTATTTTTAGGTAATTTGCCTTCATTTTTGGTTTTAGAAGGTGTCAATACCATGAATAGTGAGGAGTTAGTACATTTTTCAAATAACACTATGTAAAATATGGAAACATCGAATGATTGTTTAAAATTCAAAAGGCTCTTTTGTCATGCTCATGCATGTTCTAGATGAGCCATTTTTCTCCTGAATTGGAAGGAAATGAGATAGTAGTCTGTCAATTCATAATGTTACTCGCTTTTCCTGCTTACATGCATTTTTAAATGACTAAAATATCTACTTAAAAAGAGCTAGCTTCAGAAGAACAGGAGTCTAGTTTGCTATTTATCTCCCTTAATAGGCAGTATTTCACATGAAAGAATCAGTGTGACTTCTCGTGGGCTAAGAGTGTCAGGATGCAGGTATCATAAAGTACTGTAATTATGTGCCTCCCAGGTACAGTCTTGATAACCACTGAAGGAGTGCTGCAGCCAAGACAAGTCGTGTTGGTTTGTTCATCTATAAATTTATTCTCTTTCTTAGACTGTATTTTGAAGCATTTCCGTAAGAAGTCCAAACTTGACAGTAAAGAAGTAATACCCATACAGATATAAATGTTTCATAGTTTAACTTCAGTGTAACAAGATATTTCAACAGATTGTAAAAGTAATTTTTTCTTAATACAGTTTACTTTCAGTTCCTTACATTTTAAATTGAAATGGCTGTAACTGATCTTTTGTGCTTACAAATGAAGACTATTTTAATAATAATCTGCTCCCATATGGCAGAAACATATATATATTGTCATATATATAAGTCCACAAGACTTTCACAGTATGTTCTCCAGGCTGAAAGAGTAGAGTTATTACCTGTTCTTGGTGGCTGGGCAAATGTCATGTGAGATTTCCTCTCCGTGATTTTTCCTTCCACATTCATCCTGCTGAGTCTTTAATGGGCGTAACTACAAGAGTATTTTAGCTTGGATCAGGAGCACTTAAGCTCTTCTGAATCAAATCTCCTTATTGTTCCTTGATTCACACAGCAGGAGCATGAGGTGGCACTGGTTGCAGGAGGAGCCAGCGAGAAGCTGGACTGGGTGAGCACAGCTGGCATGTGCACCAGCAGGCCAGGACCTGCTCTCTGGGACCTGAACAGTGACAGAGCTGCCCTCTCTAGAGGTGCTCAACCTGGGGTCACTTGGTCCTCAGTGCCAGTTGTTTCCCTACAATTTGGTTCCTTCTATGCCCCACTGATTGCTATGTGCATACATCCTGTCCTCATTATACACATCTGTCTGTAACAAAATATTGTTTGTCAGTGCTGTTTCACAAACTATTGTCCAGACCACAGTAATCTTAAAGGAGACATACTGTAATGCTGGCATCCAAATTGGAATGATCTGGTTGGAATTCTGTTGCTCCACTGTGGCTCCAGCTCTGGAGCTGTGCAGTGCTTTTCCTTGTGCAGCCTTATGCTGGGTGTGCACGAGTGAGAGGTACCATGGTCCCTAACAGTGGTGGAAGCCCAGCAGCTGTCAGTTGCTCACAAGGCACTGCCATCCCCATGTGGAAAGAAGAAATAACAATGTGACTCCATGGAGATGCCCCAGATACACCATCTGGCCGGAGTACTGAAAGCTTTGGACCTCCAAGCTGTCAATTAAAAGTATATTGATCAGTATTTTGTTTTTGTCTGTCCACAGTCACCAATTATAATAACGTGGTAGAAGCAAACTCAGATTCAGATGATGAAGATAAATTGCATATAGTGGAAGAAGAAAGTGTAACGGATGCAGCAGACTGTGATGCTAGTGTGCCAGAAGATGAATTGCCAACAGACCATATAGTGTTACCAGAAAACAGTGAAAGAGAAGGGAGTACAAACAGTTGCTGGGAAGATGAAGGTATGTTTATTTTCACTGATAGTGCTATGTAGAGAAAGTTTTCTAAAACAAAGATTCAGTAGAACTTTTTTGATTACTTTATTACTGAAATAACATGTAATATTCACAATCAAAAAGGAGGTTTTCTGACATATTTACTGTAACATACTTTGTGTTCTTTATTTAGTATTTGAAGCAGATTCAGAGATTTATTAATTCCATTGGCATTGTTAAACAGGAGTTTCTGATCTGTAGATGCAGCATTCCGAAGGGTGATCAGAGCTACTTGCTTTTAGTTTTTCCAAGTCTTTTTACCTGGCAGGTCTCTGACATAGCTCCCTGTAAGGCTGAGGATTTGCTCAGCTTGGGGAGTAAGCAATAAGCCAAAATCATGAAAAGAAGTAATAGTCAGATGTAAATTTCTCCTCATGAGCTGCTTCTACCTTTTTCCTTGTAAAATATAGATAGAAAAAAATAATTTTTTGATTATTCATTTTAGAACTGGCTATGTAAGTCATAATTAATCTCTATTTTGAAAACACTGGAAGGAGGTAGATGTTGTGCATGTTATGCAGCAGCTTTAGAAGCTGAAAATTCTAAGCAATCAGGAAATGGGCCTTTTTTTACTGTGGAATCAGATACTGAGTTTCATAATATCACACAGCATGCTTACATTTGAGCCAAATTGGGATGCATAAATTAATGGAATTTATTGTGGAATTTGACCTTAATGCCCTGAAAGATACAGAATGTTTTCCAGCGTATCCCTGTTTGTGTCTGAACTCCAGCCGCAATTCTTAGTATCCACCTTTTAAAACTGATGGTTTAATGCACAGTGCATGACCTCACATCTAAATAAACAGAAAGCAGTCATATGGTCCCTAACTGCAGTCCAGCTGAGAGAGAGCAGCTGAGAGTTCAAAGAATAGCATCAACTCAGCCTGTTTTTACATAGCTGTTATTGCCAAGGTATGCTGTGCCGGGAAATGAGTATTTTGGAGCTAAATTATTAGGTAGGTAATTTTCTTAGTTCTTCTGTGATATTTTTGCTCTCCTGCAGGCTGTATCAATCAGAAATTGCAGTTACATTAAAGTGGGCTGTGTGTAGACTTGAACTCTGCAAGCATAGGTGTAGGAAACTTGAAATAGGGAGGGAAGAAGAGCACTGGCTCCCAGAGGTTCTGAGTCAAGACCTTTTGGCTTGGGTGTTTCCTGGAGATGTACCCATCACACAGCTTCTTGCCTCAGACAGCCTTCTGTGGGTTTTCAGGGCTTTAGACACATGAAGGCATCTTTTTTTGACTCAGTATTTCAAATGTCCATTTTTAACCTTTAAAAATTTGTTTGCTAAAATTCTAAGTTCTATTTAATTTTAAATTCTACTGTGATTGTAGATTCACAATGTAGGAAATGTCTCTCAGCTTTGGTCTTTGCTGATGAAGATGGTATTTCATTGGTGCTTAGACAGACAAAAATTAATCAATTGCCATACAGGCTTGCTCAGCTACCATAAATTTCTTCTGTAAAAATTAACTATTCTAAAGCCTCTTTTGTAGTGGGCTGGAGGGTTTTTTTATTTGATAATAAGGTTTTTTTAAATAAATTGTTTGAATTTCTGGCAATGCTTACATGAGAAAATGAAGGCTACATTAGGTTTTATGGAGCTTTGATTTGGTATGGTAAAGCACTATTTACTCTTTTTATAGCTTTCCTAGAAGGAAATGTCTGAGATGAAAATCATATCATCAGTCTTGGTTGCCTGTTAGAAATCTGAAGAGAGAGGTGCTCAATGCATGATCTCATACAGGGAAAGGTACAGGGGTAGGTGTTGTGCAACACTAGTATCATCTTCAGGACTGGTGATTATTTTTAGAAAACATACACTACAGCAGTTTTACTAAGTTGTGTTTCAATGGTAAAGTAGTGCTGAGCAGTTCTGAGTTTAGCTGAACTTGACAGAATGAGTTTTTTACATATTTATTCTATTCGCAAATGCCCGAGAATAGAAACAACACACGTAACATCTCTTTATCAGAGTGGTTTCCTTCTGTTTCCAGTCATTCTAACTGAATTTCTAAAAGACCTTCAGAACAGGTGTTTTATATATAAGGTGTGTTTCTCAAGAGGTTTAACTGAAACAGTCCTACAGCTTTAAAAAAGTGAACCACATATATCCTGCACGAGTTGTTGAGACTGTGCCAGCATTCGTGTGTGCAATGATTCTGTAATATGATTTTTCTTTGCTGTAGTTAGAAATAAAACCTATGCTACAATTAAAAGGAAAAAAAAAACAAGGGTTATACTTCCTGTATTAATACACTTAAAAAATAATTACGTACTATAAGTATTTAGCAAATCTGGAGGTCTCAGAACTAGAACTACAATATCTTTGAAAAACTGAAAATTTTAAAAAATTCCAGACTTTGAAATAACCTTTAAAAATGAACAAAGTTATATTTCATGTTTAAGCTCTTCCTGGAACTCAAAAATTCCTTTAACTCATGAAAATTTAGGTAGAGCCTATGTGCTCAAAGGTGTATTCTAACATTTGGTTGGTTGTTGAGGGATAAAACAAAATCTTTAGGAGGAAGGTTAAAAAAGTGTGGCATATTTTTGATCAAAAAGCAAACAACCAGTCAATACTGTAAGCTGCAAATAGTGCTTGCTATATGCATATCAGAAAATTAACTCTAAAGAATTTAAATTAGAAACTATCTTGATGGGCTTTGGAATTTATTCCCTTCTCTGCAGATAAACACCGCAGTGGAAATTTCAGGGAAGTTTGTCTTTCGGCCTACAACCAAAATTTCTGTTTTGCTAGTGGTTTAAATTTGATCAGTTGTCTTAGCCATGCAGAGATTTTTACAGGCAGCCTATGACAGCAGTTGTCATGCATGTTTGCTGCTAGTTAGCACTGTTCCCTCTGACCTGAAAATCATTAGTGTTTAACCCTCGGAAGCCCCACCATATCCCTAAGCAGCAGTTCATAAGCAGTGATGAGATATAGAAACTCAAGAACCTATTTTACAACTATTTGGTATGTCCAGATGTAATGCCAAGATGGATATTCATGCCCTGGTTGCTATTCATGGAGACCTGTATTTAAGCTGTCATTTAGCAGGTAGCTTGAGTTTCCTCTGCAACTCAGAGCTTTGACTTCTGCTTGATGGAACACTGTCCCCCATCTTCACATCCCATTCTGTTGCTTCCCAGCAGCTCTATTTGCTGGTTGATAACTGGGATTGAGGGCACGACTGCAAAGTTACCTTTCTCTTTGGACCATACATAACTGTAAAGAAGGAGCTCTACTTAACATTTTTCAAATTATTAATTATTCCTACAGCATTAGGGAAGATCACCCGCTGTGGAAAAGGGTTCCTCCCTGTCTTATACCCCACTTTTAGCTGTTGGGAAGAGACAGTGCCAAAGAGAGGTTATGATTATTAGAATTGAGAGGTATTTTAACTTCACTGACATTAATCTATAATGCCATAAATTCCTTCATGTTCCCTTGGGAAGCATAGCTTTTATTAGTACTGAAGCCAGTGGAATTTACTAGAGACACTATAATTTAAATTTCTGTGAGTAATAACTTATTGATATTACCCCTCTTCCATAGACCCTATTTCATAATGGAGAAAAATCACAAACCCTTTTTAGAGGAAAATTGTGAGTTTGCATCATGATTGATTTTAAGAAATTAAATTTTGGATTTAAATCTGCGTTGCATCTAGTTATCCATCTTACAAATTCTGAACCAAGTCTGGTATTGTGAGCCAAAAATGTAATTAGTTCACAATCCAATATTGAACAATAAAATACAGACTATTTGGGTTTTTTTAAGACGACAGTTGAAATTAATGTAAGTTTAAAGAGTTACAGTTTCCTTTTAAACATATTTCTTGTTTGTCACTATTTGCAGATACTTTGAGTCTGTGGGATTTGGTCAAAGTATATAGAATTAGCAAGCTTTTCCTTTGAGGAAGCTGGTACTGTCTGAGAACTTAAAGTTCTGTTAGAATTTATCATCTTCCACATAAAGGAGAAATTGCCTTCTCCTGTAATTAAAAAGCTGGAACGTCCTGGGCTTTTGACTTGCCAAACCAAAGGATTTTTTCCTGCACTGGGGTAGAGTGAAATAAGGTAAATAACAGTCTAACAGTTGCTGTTTCAGATCATAGCAGCTGTGTGGTCTAACCTCCAGGATCACCTGGGAGTCTTTTTCTGCAGTATAGGTCTGAAGCATCCAAGGTTTCCCTACTGGAACTATGAAATAATGTTTTAATTTCACATATGTTAGTGTAGCATACGACTGATAAAGAGCAAACCAACCAACACAGCTTTTTTATGTACTCCTGCTGTAAGGCAGGTACTGATAGAAAAGTCAACAGTGGCTTTTCCTATGGGAACTTCCCAGTCCAGGGTACCCAGTGAATCGAAATGAAGAGCAACTTGGGCCATGTATTGATTTGAACCAACAACCTGTAGTGAGTTAAAACTTCCGTGCTGCTTCCTTGAATGCTGCAGCTCAGCAGAGCTGGCAGAGCTTGGGTGGCAGGTTGGCTCTGCAGTGTTAGTTCTGAGGATGTCTGGGACCTGCAAAATCATACCGGGTATTGGAATCAATATATGAAAGGTTTCTGCATGCCCAGAAATCTTGCACAGTTGTTCTGAAGTGGACAGCACATGTTTAAAATCCTTTTTTTGTTTAAGCAATCACAACCATAAGTGGTTTCTAGAGGATTTACAAGAAAGGGAACACATTGGGTTGCTGTTTGCAGACATTACCAGCAAATTATCAATCCTTTCTGAAAACTGCTAATTGGAGAAAATATTATAAATGTATTTGTTTTATGATAGTCTGGTTTCTGGAAATAATATTCCAGTGTTTCAGATAGCTACATTTGTAGACAGGGTCATTTAAGTAGCTGATTCTGTATTTGCTGGAGAAATGCACTGTCCATATCTTTATCTCTCTTGAAATAATAGTGTTTAGCACTGCTTCCTTTTAAGATTTTGTTTCCTTAACCAACAAATATCTTCGTGGTTCAGCTGATCAACATTGCTGAAATAATGTGTAATCTGTATTTTTGAAACAACATTGTGTTTAAATGTAAGCAATACATACATTGAAAACATCATGGAAAAAAATAAATATATTAAGTTGTTGGGGGGAAGCTCTTTTTTGGGCGTTTTTTGTGGGCTTTTTTCAATAGTTGTTCTTTTTGTGAAATGTGCTATTTCAGCTGGAAAAGAAACAAAGGAAATCCTGGGGCCTGAAGCTCAGACCGATGTAATTGGATGTACAGGTATTTCTTTATTAATCTGAGTCCCTTAATCATAAAGTTCTGTTGAATTTTGGCTAGGTGAGTAACCTTCTGAAACCTCTGGAGTTCTCACACCTCTCTTTATAAACTTGCTAGAGGTCTTAAATTGTAAACAGTGTTTTAGCTGAGGAAAAATAATCCGGGCACCTTTTGTGTGTCTGTGACCTGGAGGTGTCAATGACCAGTGTCACAGAGCAGCCTCCTGCCCAGGTCTGACCACGGAGCTGCTGCAGTACCGTGTCTCTGAAGGGCAAAACAGGGAATAGCAATTATTAACATGCAGCTGTACAAGTCTAAAGACAGTATGTTAAACCAATAAGGATTATAAAAAAATAAGCTTAAGCTAATACTATATTTTATTCTCAAATAAAATCAAACTCCTGTTTGTAATGATTACTCAGAAGGCAAAATTAAATGTGTACTTCAGTTTCAGACTCAAACAAAAGCAGATACTTTGTTATTTTTTCTATTTCTCTTCTTGACAAAAAGTTATCATGTAGCCCATCCAGCTTTTTTTAAGTTGTTTGGGTTTGTTGTTGTTTTTTTTTTAAATGCCCTTACTAGATATTATCAGAGTAAGCCTTATTTAGAAACAAACAAAAAAGCAACCAACGAACCAAACCCTACATCTAAACACTGATATGTTTAAAACTGTAGATTCACACATTCCTTTCAGTTTCTATGAAGTCAGACCTCTCCACACAGGTATGGAGAGCTACATTATGCATTGCATTACAGCCTGTATGTGAGAGACTGCCTCATGTCATAAAAGGATTGTGTCAAATTGTAAATTGAATATGTGACTTCACACTGAGAGATGAATCATAAAATTTTTTCCTGTTAAAAAGATACCCCACATTAATAGTGGAGAACATCTGTCATGATTTAGTGTGCTGCAGGCAGAGCTCTCACAGAATGTTTTACTGTGGTAAAAATAAACTCTATGAACATTGTATTTAGGCAAATACTTGGTAGCAAATATTTATTATACAAGCATTAAGTAACATATTTATTATCTGCTAACTTTGTAATACAGTTGTTCATTGGGTTTTTTTCATAAGTTTTTAACTGGAAAATGTTGCAGGTTGTTAACTAGATCTGAAACCTTTTTGGTAGTCATTTTCAACACCAGAGAACAAACCACTTGGAGTTCAAGTTTGCTGCATTTCATCTGGCCAAGCCTTGTTACTCAGAGTTTAAATATCTTCTGGGCTTGTGCTAATGAACGGTTATAAATAACATTAAAAATTACGTCTTGAAGGCAACACGTTTCCTTTTGCAAATGTAGGAACCAAGAGGGTAAACTGGCCTTCAAACTACAAAGGCTAAATCATAATTAATATTGCATTTAAGATTTGCAGGGAAGTTGAGAGGAACAGCTAAATCTAAAATGATAAAAATTCACTGAGTTGAAGGGGCAAACTGTGTTAAGTTTTTAAATATCATTATGCTACTTGTTCTCCGTTTTAAAACTTGGAATAATCTGGCATCTTAAAGGGCTTGACCTACTCTAGTATTTGTAGAGTTTTTTAATCTTTGGATAGAGGGAGATCTGGCAGTGTGAATTACTGAATCTCATTTACGCTCTTTTTGATCTCTTCATTTCATATCTTGTGTCTTGTTTTTCACTCTTAGTAAAAGAAGATGAATGTGATTCTGATGCAGAAAATGAGCAAAACCATGACCCTAATGTTGAAGAATTCCTTCAACAAGAAGATACAGCTGTTATCTACCCTGAAGCACCTGAGGAGGACCAGAGACAAGGCACACCAGAAGCTAGTGGTCAGGATGAAAATGGTAAATAGGTCACCAGTTCAGTTCTCATGAAATCAATTTACTAACTACTTCATCCAAAAGTTCTGTTGCATTTTACAAGACAAATATGTAACTTTAAGGGAAAAAAGCCCTTTGTTTAATAATTATAAGAGGATGGGATCATCATGCAAAAAACATTACTACTTGATTTGTGAAACAAAGCATGCACTGGTATTCAATTGTATGAGTACCTAAATTGTAACCTCAAGTAACTGGAAAAAAAATTCAAGCTTTCATAAATCCATTCAACATCATTATAACAGAATAAACATCTATGAAGTATAATGGGAGTAAAGCAAGCTATTGTGGTTTTATGTAAGAATGACTTAAGGGGAGTTATGTTTCTTTTTTGTATTTCTAAACAAAGCTCCCAAAAGAATTTATTAGATAGGATTTCTTTTATTGGGTACCCAGTCTATGACAGGCTTTGGGGTTTCTTTGCCTGAAAAGGCAACAGTGGAGAAAAAAGAAGCATTGTTTATACAAAAATGTTTATGGGAAAATAATGACCTGTTTTTATTTAGAAGTACATGTGGGACTTCTTCTCTGAGGAAGTTTCATACTTAAGGTGTTCTAAGTGAGATGGGGAGTCATACTTTGTTCATTTCTTCATCATGAAATATTTGAAGGCAAATACTGTTCTGATTGATTTTGCATTTTGTGCTGCTTTCTGAAGTGTTCAGCTTTCATAATCTATGACAACTACAGTTTCACCCGGATTGTGTTCCTTGATTGGAGTATTTACAATTTTTCAAAAGAAAGTAACATTCTGCATAAACGGTTCGGAGTTGCCGTGTCCTAGTAGTTTTAAAAATATATATAACTGAACAGATAAATGTCATTGTAGCTGTAGTACTGTACTGGAGTCTGAGGAAGAACAGTGAAAGAAGTAATGCTAACCTTTTGTTCTATTCCTCGAGAGATTTTATGTATTAGAGATTTTTTTTTAAAAAGTGCATGATTGATTTAGGATTTTAATTTGCGGTTGCCGTGGCACAGATTGTCAAATCAGTTTTGCAATGTGATTTCCACGTAGTCAATAAAAATACACATTTGCAATAATAATTTAAATTGGACCTTTCCCAATAACTTCACAGAGAAGTATTCTGAAGATGACAATGCTGAACAATAATGTTCATTGTTTTAATCATTTGGGAACAGAAAATGCCAACAATATGGTGACATTTGCTAAAGATACATGCTTCCAAACTGGTGGATTGGACAAGAGAAGCAACAGAGAGTCGGAGTTTTTAGTGGCTTTGGGAAACTGCCGTTTTGCCATTTACTCCAATGGAAACAGACTTTAGGTTAACATGCTTCTGACATTTCCACTGAGTTGTATTTGTGCTGACATGGAGTATTCTTTATGTCAGGTGAATTGGATTGTAGATGGAGAAAAGAGAATTGAAGGGCAGCATACTGTGTCTGTATAAGTGGGGATGGATTCATTTTTGGACAACCCAGCTAAACCAGGAAAAACAGCAAGGGTAGAACAACAAAAACCAGTGCAGTAGGGGTGGTAACTTGATTGTTATTGTAACAAGTAAAAGAACAGATATGACAGAAAAGGTGGTGGTTTTTAGTAATAACAAAACCTAATCTGACACTTTCAGTAAAAATAAATCCAGTAAGTTCCACACAAACAAAATGAATTGCTACTTCATAGAACATATAATGAGTCTATGGTGATAATTGCTGGAAGAGGTCATGAAGGTAAATAATTCAGAAGTACTTTCTAGAGTACTGGTTAATTTTATGAGTATTAATAATTCTTATAGTTCTGAAACTTTAAATGACAGTGCATACAAATGTGTCCCTCGTGCGTCAGAGCATAAAATGTTAATCAGTAAAGACTTTCCACCTTTCCTTCCTGCTCATGCTCAGCACAGTGCATAGGTGCATCCTTGCAACATTTGCTTCCTATTTGTCTTGGAGCATGGAAGAGTAGCATGGTCATTCAAAGATATCACACCTATAAGTTGATGGTTTGATCAAATACAGCAAACCCTTCATTTATTTAAACATACTTTTACCAATTTACAAAGGAAGATTTTTTCAACTCTTTAAAAAATTAATTTTTCATAATTTACTGTGTAATTTTTCATAATTTACTATATATGGGGAGTAAATGTGTGCTAATAAGAAGGGATGGAGTTAAAACTTCATAAATGGTGACATGTCAGAAATAGACTTGTGAAATTATTATTCAGTTTCAATCTGATTTCACTTTTCTTTGTACTAATACAGAATAACTTTATGAAAACCAGCAAAATATATTCCATAGATCACATTAGAATCATATTTATGGCCTCATGTTTGATCTCTCACCTTTCTATCCTGCAGACAGTGTGTTCCACTAACACATACATATCTGTATATCATAGAATCAGAATGGGTTGGATGGGACCATTAAAGGTCAGGTAGTCCTGCAATGAGCAGGGACATCTTCAGCTAGATCAGTTTGCTCAGAGCCCTGTCCAACCTGACCTTGAATGTTTCTAGGGATGGGGCTTCTACCATCCCTCCGGGCAACCTGTTCAAGTGTTTTACCACCCCCATCATAAAAAATTTTTTCCTTATATCTAATCTCAATCTACCCTCTTTTAGTTTAAAACCATTCCCCCTTGTCCTTTCAGCACATTGTGCTGACTCTCTCCAGTGTACACGGGGGGAACGATACCACAGTGCAGTTAGTAGCATAATACCTGTGGAAAAAATCTAAATTATCATTAGTCCTTTTCTAAAACAAATGGAGCTTCTAGCAGCTGCATGTTTTCTTACGTATTTACATATTTACATATGTAAATGTAAAGCCTGTTTGTTGGTGGTAATAAGTTTGGAACTTGCATTTATTTAAATATGGTGTATTGTCTCCCCTGTGTAGGAACACCCGATGCATTTTCCCAGCTGCTCACTTGCCCGTATTGTGACCGAGGGTACAAGCGTTTTACCTCCCTGAAGGAACACATCAAATATCGCCATGAAAAGAACGAAGATAACTTTAGTTGCTCCCTGTGCAGTTACACGTTTGCGTACAGAACGCAGCTCGACCGCCACATGACATCACACAAATCAGGAAGAGATCCAGTAAGTGGCGTTTGAATTAAGGATTTATTGTTCTCTGTAACAACACTGCGATTTCTTATGTGGGCAAAAATGTGGAGAGCAAGTAAGCTGCAAGCTGTTCACACCAGATTATCTGTGTGCTGAAGTTCCAGTCCCAGAGTGCACACTTTAGCTTGCTGCTCAAGTCAGGCTTTTTTTGTAGCTGTCAGAAGTTGAGATCTGAATTCCCATGTTTTCATTCACCTGTGCAGTATGGTTGGGCTTAAATTTTAGTTTTCAGAAGTTCTTTATTACATTTATAGGTAATTAGTTGGAGTTTTTTCCTGTTCATTGGCTAGCATTGCATAAAAATTATGACTCAAATCTAATTTCGAATCTTTTGTGAAACACTTCCATTTTTCTTTCATAAATCCTGTTTGGATGATTCACAACTTACTGTAGCATTTTTGCCCTTAAGAAACAAATCACTGTGTTGCTTGAACTGTGAGGTACAGTTTTTAAATGCAATTCATGGTAGAAGACAATATACAAATAATGAATGCATAAAAAACAGTGTTTCACTACTAAATGAAGGAACAAAAAAGGCTAAGGATGTTATGAGCTTGTTTTCTCTGGTTCATGGGCTGACCTGAGGGCATGATTCCCTGAAATGCCTTCCATGAGTTAACCATCTGATCACTATGGGAAATCCTGAGATTTTCTTCTTCTATCCCTTTTTTTCTTTTCTTCTTGTATCCCCCACTCTCCCATTATCCATCCCCAGCACATACTTTCGTAGCTTATCAGGGCACTCTAAGGCTCAGGAACCAATTGAAACAATCAGGAATTATCCAGATTAAAAACTGTACAGATTTTCCACCACTAGGTTAAAGGGGCTTGGAGATGTTCCTTTCTGAGGACAGACTAGAAAAATTGATAATCTCCAGAGATGAAACAGGAGACAAACATAACAGAAAGACACAAAACAGAAGGTAAAGTGCTTCAACATTTCTGGTAGCTCACAACTAATATGTATTTTGTTAAACTGAAAGGCTATATCCCAGGGTAAGGGAGATGCTTTTTTACACAGTGTCTATTAACCTCCATTCTACAAAGTATCACTAAGTCCAAGAATGTAACAGGCTTAAAAATTTATTATACATTTTTATACCTGAGCATTCACATTCACAGGTAAATTAAAGAGGTAAAAGAAGTATTGACTATCATGCTGCAAGGATATTACTGTCTCACGGGGTTTGGAATAACCTCACCAGCGTATTCCGGTGTGGCAGTTCTTTTTTATTCAAATATGTTTCCTATGAATATATTTCCTATTTCTGTCTTGCTCTCTTTTTGGCTTGGCTTCCGCTTTAAAAGTTACTGTCACCTTATATACATCTTATATTTCTAACTATAAAACCTATGAGTGCTATTTAAACGATGCTTTTTTGTGAGCTACCACATTTATTTTCAATTTTTTTTTTTGCATTTACAAGCCTAAAAGCAGAAAAATAAAGTAGTTGGGGGGGATAGAAGCCTTTCCCATATTTGCGTGTAGTTTGAATGAAAAGATAAAAAGTAGCAAGTGAGTAAACAGTCTCAGAAGAATTGCTACAAAGGGAAGCTTAAATCGTATTCCTGCAGATATATTTTAATGGGTTTATACTTTTGAAGGCACAATTGTTTGATTAATGTTGTTTTATGAAGTATCTGAAACTCAATATTATACCTATTTTTGTTCTTTTCTCTAGAGCCTTAGCCAGAATTAAAACTACAAAAGTTTAGATATTTGGCAAATTTGAAATATGTATTTGTTTTTGTTATTATTACTAAAGTTGTCGTATCTTCAAAATTGGCTTCATGTGCATGTACATGGTTACATCCTTTGTGTAATGGAAAATGAACTTTTGTCCTTAGTAAGGTATAGACCTATAGTTGTGGATCTTAAACAGCTGCATGTTTAAAACATAATGCCTTATTCTTAAAGAACTTCACCTGAAAGTAGATTATTTGGGTAGCTTTGTTAGCTGGTTAATGTCCAGCATGTGACAATTTTGTAATTGTTCTGTATGAGGAAGCAAGAGCAAAGATAAAATCTGATATAATGAAGGCAGTGAAAGGTGTGTGTGCACACTGGGCCTCCTTCTGAGCCAGGGGGAGATATGCCAAACTGCAGCTACTTGTGCTTCAGTGGAGAGCCTGCACCTTCTTCACTGCTCCCCTGTGCCCCTCATGGCTCCCTTGACTGCTCCTACACCTCTCATGGTTTGTAGGAGGTGATGCTGGGTATGTATGGTCTGCCTTGACACGTGAAGCACTAGAAAAGATTTTGAAGTATGAAAAAGTGCTTCTTAAATTTGGTTGAATTTTTTTCTCATCAGTTTACAAAGCACCTGTAGGTTGTCTTTCAAAATGTCGTAGTGCCATGCACACTGCTGAGAAATGGCAGTTCATGAAGACCGTGGTCAAAACCATCTGTGAAAAAACCCTGATATATCTGTAATTCCTGTCCTCCAAAAAGCTTTTGAGGATTCTTATAATCAATTTTGGTTCTCTGGTGTGAAAAGAGTGACTTCAGTCCTAAGCACACTAAATATTTGATGCAGAGATTTATTAGTTGCTAGTTACAGACCTTAATGCTGATGTTTCTTCTTTCAGTCCTTGAAGGAGTGCAGATGAGTATTCTTTGACTGCTGCAGTTAATTCCTTAATGAGCAGAAAGTGGCAGTTATGTACAGTGTATTAAAAATATATCACACATCACAGACACAAAATATCACACATCACTGGCTTTAACAGTGCTGAAACAGGGAAAACCATTTGAATCTGAGAACGTGAAGGTGAAAGAATATCACAGATAGTGCTTTAGAGAAGTGTTACGATTTCTGAGTTTTAAAGAAGATCCTTCAAGGTAATTCTGAGGAAGTCCCGGATTTATAAAACAGTATAGTATGGACAGCAAGGAAGCTGAATAAAGAATTACAGATATAAGAAGGTAAGGCAAAATAGATTTGGAAACACTACCTAGTAGAAAGCTCGAAGCACCTTATAGCTATGACCAGGAAAACAGGAAACCTCATTAAAAATTTGATAAGATAAATGTGGACTTCCATGCCGTAGGAACAGAACATTAAATTTTAAAGACTGGGGCAGAAACGTTTCTGACAGATTGAATACACACACTGATATTTAGTATGAATATTTATGTAGTCCAGCGTCTGCAGTAACTGTATATATCCTGAGAGCCGCTAACTTGTGTAATCTCAAGTCAAACGGTAGTAACTGATTCTCTGCAGGCTTAAGTAAATCCTGACACAGTTCTCTACACTCAGTGCAGTTGGATCATTAAAGTGAAATGCAGTGAGTCAGCTGCAATCATCTAGAACATCATCTTCAAGGGACTTAGTTAAACAGAGCTGAAAAGCTGTATGGACTAGCAAAAGACAGCTGACAAACCCAGGAATAAGGGTCAAGTGCTAATCAGGATAAGTCAGAGTGGAAACCTCACTGCAGAGCCTGGGAGGAGGCAGGAAGGAGCCCACCCTGGGGAGGATGGGAGCAGTATCTACTGAGAGGTAAAATCTGCAGCTTAACCAAATGCTTATCCCAAGGGAACTGTCAAATTAGAGTACTTGGAAGTAATTTAGGTTATCTTGCTTCAATTTGTCTTCTGTTAACATTTGTAACATATAAAGGAGGACAGGGTGTTGAACGGGAAGGGTTGATAATTTGAACTTCATATCTCAGAGAGCTCAGACTTTCATCCAGCAACCTGCACAGCCATGGGTTCTTCAGATCTGCAGGCATAAGTCAGAACAGGATCATCATCCTGCATTTTTATCCATCCACGTTTCTCCAGTGTGGTTTTCAGCCCACAGTTGTCGTGTCTGCACTCAGGGAAGATCCTTAGCACTCAGTGAGCATCTGCTCCCAGCGCTGCCAACCACAGCAGAACCAAAGTGAGAGGTAGGAGCTCCCAACCATGGTTTCATACCAGAGGAAGCTAATCCCCACCAGCCTGTTGGTGGTGGCTACCCATGGGAAGGCTGTGTCCCCACAGCACATGAATAGTTCCATTAATGAGTTTATGAAATTACTTGCTCTGGTTACCAAAAATCTGCAGCTGCATCCAAATAGTGGTAGAGTATCTTTTTGCCAAGTGAGCTCTACTTAGAAAGGAGCTGCTGGGGTTGTTTTAATAAACAATTTGTTTGAACAGAAAAATTTCTAATTCCTTCATTTCATGTTGGTAATTCAGCTACTTCAACTTCTAAAGTGTGTGTAATTTTTGTCCTTAAAAATGTGTTCATAAAGTTGTACAGTTTGTGATAAAATTATAGATCTTACATATAGATGTCACATATGTACTACATATATTTACATGTCTGTCTTTTGCTTTTTTTAAACTAACAAATAGTGAAGAGATTTGATGTTATGTACTTGGGAAATCCCTCCATATTTTTATTTATTTTGATTTAGTTTTTTGCATTTACTTTGTGAATTAATTGTGGCTGAGGATATCTTTATTGTCACTGAGCTACCTTCTCATGAGCAATCCTGTGACATCATTATATAGAGGAATCCAAGGCCAACAATAAGCACTGGAAGCATGTAAATGGAAAAACCAAGTCAACTGATTAAACTTTAAACAGGCTTTTATAGGCTTTAATGTTTTTCTGTCCTGCATTAAATATTCTGTGGGTGGTGGGCTTGGGGTTTTTCTTGGTGTTTTTGCTTTCACAAGTAGCATTAGCATGCATCCTGGAGCTTCTTACTCACATAACTTCTCAGTGTAAGCTCCATCTGAACTGAGCAGAAGGGGCAACTGTATTTTGGGTTTGTTTTGGTTTTTGTTTTTAGTGTACCACATTTATTCAGAATACACATGTCTCAGTTTTTACCTGATTTGTAATTTGTTTCTTTTTCATGCATTACCCATACCACCTTCAGTCTCTTACAATTATGATTGATTCTTTTCAGTTTTGTATTGCATTTTTTCTCTTACAATGTGAAAATACAAGATGTTTCTCCAACGTGCTGGTCTGTGCAATAATTAAGAATTCTTTCTTACAGAGACATGTGACGCAGTCCAGTGGTAATCGAAAATTCAAGTGCACTGAATGTGGAAAAGCTTTTAAATATAAACATCACCTAAAGGAGCACCTACGAATCCACAGTGGTAAATAAATCAAGCATTGAATTGAGTACTACTGTTGCCATTTTTATTCTTTATAACTTTGATGTGATAGCAGTCTTGTACATCTAAGTTTAAAATGCTAGTGTTTTCCTTATTTTTTTTCTCTTTTGGACACTGAAAGCACTGACTGCAGCCTTCAGCTGTGTGCAGGGAATATGTAGAAAAACTCAAGAGGATTTACATTTGCAGCTTAAGCTCTTACAGTTAAGGAAAACTTGACTTGTGGCAGAAGAAATGGGGACATCCTTCTGGTCCTTTTCACATATCTGTTTTTGATTCAATGTTTGCAGATCAGTCAGTGTGTTATAAGCCTTGCTAGAGAATTTTAACTGATAATGATCAGGACATAAGATCTGTGTGTTCCTACCATGGCTGTGATTGTCACCATTCAAGACTAGTCATATTAAAGTAGAATCAGGACACAGTGACATACAATTTATTTAAAAAGTTCTAATTTATAGAAAATGTTGTCTATAATATATTTTAATATATAGTATAACAATAGGTTAAATGTGGCCACTCAAAAGAGATTCTCAATTTCTGTCTTTAACTGAACTGATAAGTATTGTAGGAAGTTATGGGTAGATTGTACTTGAGTTTGCTACAATAAAATATGCATAGCTTCTTATACAGTTATGATTTGCATTTATTGTAGTTTTTCTTTAGATAATCATATTCTTCTTTTTTCCCATTCTGAAGCAGTTTATGCAGCTTCTGATATTAGTAGTGGTACTATTTGAATGGAGTTTAATGAAATCTGCAATTGTCATATAGACAGAGAAATACTGGAACACATGATCATGTGGGCTCCATCCTATATCTACTAGTGGATCACACACTTATTAAAGGAGCCTTGGATCAGAGCTATAGATGATGTAATTACTCTTACTGTTCAATTCACTGTATGAGATTTTTTTTCCCTAGGTCTGTTTGAGAGATCACTTCAATGTATTCTCTGTGGTTACTATTGTTTGATGAATTTACACTGTAACATAGCAAACTGTTGCATATGCCTTTTTTTTTTTCCCTCTTTCTTTTTCATCTTTAGGAGAGAAGCCATATGAGTGCCCAAACTGCAAGAAACGTTTTTCCCATTCTGGTTCATACAGTTCACACATAAGCAGTAAGAAGTGTATTGGTTTGATGCCCGTGAATGGTCGAGCCCGGACAGGGCTCAAGATGTCTCAGTGCTCCTCCCCTTCCCTTTCTGCATCACCAGGTAGCCCAGCAAGACCACAGATACGACAAAAGATAGAAAACAAACCTTTGCAAGAGCAGCTTCCTCTTAACCAAATTAAAACTGAACCTGTGGATTATGAATTCAAACCCATAGTGGTTGCTTCAGGAATTAATTGTTCAACCCCTTTGCAGAATGGGGTTTTTAGTGGTGGTAGCCCATTGCAGGCAACCAGTTCTCCTCAGGGTGTGGTGCAAGCTGTTGTTCTACCAACAGTAGGTCTGGTGTCTCCCATAAGCATCAATTTAAGTGACATTCAAAATGTACTTAAAGTGGCGGTGGATGGTAATGTAATAAGGCAAGTACTGGAAAACAATCATGTTAATCTTGCGTCCAAAGAACAAGAAACAATCAACAATGCATCTATACAACAACCTGGCCATTCCCTCATTTCAGCTATCAGTCTTCCTTTGGTTGACCAAGATGGGACAACCAAAATTATCATCAACTACAGCTTGGAGCAGCCAAGTCAACTTCAGGTTGTTCCACAAAATCTAAAAAAAGAAAAATCTGTTCCTGCAAATAGTTGCAAAAATGAAAAATTACCAGAAGATCTTACAGTGAAGTCTGAGAAAGATAAGAACTTTGAAGGAGAGACCAATGATAGCACTTGTCTTCTGTGTGATGACTGTCCAGGGGATCTTAATGCACTTCAAGAACTAAAGCACTATGAAACAAAAAGTCCTCCTCAGCTTCCCCAGCCCAGTGGAACAGAAGCTGAGAAACCTGACTCCCCTGTTCTGTCAGAAACTGGGGAGAACAACTTATCTCCTGGTCAGCCACCTTTAAAGAACCTTCTATCGCTCCTAAAAGCGTATTATGCATTAAATGCACAGCCAAGCGCAGAAGAGCTTTCAAAAATAGCAGATTCAGTAAACCTACCACTGGATGTGGTAAAAAAGTGGTTTGAAAAAATGCAGGCTGGACAAATTTCTGTGCCGTCTTCTGGACCATCTTCTCCTGAGCAAGTTAAATTAAGCAGTCCCGCGGATAATGATGATCAAGCAGCAACTACAGATGCGAGCGAACCGCAGAGCAGCACAAATAACTCACAAAATCCTGTCAGTACAACGAAATCTCAGACTTTACCAGGGGGATCAACTCCAAATGGTTCACAGAGTAGCACGCCATCTGCATCGCCACTAAACCTTTCTTCATCCAGAAATTCACAGGGTTTCACGTACACAGCAGAGGGTGTACAAGAAGAGCCACAAATCGAACCTCTTGACCTTTCGCTACCAAAGCAACATGGAGAACTGTTGGAAAGATCTACCATAACTAGTGTTTACCAGAACAGTGTTTATTCTGTCCAAGAAGAACCTTTGAACTTAACTTGTGCAAAAAAAGAACCACAAAAGGACAACAGTGTTACAGACTCTGATCCTATTGTAAATGTAATCCCACCAAGTGCCAATCCCATAAATATTGCTATACCTACAGTCACTGCCCAGTTACCTACAATTGTTGCCATTGCTGACCAGAACAGTGTTCCATGCTTGAGAGCTCTCGCTGCCAATAAGCAAACCATTTTGATTCCACAGGTGGCTTACACATACTCTACTACAGTTAGTCCTGCAGTTCATGAGACACCACCAAAACAGATCCAAGCCAATGGAAATCAGGTACTTCGGTCCCTGTATTCCTCTGTGATGTATGTATTATATATTCAATCTGTATCCATACTGAACTAACAGAAAACTATCAGGATAAATTAAACAAAAATATAAATACAAGCTACTGATTGTAAATAGGTAATAGATGTTACTGTTAAGCCTTCTGCAAAGCTAGTTAGCTCAGGCAGCTTGAGTCCAGACTAACAGAAACTATTGTGCATGAACTACTCAGTTCTTCACTATATTTAATTTTCTAGGACATTAGTGCTCACTGTTTAAAGGACAGTCTAATTCTGCTAATTCTCCTGATCAAAAAGCAAAATAAAACCATGGCTTCTGTCTTTTGCTGGCTGCATATCTACTCTTTTCCCACATTCAGAAAATAAACTCTTTGGAACTTTTTGCTACTCCTTTCATGCTGCCCTTCTTCCTTGGCTTACAGAGTAGCTGAATTCATCCTATGCCATAATGGCACTTTAAACAAAATGCAGATGTATTCTCAATTGAAAGTCAGGCAGGTATTTATCTTCTTCATCTGCCATTCCTGTATCTGGTCCTAATCCTCCCTGGAGTACATCCAGATGTGATCTAATCAGGGTCAGTCCTCCTGAGAAGTACCTGTGCACACTGGGGTAGGGACAGGGCAGAAAAGTGACTCACATGTAAAGACTGAGCCTTGAAGAGTTACAAGTTTGCTTATACATTAAAGTTTATGAGACAGACATTTGAGGTAGCTAACGTGCACTTTTATATTCAGATTTGATAACATATGCTAAAATCTGTGTGTAGTGGTACTGCTGATATCACTAGAAAATATTGAAATGCTTAGAAATAGACAACAATTATAGTATCTTTAAAACTATTTACTAATGAAGCACTCGAAGTCCCCGAGTTCTGGGTTAAGTAGTATTTGTGGTAGTTTCATGAGGAAGAGGATAGTCAAATATGCAAATTCGAATGGTAACTTAAGTACCTATTTGTGAAAACTTCAGTAAAAACGTACAGTCTTGATAAAATCTGTGAGACAGCAAAAGGTGGGTGACCAACATTAGCTGAAAAATGCAATTAGATGATGAATTTGCTCTTCCAGCTTACTGAGGTACTTTATAGGTCTGTAATCTTTTCTTCCATCCTAACAATGCATTTATTTTATTGATGCTAAAATATTATGTGCCAGTGCAGCTTAGACCTGGCCAACAGTCAGATTTGCATGTGATTAAAGCCAGTCCCATTGAGAATTCTGTATTTGTAAGGTGGCAGGGACTTCAAAGCTGTCCATTTTGACTATGGAAGTCTAAACAATTTTGTTTGGCTATTTATGAACTTGAATAACAGTGCAACTTCAGTTTACATGAGTTATTGGTTTTCATTGAACTCAACCTTTTTTGTAATTTTTCTGAAGGATGAAAGGCAAGACACTAGCTCAGAAGGAGTATCCAATGTAGAAGATCAAAATGATTCTGATTCAACACCCCCAAAGAAAAAAATGAGAAAGACAGAAAATGGGATGTATGCATGTGATTTATGTGACAAAATATTCCAGAAGAGCAGCTCATTATTGAGACATAAGTATGAACACACAGGTATGTACTAGGAAAAGATGTTTCCGATCATTATTTTTGTGTAACTGATAATCTCAATTATAATCCAGTTTTCCGACACTTTAAGTGTAATAGTCCTTCTTATTGCTTGTGATCAGCTTTCTTTAGAAACCCATGTTTTGTGTATTTTTTTGACAGAACAGCAATTCTTTCTTTCTTTAAATTTGTAAGACCTAAATCCTAAATAGAAAAAGGGGAAGTTTTGCATCCGGCTTATGAATAATCAGCTTCAAGCCACAGCCTGTAATTGAGGAAGTATTACTTCTAATTTACCTTGCCTGGTTATAAGTTAAGAAAAATTAAAAATATGAATTAGGAAAAAAGGATCATGTATGTACATGAAAGGCAGTGTATCTATCTGGCAAGAAGGATTTTCAAACTGAGCCACATTTGTAATGATCTGAAGTTAATAGCTTCAGCTATTCATTGGACATAGAATCTAACCCCTAAAGAACACCCTTTTCACTTTGATTTTTATTTTTAATTTTTCATAGTTGTTCCTTTTGGCTCCAGTTCTGGTATCTTTAGGATTTTATTAGTAACTCTTGCTCTCTTATTTCTTCTGTGATGTCTTAAAATAAAAATTCTTTTTTTTACTGGTTAGGTGCCAAATATATATTGGATTTTGTATTATATATTTCTTTCCTGCTGGCTCTATATTTCCTCTTTCCCCACATCCAGAAAATAAACTCTTTGGAACTTTTGGATACTCTCTTCATGGTGCTCTGCTTTCTTGGCTTGCAGAGTAACTGAATTATTATATTATATTATGTTAATTCTATTTCTACATATTATTGTTTTATTGTCATCTCACATATAGAGTTAAAAAGATAACAAATTCTCTTTTTTCTTTACTACTTGATCAAGTTTCTCAAGTTGTATTCATTAGGCATATCTAATTTCACACCTTTCCTGTCCTGAGACTCTTTTAACTCCTCCTTTTCCTAACACAATTGTTCTTTCCATTCCAGTTTTAATAATGAAATGTTCAAATCATAGAATCATTTAGGTTGGAAAAGACCTTTAAGATCATTGACTCCAACCATTGACCCAGCACTGCCCAGCCCACCACTAAACCATATCCCAAAAGTGTCATATCTTACATGTCTTTTAAATCCCTCCAGGGATTGTGACTCAATCACTTCCCTGTTCAGCCTCTTCAAATGCTTGATAACCCTGTGGGTGAATGAATTTTTCTTAATATCCAATGTAAACCTCCCCAGGCACAACTCGAGGCCATTTCCTCTTGTCCCATCACTTGTTACTTTGGAAGAGAGACCAACACCCACCTCGCTGCTCCTTTGGCATAATGGATGTGCTGATCATCTCTATTGTGTGACCAAAAAGCTGCTGTCTCATTGTCTTCAACTTTTATGTCTGGGCTACAACTGTGAACTTGTTTTGTGTAACAACTGTGGATGCTGAAATCAAAATAACATTACTAGGCTCCTGATAGGTTTATGAGAGACTCTAAAAACAAGACAAAGTAGAAAGCTGGAAAACAGAGCAGAAAATGAACTGAGTGAAACGAAGCAGATTTTTCTTGTCAATACATGTGTAGTCAGCAAGTTTTGTAGATAAAGCATTTACCTGTGTCAGCCTAGATTTTAGAATGATTTTTCTTTTACCTGTCACATGGAAGAAGGACTTGGTATACAAAAACCAACATAAAAGCTTAATTGATTTCAAATTACCATCAATATAGAAAAGTTAAAATGGTTTTGAGTTGAAGTAGTTTACTGCAAGAAAAATGTTTCCTTTTCTAATTTTTATTTTCACTTTTTTGTGCTAAAAGTTATATCCGAGAATCTGTTTGTCCTTCCATGATCAGATTTCCTGAAAAAACTTACAAATTACCCTTGTAATTGTGACAATGTAACCTTACACCCTCCTCCTTTGGGCTCAGGTGGGAAACTCAGGCTGATAATGCGTAGAGTAGAACATCTTGTTAAATAAAGTTTAATCATTGTTGCTAACACATTCACCACCAGTATTTTACAATGAAAACAACAGGGTAAATTTTTAGAACTTCAACTACAAGGTGCCCATTGTTTGTGCTTTATTTTGTAGGTAAAAGACCTCACGAGTGTGGAATCTGTACAAAAGCGTTTAAACACAAACACCATTTGATCGAACACATGCGACTGCATTCTGGGGAAAAACCCTACCAATGTGACAAATGTGGAAAGCGGTTTTCGCACTCGGGGTCTTACTCTCAGCACATGAATCATCGCTACTCCTATTGCAAACGAGAGACAGAGGAGCGTGACAGCACGGAACAGGAGGAGACGGGCCAGGAGGTCCTGAGTAGTGAGCATGTGGTTGTCAGGGCATCTCCCTCGCAGATCGACTCGGATGAGAGAGAGAGTCTAACCAGGGAAGAAGAGGAATACAGTGAAAAAGAGGAAGAGGAGGAAGAAGAAAAAGATATAGAAGGACTTCAGGAAGAAAAAGAATGTAGGGAACTACAAGAAGTAGAGGAAGAAGAAGTAGAAGAGGAAGAAGGGAAAACTGAAGGTAACAAGAACGATGAAGCTGTAAATCAAGCAAGCAATGCAGAACCAGAAGTTATACAAAATAATGGGCAGGTGTCAGAAGAAAATAATGAATAAAGCTTAAATGCTAGGTTTTTTTCTATACGGAAAGAAAATGGTAATGAAGTTCGTTCTATATTATACATGCTTTTCATGGAAACGCAGTAGCCTGCATACTGTGATTTCTGTTCACTACTGTGTAAAAAAATATATATATAAAAAAAAAATGAAAAGAAAAAAAAAAAGAAATCCAGGTGTGCCTGAACCTCAAACTTAGTAATTTTTCACACAGTTTTCAAAGTTAGGAACAAGTTTATAACATGAAGCAGATTAGAAAAATACAGTGACTCTGGAAGCAAAGATTTAACAGGTTGTAGGAAACCTGATTTATAGACAAGCATCTGGCATTGTTTGTTTTATCAGTATTACTTTTCATTCTTAAGTTGATTAATTTTTAAACTGTACAATTGGGAGAGATTTATATGATTTTTTTTTTTACAGTAAAACATTTCCTAAATCCGCTTCAGTATTTTCTTATGTTTTAAAATGTGAGAACTTCTGCACTACAAAATTCCCTTTTGCAGAGACCTGTAATGCAGTTGCAAACAGTGCTTGGCTACCTTTGTAAATTCAACCTAGAAGGTAGCGGTTTATGACATTAGATGTTGTAGTAGAGCATATTATCATTTAAAGTGTATTGTTAGCCTTAAGAAAGCAGATGATAGAAGAACTGAAGTTTCTTACTCATGTGGTTAAAAATGTAGTTGAGAAGATTGTCGTTGAGTTCTGATTGCAGGGACTAACAGTGTTAATACTGGTAAGGACAGGAAAGTCGTCAAAAACAGTGTTTGTAATTGTGTTTTGAGTATGTAGTAACAATATGAAGGATATGATATGAAGCTTTGTATCTCCTTTGGCCTTATGCAAGACCTGTGTGCTGTAAGTGCCATTTATCAGTATTACAAAGGCTCTAAGCAGCCTTTATCCAATGTGTGGCCTACAATAACTAGCATTTGTTGATTTGTATCAAACTTCTAAACTATACATGGGGAAAAAAACACTCAGCCATCAGAGAAGTAAGAACACTGGTATATTTCATTATTTAATTATTTGGTGGTATTTTGGGTTAATACCTGACTTGCAGAATTTCTCTACAATAATTACAAGGGAAATTTTCTAATCTGCTTTATTGCTTTATTGGTTTACTTTAATTTCAGACACATACATGACATGTTATCTGGCTCATAAGTATTTTCAAATGTTAGTTATTATGGACCCCATTTATTAACAATGTTAGCTGATTTTTACCTATCAGTATTATTTTATTTCTTTTAGTTTATAGATCTGTGCAACATTTTGTACTGTATGTCTTCAAACCTGGCAGTATTAATACCCTTCTTACTGACATATGTACCTTTTTAGTTTTAGAAAACTTTTATATTTATGTGTCTTATTTTTATATTTCTTTATTTATTACACAGTGTAGTGTATAATACTGTAGTTTGTATTAATACAATAATATATTTTAGTATGAAAATTTGGAAAGTTGATAAGATTTAAAGTAGAGATGCAATCGGTTCTCTTGCATTGAGATTTGATTTAACAGTGTTATGTTAACATTTATACTTGCCTTGGACTGTAGAACAGATGAATTAAAATGGGAATGTATTAATTTTACAATTGCAATTAATTCATTTTACCTTTACCCAGTTTTTAATATAAAGCTCTTAAATTTTGAAATTCACTGTGTGACTAATAGCATGATGCTCTGCAGTTTTCTTAAGAGATTAGTCTAACCATAAAACTCTCATTTCCTTAGTAAGCCAAATTAGAATAATCTTATAAACAGTGTTGGGAACAATGTTTAACATTTTCGTGCCAATTTGTTCCTGTATTCATGTATGTATGTTACAAATCTGAAACTTCATTTTTAAGTTCCTTGTTACATCATGGTCATTTTCTAGTTTTTTACCAGACTCCCCATCTCACAATAAAATGCGTCAACAAGTCTGACTTACTGTCATTATTCTGGTAATTTAGAAAATGGGTTTAAATTATTTCTATGAGATGCTACTCAGACACAGTTCCTGCTTCAGTGTCGATACTCAGTTTCAGTTGTACATAAGGAGCACGGAAGTGAAAGAAAGGTTGGACTGTGTGCAGGCACAGGGATTACTACATTAGTTTATTGATTTACCAGCGTTAGGAGAACAACTGAGTTTTCAAAACCAACCCTGTGGTTTTGGGATTTATTTTTTCTTGCTGTATCTGTCTAATATACAGTTTAACGCTCTCTTTCAATAAGACTGCTTTTAAATGAGGTAAGTCTATGACCGTTTTCTTGACTTAGCAATAAACTAGTTGTCCGTGACGAGGTTAATGTATATATTGCTGTTCAACTTTCCAAAGAAGTAGTGCAACGTTACAGATATAGAATTTCAGCAATGTAAGTATAAAGCCTTGAAAGTTGTATTACATATGCATGTTTACAGTGCTTTGCAGTTTAAGCAAAGTTTACAGACTGGTCTTTAAGCAAAATTCTGTTCTTTAATGATCTCTCAAATTCAATCTCAGTTGCTAATTTGGGGAGTTATTTTATATGAACATCATGTAAGGTTTTTTTATATTTACATACTTAAGTGTTGGATAATTCTCAATCTTTTCATCTCAGCATTAATACATAGGAAGGATTTAGCCCATATATTAATCGTTTTACTTTGTCTGCATTTTGCTGTACAGTATTCCAATATTGCACTTTTAAGTGGAGTAAGCTCCAACTCAGTAGTATCATTGAGGTAAATAAGAGAAAGCAGTTTTGAAAAATATAACCATTTATATTGTATCAATAATATTGCCTTGTAATTATTATCATAACAGAGTTAATCAGGTGGTTCAGAATTTCTCACAGGTAAAACTGTCTCTGCTCTGTTCTAGGTAATGAAATGCACTTTTTTGAAACTATTTGAAGATTTTCCCTATTTTTCATATTCCAAGATGTCTATGGTAATAAACCCAGTGAGACATTTGTTGAAATGGGAAAATTTTGCTGGCTTTTGTATTAGAACAAAGAATTTTAATAAACCCAAGGTTACTCACATAAGTGACAGCTGAATGTGAAAGGCCAGTAACTTGGATAGAGAATAAAGTCCAAGCAATTTTGCTTCAGGAAATGTCATTGGTTTGGGGGAGGAAATTTATATTAATTACTTAGACTGTGAAACCATTATTAACATTTTTATCTTCAAGATGGATCTGTGTATTGAATTTGCTATCTGTTAAGCTCAGAGATGTCTCTGGTGTTTGTGACCTTATAACATCATTTATTATCCATTTGAAAAATGCAAAAACTCTGATGTATCTTCATTTGGCTGAGTAAACTCATCTGGAACCCAGAGGTGCTTAGGAGACACAGGCTCTGCTCCCAGCCCTGTCAGTGAGGTGCCTGCAGTGCAGATTCCCAGTGGTGTAGAGATGGCCAGGCAGCTGTGAAGGAGTCCAAACTCCAGGGCACCAGCAGTCCAGCTGCTGCCACATGGACCTTCTCTAAATTAATGGCAAAGCAGTTTAAAGGACAGCAAGTCACACATGGGGAAAAAAAAAGTGAAAGCAAAAGTGTAAAGCCTTTGCACTCTGTCCTTTAGACATAAATAAAAGTTGGGGAAGAGCAGCAAACATGGAATGTGTAGTTTTAATGAAACTCCACTGTCCTATGACCCGTTCTTCAGTTGGAAGATGAAAAGTTAATCAGTTGCCCTGTGAGCCCAGGCTGGTGCCTGTGCCTGCTTCTTCCTCAGGCTCACCGTGCATGGCTCATCCTAGCACAGCAATCAGGGACAGGCATCAGTCCAGCCTGACAGAAAGAAAAGTGTCCTTTGGATGCAATGTGGAACAGAGCACTGCTGTGCCTGATGTGCTGGCTCTTTTTCTGCTACTGACCCATCTCTTGGCTCCAGAGTATAATGTGTTACTGTTTCAAAATCACAATTTCAAAATTGTGTCAGTTGCTATGTCCTCTTTTATCGAGTAATATGAAAATAGGAAAAATACTACAGAACTATAGGAAGAATGTTACAAAAGTAAATACTAATTTAATGCCCTGGGAAGTGGAATACCCTTCTGTGATCCTGAGCTAATAGGAGTAGAAAGATGGACTTAAGGCTGCTGAGAAAAGTAGAAGAGACCTTGAGGAGCAGTAACTGCTCCTTCTCTTTCAGTAATATTTATGTGGCATCCTAGTGGTGATTCTGGTGGCATTCTCAAATTCTCCATAGCCTCATTGCTGTCTACTTGCTGTTTTTCTGGAGCAACCTATACATATGTGTAATTGGTAACAGCAATATTCAGCAATGATGGATACATGAGCTTAAATGAATTGTTTTGAATTACAAATAAATTAATATATACTAAAAAAAGAAATGAGGCAGTTTTGTTACTGTGGCTAATCTCAGAGTGACAGTGTATTTCAATAACTATCCTAAATTTTAGTAGAAAAATAATGCACCATGGCATATCATCCCAGAACATAACATAGTTACCCTGAAAGGCACTGTTGTTCAGACTGGGTAAAATGTGCTTAAACTGGCAACAAATTTTTTGTTCACACTCTTGAGTAAAATTATTCTAATACAATTATTGCCAGTAAACCCAAAGTCACTGTCTATACGAGCAGCACTTTACCAATGTTTGTGCTGGTAAAGTGTACCTGGTGCCTGGAATGGTGGTGGCCACCAGACCGAGTGGCAATTTGAAAACTAAGCCATTTACAAAAGAGAAAATATGACACTACTAAAAACACAGTTTTTACCACAGCAAAATGCTACACTGGGGCTTTTATCATCAAAGCAATGAAAGATCAGGAGTTCACACTCCAAACCAACAAAGAAGTCTACAATAGAGAAATGAAAATACTTTCCAGAAGACCATTAGAGGTAAAGATAATGATTTGAGGATGAGAAAAGTTCATTTTGGTCCTGGAGGCTGTAGTGAAGATAGGTGATGGCTTTTGAGCAGAGAAAGACAGAGGAAAAAGCTTAATCTGCACTGTCCTGAGCACTTTTTCAAAGTGTGTTCTTTTTAGTTTATTTACTACCAGTGTATAAGTCTGTGCACAATTCTCTGCTTGGATAGAGGCTTTGTTGAGTGTTTTGCAGTTCACTTTCTGGTACTTCAGCAAAAAAGTACTTTTTTTTCTCTTTCCTTTGCAGAATATTTTGTTTAATTGTCCCTACAATAAAATCTCTAAATTTCATAGTGGAAATTCAATATTAGAGTATATTTCAAGTCTGTACTTTGTCATTTATTGCTCATGTTTTTCTTGGACAGTTGTTCTAACAATATTTGCACGGTCTAATTATCACCAAAAAAATGACAAAGGAGTGTGATGATCAAATTAACTCTTAAAAGTGATCAAATATTTACAACTTTTGTTGCTCTTTCATGACCCCTGGTCACTAATCTGTCTCACAGTCAGATGTATGTATTATGCCTATCATACACATTGTATATGTGTTGTCCCTAGGGGAAAGAATATATTTCATTGCTTCACAAAAAATAATCTGGTGGGGGTTTTTTAACTATATTTAGAATATATACAGATAGTTGGGATTAAACATGAAATGTGCTGGTGTCAGGAGCACTTTTGTGGCAGAGCTTTTCCTAGTAGCTTGCCAAATGTGAAAGTCATGTAGTATTAATCTACAACTAGGTAAAGTTCTCCAAGGCCTTACCTCTACACTAACAGATCCTCCAAAGATCTTTAAAAATTGTGAGGACAGTGCAAAGTGATCTTTAAAATAAATATATTGAGAATGCCATTTTGGTCTTTTCTTTGGTTTTCTGGTGAGTCTCAAGTTCTGTGATTCTGCTTTTAGTGTTTAACATTTCTGTATTGGGGACTGTCCTTGGGTTTTGCTCATCTTTGTGTAAACTAGGGTTTGTGTAATAATCAGAAGATTTGCATTGCATGTTAATTCAGGAATTAAGGGGATAAATTATTAAACACAAAAACCCCTGAAACATGCCTACACTAACTTGGTATCATTCCTGCTGAGCTTCTGTTCCTGTTCTATTTGAAAAGCTTGCTCACTTTTAGCTCACTGTGGGCCCAAAGAAAGGCCACAAGTCTGAGAGCACTTAGTATGACTGAGTCCTGTTTCCATCTCTTACTCTTCAGCTGCTCTCTCTTTAGGCCAAATTCTGCCATGACTGGTGATGAATATCACCAGAATCCTTGAATTCTGTGAAACTTTATACATTTTTTATGACAGGTAAGCTATGACAAAGGTATAGAGGGAGCATTTTACTCTTTCAGTGTCCAGAATCTGTTGAACCAAATTATTCAAGAAATAAGTTAATTGGAAAATCATGCAGAAAATAACAAGGGCTTCCAACAGCATTGAAAGGCCATGTCACTGTACACAAAAGGGTGCTTGGAATTGTGCCTCCTCCTCAGTCAAAGCAATCTAATAATAGAAAAACATCTCTGTGGACAGTAGTCCTCAACTACTTCTGTGTAATGCTGTCGCTGGTCTCCTCCAAACCAGAAGCTGAGCAGCTGTTTGACTTGTACAGACTCCATATGAGTCCTTGTGAGCAGTAAATGTTGGACTGAAGAGGAGGAAGGTTTAACCTTTCCAGGGGTCAGAGTTGGTTGTCCTACCAGCAGCACTTTTCCATGAGCTGCTGCTGCTTATATGGGCCAGGCAATATTTGAAGTGGTCATGGTCACAACCCAGCCAGGGCAAATGATCTCAGCTGTGGTTGCAGAGGTAACAGGGGCTTCCATCAAGGCAGGCTGACTCAGTTGACCTCGAGTGAGCTTTTTTTCCTTCATTTGGATGGCTCCACAGAATGCCTCTGGCAGGAGTCGGCAGCCGTGCTTTGGAAGACCTGCTGCCCTGCATCACCCAAGCCCAGAGAAAAGCTACCCCTCAGTCTGTAAATTACAAATTCTTGAGAACAGTCACTCGTGTGTGCCCAAAAGATGACATTGTCTTTAGAATCCTCTTTTCATCTTTCTAATCAGGCTTCTTATTGACATTCTTTCTCAGACAATCTGTTGTGTCAAGTACTCTTAAAAGGTCCTGAAGCTTAGTGAAAGGCACTCTGTAAACCAAGGAAGAAGGAATTCTATCACTTGCACCTGTGATGAGTATTATCACCATTTTTGTATCTTTTCCAAACCTGATTATGAGTTTTCCTCTCTTAGGAGAATAAACCAAACCAAACCAAAAACCAGATAGAAATAAATGCTGAATGATAGCATAACTTGCACAGGGTTATTCAGGCAGAGTTGGGAACAGAACTGAGGACTCTAACATGGGAGAGCCTTATGTCTTTAGCATGCAGCTTGTTCTGAAGGATTATGGCAAGTGGAGCATTTCTGTGATTTTCAGCAGCACAGGGAAGCTCAGCCTTTAGCAACTACACTGCTTGGCAAACTTATCCTCTTACACTGCAGTCAGAGGGCAGTTCTTCAGCTCAACCAACAGTCTCAGACTTTGTATACAGTAAAAGTGTCTTGTTCAGGGCTTGCAGATGCTGAAAAAAGGGCCCATGAGACATTTGGCTAGGTGATCAGTTACCACTAGCAATTTACTTCCAGAAATGTTTCCAGAAACCAGTGGTATTTGTGCCTTGTTGCTCCCTGCACAGGCTGATGCTGGGATCACTGCTCTAAGTGCTGAGGATGCTGTCAGTCTGCAAGGAGCTCAGGTTCTGCTGGTGGCTCTTTTGGAAGGGAAAGAATAAAAACTTTGATGATTCTCTATGGCTGCTGTTGGCACAATACAATATCTTGTTCCTTGTAGGGTTTTTTGTGAAGGCCACTTGTCAGGGACATGTTATTTGCGTCCCAGTGGCTCCCCAGTGGAGGGTCCTTCTGCAATCCACAGGGGGGAGAAAAAAAGACCTCAGTGCAGTAAATTACATGTATGTTTATAACTGCCAATTGTTCCATCCTTCTTTCCAGAAATTGCTCAACTTATGATTACTTATGTCAATAAAACCATTGTAGGATCACCTTTTTCTCCTTTGCTATTAAAGTATTCTGATTTTTTTTAACATAAAGGAAAATGGAAACTTAATTCCTGCTTTACTGTAGTTTATTATTTAGTTTATAACTGTTGCCTCACCATCTGTGTTTAAGAAGGACAGTACTGCATTGCTTACTCTCTGATAATGGAAATACATTCGGTTCAGTGAAATGGGAATCTGTTCAGTTCATTGCATCTAAAACTAATCAAAAATAACTGGAGAATCTAATACAAAGAATTGCAAATATTTCATAACCAGAACCCCAACATGTGCTACTGCTTGTCCAACCAAGAGAGATAGGGAAGGTAATAATGGCTTCCATTAGTTCAGTTGCCCTCTTGTTAATGCTGTTATTTGAGAGGACAAAAGATAAAAGAAAAAAACCAAAGCATGAAAGAGCAAGTATGAATGTCTAATTAGTAATTTACTATTGCACTGCCTTTAAATAGGAGAGTTGAATTATGGTACAAACTACAGTGTCTGGACATTATCCATATGGGACACTGCCAACAGGACTCACCCTCATCTCCATCACAGACTAAGAATCATGTTTATTTGTTCACTCTCCAGCCAAACAAATATGAAATTCTGTCATGCAAAATAGAACTGGCCCAACAATAGAGTCTTTGTCTTCCAGGAGGGCCAGAATGGAGCATGTTGCCTTGAAACCTCCTCGTTTCAATGGAAAAACTGAGTGCAAGTTTCGTATATCCCTCATGAGTGCTGTAACGTGGATGTAGTCATGGATTATCCTGTTATTCTCACACCAGTGTGTAGCTCATCCAAATGGTTTAAGTGGGTTTAAACCTGTTTCACCGTGCTCCCCAAGTGATATAGGTGAAGGAAGAGATGGTCTGTGGGCTCTAATGGATTACTCAGCACACGGATGGTGGTGCACTTCTGGGAATGCCAGAAGCAGATGTTTAAACCCCTGAGAACTGTATTTCCAAACTCTGAGCCTGCAACTCAGCAACCATTGCAATCAGTATTAGCAAGTGTTGCTGCTGCTGGAAGGGAGAATCCATCTCACTCTCATCCTCTGCCCTTTCCCAGACTGGTACAGCCCCATCAGGTCTGATCCTTAACAAGTAACAAGTAACCAGCCATTTTTCCTGAGTAATTTTTCAGCTGAATCAGTTCACCAAGTAACACCAAATTTTTTGCCAGAGCAAGAGAAAAGAATGTTGGGATGTGGATTTTTTCCTTTTACACTGGTGCAAAGCAGGCACTGAACATGTTCCAAAATGTTCTCCCCTTTAATTTAAAGCTGGCTTGCCAAAAAGCAACAACTTGTACGGTTTATTGGGCCCAGACATGTTCCAGTATCAGTATTGAGAAACATTTTAGGAAGGATCCCCTCATTGCAGTCAGTAGCAGTAACAGCTCACAGTTAAACTCAGACTACTGGGTTTGTTCTGTTTTTACTACTGCGCTGACACTTGTTACTCTGAAGTGCCATGTAAGTGAGCAGTGTCATGTAAATGAACGTCTTGGTTGCTTGTATATATGTGACTGCACAGACTTCCAGCTAAAAACTTCATTTATTTTGTGATGCAAGCAGATAATTTTTGTTTTGAGCTAAGAACCCCTTCCTGTGCTGGTTGACTTAAAATAGTGCTTCCCCACTCTCCCACTCCTATGTCTGTGCTTTGCATTTTGCTGCTTTTGATAAAAATACAAAGTAGAGTCTGGATTACAGGTATTCTACTCTTCTGGGTTTGCTTTAACCATCACAGGATTTCTGTATGTTCTTGTAGGTACCAAAGTGAAGCCAAAACCAGTGTTGCTTCAGATTGTACTGAAGGCCAAAAACTGAAATAAATTACAAAGATAACCAAGACCCCAGCAAGAGTGGGCTGCTGGCAGTGTGGCATGTTCTCTGCAAAGTCACAGGGCTGCTTTGATCTGGGCTGCTGAGTTATTGTCAGGGCTAGAAAATGTCCTTTGCCCTATTGCATCAACTCTCTTTTTCACTTTCAAGCTGTTACAAGAGCAGAGGACACAATTAGCTCTATTAGTCATTTTGCCGATTCAAAATCTGAATGAGTTGGGTTTTCCCTTGCTTATAAGTGAGGCACTGGCAACAGGATGTCATCATGCTGAGACTGCAAGCTAGACATAGCAAAGGACTTGAGGGCTGACCCTGGAATAAAGTCCAGGGATCTCTGCTGGGAAGCTGCATAGTGCAAAGGGAAAATTGAGTGCACCAAAATGAGATGCAAATCATCTGGCATTGCCTTGGCTCAGGGATGCACTTGGGTCCTTCTGTCCATGCACGCTCCAAAACATGGATCTCTCCCAGAGAATCTGTGTTTTTCTGGACCTGGCTGGACAGGGCTCGCTGCACCCTTTCAAACCCTTCTCCTGCCCATGCCCAAAAGGTAAAACTATTTGTGTCAGGAGAAGGAACACAACATCCTAATTAATCCATTAATTATCACCTCAGTGACTGATCACTCTAACCCAGCAGACACAGACTATTTCAGAGCATCACTGGGGTGGCTCCTTTTCCTTTTATTGAGGATATTTTCCTCTTAGACAATATTTCAGAACCTGAGAGGAGAAGGTGGAGAAAGGAGGCAAGAGTCATACAATCAAGCAGAGGCACCAGAGGGAGCCTGTCTCTGATCCCATGGCAAGAGCAGTCCCTGGGCAGAGAAGATGCCCCTGTGCTTATTACTGTGTCCCAAGGATGGGTCCATCCATGTTCAGCCACATGACAAGCACCAATCCTTGGTGAGTGCTCTCACTACAAGCTGCTGCATAAGGAGCAGGTACCTCCTCCACCCAAGCTTTAGAGGAATACACCAGCTGTGCCTGTGCTTCACAAGCAGCAGAAATCATTACTACACATCAGATGGCCTCGAGGCACAGCCAGCAGGTCAGGCTCATTAGGAGATTTTGAGATCTCTCAGAAACTGGTCTCTCACCTTGTAACTGTGGGCAGGAAAGATGTGATGACCCACTGGCACCGAGGTGGCCTCGATCATCTGGGCAGCAGGGACCTCTGGGTATCTGCCAAGGCACTTACATTAGGTCTAGCTTTTGCTGTCTACATCAAATCAGCAAATACATAAACTGTTTCTGTCAACTATGACAACAACAAAAAAATGCTTCCATGTCCATTACCTCACTGGCTTTCTCCATGTGAAATCTCTCCAGCCAAGAGTATGGCCTTGCAGTGTTTTCAGACCTGACCCCACATAAGTGTTTTATAGCTATCCAGCAGATGGTCAACAAAGCTTCTAAAAAATTCCCAAAGATCAACCTCATTCCCTGTGCCCCCAAGTGACCAGTGTGCTACCCTACTGGAAAAAAAACCCAACACAACAATTTTTGTGATCATCTAAGTGGGTCTTGCTGCCTTATATTGTCTATTTCTGTCAAAGCCAGGTGGCAGAGCTGCTGAGGGGACAAGTCAGGTGCCTGCATCCTACCCCTGTGCAGGAATACACGCGGTAGAAGGCAAAAGTCCTGGATCACAAATATCACTTTCAGGGATGGTAACAATTGAGCCACCTCTACAGCAGGAAAAAGAACCTGTCTTTTCTCCAGTTTTTGTATCTTTAGAGGAAAGATAACTCTAAGTCATTATCCACAGGCATGCTGTGGCATCTAATTGCAGTAATACCTAGCTGGTGAAGCGTAGGAGTTCTAGGAGAGTGAAGCTGTTGCTGTGTGTATGGGGTTGGAGTATTGCCTGTGGAGGTCACCTGGTGCTCAGTTGCCAGATACCCTATGCAATATAGGCTGTCCTGTACTTACTGCTCAAATCCCAAGTCTCCTCTGAATCCACAGACTGGGGCTTTCCTGCACTTTTACTGTAGCACATGAAATCCCACATGCATGACGCAGCTCTCCCATGGCTACAGCAGCACCAGGGCACTGGGCTTGAGGCAGAGGGATGGATGTCTCTGGGCCTGATCAATGTTTAAAGTCTGACAACCCTGCTTGACTCTCCCCCAGCTCCTTATCAGTTTTTGCAAAAGCTCTGTTTTCCATGTGGAGACTCGGATCTCAGATGGTTTTTTAATTTTTTTTTTTTTTTTGCTTTGAAAAGGAGAGAAGACAAGCATCTTGCCCTTTGAGAAGATGGGTCGTGAATGTGTTGGTGGAGCATCTTCAGTATAATGTGAGAAGAGGCAAATCAATGCTTTTTTTTCAAAGGTGGGGTTGTCATGGCTCCTTTTTCCACTGGAGTAGGTGGGCAGCAGGTTTGTATAGGTCAAGTCTCTCCTGTCTCTTTGGATGGTACTAAGGTAGAGACTGCCTGGATAGAAAGGAGCATGGCAAACCCTGCTAAAAATGTGGAAGAAGGGGCAGACCAACCAGGCAGAGAGAAGGGAGTCATGGGCCTCTGCATGCCCAGGCTGGAGCTCCTGGGCACTTGGGGACAGGGTATCCAGTTACTTTGATTAACCCCGTGGTCCCTGCCCCTGGTCATCCTCCAGCTCATGCTGGCAACTGAGGCTGTCCACACACAGGGTAGGAAGAATATGTTCTGCCTTTTATTCACCAAAATATGTAGGTTTTCTTTCTATTTATTAATGCAATTAGCTCAATATTTATTTGTAAAAGTAAAGAACCTACTTCAATTTTAAATGTTATGAGAAAAACACTCAGAAGAATTACTTCAATATGTACTTCATCTGTTTGTTACTGCAGTCAGGCAAGAAGGGTTCATGTGCAAATAGACTGAAGACCAAAAAGGCTTTTGTTCTTCATAAACAACCTTCTCTGAGATGCAATGACCTAAGGAGAAATTCTACAGCCAGATAAAAACTGGAGGCAGTCATACTTGGCCATTATTTAAGCTTGTTGTGCAATACCTCACAGTAAAACCACCAGTCATAAAGCAGCAGAATTATTTACCTTCATTTCACAGAGGAAAATCTTCCCTGGTGTTTCTGGTTTTTTTTCTTCTGGTATTTCCCAGTGAGCTACTCCTGGACAACTTGTTCTAGAGACAGGAAACTGCATCTGAACATGATCGTGGATGCTTGCAACCACCTCAGCAAAGGGGCATCAGGCTTTGTACAGCTGTTTCCTCAGCTGACTCAGGAAGAAATATTCTCACTCCTTATAGCCTTTTACTTTTTGGTGGTGGTAGTCATGATTCCAAGCTGTGAATACCTTTTTCAGTGTTAGTAACAGGCTCTCTGGAAGAACTGCCACTAAAGCCTCTGAATGTTGGGCAGGAAGGTCACAGATTATCTTGGTGGCCCACGGTAATGCCACCACTGCTCACCTCCAGTGGTGGTGTTCCATTCATTCAGCAGTGTTTCCCTTGCCCTGTTTTCGAGGGGGAGCCAAAGTACAGCAACAATGACTGTGATATTTTAGTGTGAATTTTAGTGTGATAACTACGAAGACCCAAATGAGAATCAATTGTCCAGAATCTTGCACAAGAAATGGAGACAAGGGGTAGCTGAAAATCTAGAAGTTACCTATGTTGCCTTAGAGACCACTGCCAGCAACCTACATCTGTGCACCATATGAGCAAGTGAGAAAGTGTCTTTGAGAAGAGCGTAATGTTGGTCCTGTGTCAATAATGGATCTAGTCCAAGGGACTGAAGCATCTGCTCTATATTTCAGTATTTTATTTCTTACACTTGTAAGGATATTCGAGAAGGTGAGTATCCACACCAAAAAGACTGCACATGAAAGGAAAGCTAAGATGTGGTCACCACCAGCCAAAATACTTGCTATGCTAGGAGGTAATTTGGACTCTCCTTCAGGTTACATGTCAACATTGGAATCAAATGATCACCATATGTAGGTCTTGTAAAGCTCTGAAATTAGCTGTGCAGAGAGCAGCTCTGTGATGGTTACTGCTGGATGGGTAACTGCCAGTGCAGGAGAATTAAATTATTATTGGCTCCCAGCGTGACTCCTATATGCTGTTAATTCATTACCTGGGGCTGAATTGCCAGCACAGTGAGGCAAGTTTCTTCTTTGTCTCAGGAAGTATCACCAAAAGAAAAGTGGTTTGTCAGTGGAGCCCTAGCAGAGAGGCCCATAGGCCATCCTAGATGTGAGATAAGTGCAAGTGAGAAGTGGGATTTGGAAAGCAACAGTTTAATCCATGTCCTATACACTCACACTATTGAGAGCAGAAAATATGGACTGGTACTGTATGTGACATTGAAGGGAATGAATCTCAGCCGCAGTTTTTCCATCTTTTTCTCTTCTACAGCGTCTCACTGACCCAACACCGGAATTTTTCTCTTCTACTTTTACAACATAATTTGCTATGCACTGGCAGGGGTGAGATGCTCTTTTGTGTTGGGGTGTTCTCTCCAGCAGCACCAGTGGAAGGCAATTATGATGCTGGTGATGTTCTCTCCTTCCCTGAAGAGTTAATGAATTCCATCCTCCTATTGTTGAGGAGTTTCCCTGGGACCTGCAGCAAGGCAAGATCCTCCACACTCTGCAAAGGGTTTGCTTCCTGGTAACAGAGCAATCCATTAGCTCTTGTAGCTGTTGTTCTGGAACTGAAAGCTCTGTGCTCTAAAGCCCAGCAGGAAGAGATAATTAGCACTAAATTGTGTATTCTGGGCAAAATCCATCCACTTCTGCCAAGATTACACAAGGCCTCAAATACAGTGGAAATACGTGTGGGGTAGCTGCTTTTTGCATAAATGTGGAAGGAAGTGTGCATGATTGCACTCTTGGTCAGCGTGGCCCAGAAACAGGATCTGGGGTGGATGTTGGGCTGTGCCAGCTCCACACCCTGGGTAAGCAGCGGGTTTGGTGGTGGCGGCTCCAGCAAGGGACGAGGAGGCAGTGCCTGCAGGGACTTGTGCCTGCAGGGACTTGTGCCTGCAGGGACTTGTGCCTGCACTAACATGCTGGGGAAATAGTCCCTATCCCAGTTGTTCCCCTTGTCCTGCTGCCTTCCTTGGCTTTCACATGTGCATCCTGCTGTCAGCCCCGCTGGGCACTGCATTGCTCTTGGTCCTTTGACTAGTTGTGCTTGAGGATGGCCCAGGCTTCAGCTGAGGAGTCTCTGTTGTAGGACAAACAGAAACCCTGTCTCCTGCACAGCAGTGCCACTGCAGCATGATGTAATTCTTTATCTATGCACTGGGTGCCCTTGCTATATGTGCTTTAATAAACACACTGATGTTCCAATGCTTATTCCTCTGTTTAGGCAGCAGGCACTGTTTAGATGCTTGGACACAGACTTGTTGCCATTTGTCCCTAGGAAGTGCCACCTGAGTCCAGCTGCTGGTCCAGGAGCATGTAGGTCTTCTGTATGTCCTGTGTTTTACCTGCCACCCCTGGCAGGTGCACCACTGGAGATGCCCGTGTTGGAAATTACTCCAGCCCTGTGTGTCCAGGTCATGTCTCCAAGAGCAGGCTGACTGGTGCTGTGCAGTAAGATCCATTGTGTCTCAGAGCTTGCCTCAGCTTCACTGCATGATTTCAGGACTAAACCATACAATATCCCGTACAACTGAATAGGTTCCAAAGCAGTTGGTCATGATGAATGTTGGCTGCAAAACCAGATCCTGAGGGGAATCTTGAGGGACTTTGATCTGAGGAAGGTCTGGTTTCTCTAAGGACAGATAAAAAGTCTGAAAATTCTCTAAAAGGTAGTCTAAATTTGCACTGAAAAAGCAGTCTTGCTGTACCAAACCCTACCAAATGAAAACAGAGATTGGAAGACATCACACTTCACATCAACAGTTTGTAATGGATAAAACGATGTCAGGTTGCTGCGTGACAGCTACGTGTTAAGTTTTCCTTATCTTCCCATTTCCACACAGAAAATTCCCATTCCATCAGCCTTTTGTCTTGGGCTGAATCTTCTAAATTTTTTGGCTTTCACATGAGCTTCTTTGGCCCTTGTCCAACTTCCATTTTCCTTAATGTATGATGCTGAGAACTGGACACCAAACTACAGGAGAGAAAGCACCAGTGCCAATTAGAGCACAACAATTTCTTCCCTGTCTTGCATGAAACACACTTGCAGGTGTGTCCCAGGATGACATTTGCCTTTTCTTTTGTTGTGGGCAGACCATACCAAGAATTCTCATGGTTGCTGGATCTCTAAAGGCTGTGTGTCCCTCTCTGCACAGTGCTGCCTGGCAGGTCACTCTTCATGAGGGCCACAGATTTGGCTTGTTTTCTGGGAACTTTTGCCTTTGACATTTCCCTCTTAAGTACTTTTTACTGACATCTGTTTGATTTCTGACAATTCCTTGGGAGTTTTCAGGATCAATTTGAATTCCAACCTTGTCTTCCTGTGGGAAACAATATAGATGGCTTGTGGACAAGATGATCATTTATCTTAGTTTGGGTACTAAAAGAGTAGCCAATCTGCATGCTTGAGAGACAGGAGAATTAGTTCACTCAAAAGGCTTCAGAAAAATTACTATTGGTTTCCTTTCTTCATTAGATGTCATAATGATTTGGATATTTAGCAGACAATTCTCAGATAAAAAAAAATGTACAGGTTGGTCACTGCCTCATGAGCTGCTACAACTAGTTATTTCAGAACTGGTTTTTATTCCACCCCTGCCAAGAACTAGATGTGATGTGTCCTGGAAGCTCAGTTCTGTACTGGATTTGCCATCCAGGTTGTTGGGGCAGCATGGGAGGTGGTGAGCAGCCGCCAAGGCACAGTAGGACCTATATGAGTGTCCAGTGCTGAGCTGTTCGTTCCTCATTATGCCCAAAATGCTGAAAATGACCCAGGGTAAAATCTGCTTCAGGCATACAATCTCATAGGTTAGCACATCCTCCTCCTGCACAGCATTGTGAGTTAACATTGAACCTTTGGTTCATTCCACAAACTTAAGGCTGAGATCACCAGGCCAGGCCTGGGCAGGGTGTCACTCCAACTCCTTTGATACTCCATCATGCCGTTAAGTAACCAGCAAAGAACTTCCTGGCATCCAGCTGTCAAACGTATCATGATTAGATCAGAGCGTGTTATGAGTCTTCATGTTTTCTTAGCTGATGCATGATGTTAAATGCCAGCTTTGGCTTTTAAAATAGCTTTGGGCCACTGCCTTTGCCTAGTCTGTGCCAGATTTGTGACAAACCTTGTTGGAACATTATTTAATCCTCCCAATATGACAATGAAATGTTGACTTTTTTAAAAAAAAGCAACCCACAGTCTGTTTTCCAACTAGTTTTATACCTTTCTTGATATTAAATCTAGACCTTTTTCCTGCTAGTTTCCATGCAAGTGTGTTTTCAGGATGACATTGAGGAAAATTAATTAAAGTAAGAGGATGTACAAACACGAATATCCAGCAAATGCTTGCTGCTTCAATCCCAGCAGGGCTGTTTGTATAACATTCCTGCAAAGTTAGACATGGAGCTATTATGGAACCAAGTTTTTTTCTGTTAAAAGCAATAAAAAATGAAGTTATAGGAGACTTTACTTTGGAAAAGCAGTAAGGAAGAAACAAAGAAGCTTGATGGTAGATGTGTCAGATGCTGAAAGCCTGGGGAGTGGTGTTAGTTTAAAGAACCTGAATGGTATGAAATAGATGGTCTTTCAGCAACATAAGAGGCAACACAGATTTTTAGAGCTATTATTGTGGTAACATTGTCATTGACTTGCAAGGTGCTGACTGGACTTGAAAAGGGTTATCAGGGCTTTCTGTGAAGCATCAGCTATGGGACTATGGTTAAGTTTGCAAGGACTAGAAACCCTCTGAAAGCATGATCCCATGTGTATCTCTCGTTATTACTAAATAGATCTCTTTCAAGTTACTGGTTGTTTACAGTGTTGTGTGGCTCTGGATGCCTGAGAAATAGAGGTGTGCTCAAGTTTTATGAAGATTTTTTTAAATTCCCATACCTATATGCGACTTCCCTTCCCCCTTCATTTCCTAAAATAATTCCTGTGGGATTAACAGCACCCACGTGTTGGATTTGCAGCAGCTGCTCTCAGATGGACTGTGAGTGTGTTCCACAACATAAGCGATTCTGCTGCAGAAAAAAAAGATGGGAAAAGTGGCTTGACTGGGTCCTTCATGGCTTCAAGAAACGTCTCGGTCTTTGGTCAATAATCCAAAAATGAAGCAGATGATCTTGGTATGACAAGTAAGACCTTCCTCCAGTGACAGCATTTGTCATGATTCATTTGACAAATCCTCATGAATTAATGTGTGAATAAGAAAGGTGGCAGGTCACTTTAACACCCCCTCTGTGTCCTGATTTCTCAGTGAGAAACAAAGATAGTGCTGTTTGCCTGGATACCTGGGACATTTCACTGTATTAGCTGAGCTCTTCCCGTGAAGGAACCTGAATGGGAAGGGCAAGTGATGATGTTGGCAGCAGTAGCTTTTTGTGCAGTCAGCATGTAAACAAATCTTCCCTCAAAACCTAGAACAATCTTCATAGATCCACCACCATAATGTTAAGAGAAGGAAAAGTGGCAGCTTGGATGCAGAAGCCTTCCCCCAGCGCCCGGCTGCCCCAGCCCTCAGCTTCCAGCACCCCAGACCATCACAGAAAATGCTGATGACATTTACAGCCTAACTGCATGGTATAAATTCAAGGTTATTGAATTACAGTCTTGGTTGTGGGTCTCCTGCTCACAGCCCTCTGGAGCCAGAAGGCAAAGGCTGTACACTGAACCCCAGGTGACAGGTTTGCCACACTCTAAAGGGTGAACTGCCAGGGCTGCCTGAACTGCACACCATGGCTGGTCCCCCCATGGCTCTCTCAGTGGGACCTCAGAACACACTGTTCATCCTGCACGGTGAGAGCTTCTTGAGGGGGTGCAGCCTTGTACCCATACCTTTGAGAGCCTGGTATAAGGTGACCAGAGATTGGTTTGTGTTTTTCTAGTGCATCATCATCTTTTCCTTTTTATTGCTCTGAGGCTGAGCCTATTTTTGCAGTAGAGGTGTCCCTCTTTCCTTCCTGCACCTGAGCTAAAAGGCACAGCTCTGGCTCCTGGGCTCTGACTGGGAAACACTCACCTTTGTCCCTCTCACCCTCTTCCCTCTCATCAGCACCTTCCAGCCATGCTGGGGTTTGGAGCTCTTGGAAGGAGTGATGCTTTGTTTAATCCTTCTACATCTTTTCTGCCTGGAAACTAAAAAAGAAAGAAAAAAATTAATGTTTTGAGTAAACACACGAAACTGTTTTGAACCCCCAGAGTTAAGCTGTGTTTAACAATTAATAATGTTTCTCTACAAAGAAATGCAAGAAGTCAAAGGACATGGTGAAGTAATACATTATGGGGAAGCTGACAGGAGAACAGTAAGTTTGGGCTTAAGTGAAAAATTTTTTGCTTTGCTGGCTCTTGGTATGGAGCCAATAACAACAGAGCAGGAGCTGTCTTGAAATGACCATGGAGAGCAGGTGTGCCGCAGACAGTACTGGAACTACTGAAAATAATACTCTGAGTTAGTGCTCTTCTGTTCATTGTCTTTAAATAATAATAATAATAATAATTATAGTAAGGCAGTCTTGTGGTAAAGACTTGCCCTTTGTGGGATGCACGAGCACTGAAATGCTGTTTTATAAGCAATCACTTCGCATCCCTGGGAAGAGTCATATGGGACCCCCTCCACACCACGTGGAAACAAATAAGTGTCTTTGTTTTAATCTAAGTTTCTTTTTTTATAACATATTGAAGAGTCAGGAGTACAAAGCCATATGAATTAAGAGATTTTCCTCCCTCCAGAGAGCCATGCTGGCGTCTGCTTTCTACCAGCCCTTCTGACAGCAGCTCTTTTTGTTCCCCATTTTACACACTGTTCCTCCATAGCAAGTGGAGAAGCAGTACTGTATTCCCAAAACCAGGAGTCGTGTCCACCATTTCCAAGGGAACAGGTACTGCTGTTACAATCCCCAACCTATGCTGCCTGCTCCACAAATTCAGGAAAAGCGTTTCATTGTGCTCAAAACCTTTTCACTCTCCACCCAGACAGTGAAGACCTTTTCATTAAGTAAAAGGCCTGCGTACAGATCCTGAGGGCTTATGAGCACCTGAAGTCCTCTTGAAGTGAACAGGAGTTGTTTGTGAGGGCTAAAGACCTCTCAGGATTTGGCTGTGTGGGCTTAACAATCCACCAACTGACATGATTTTTATTTCCCCCTAGTGTCTATTATTTTAGGCCCTGTACTTGCTGCAGCATGTGTTTCTCCTCCAGATTCATGGCATATAAAAGTGCTTTGATTCCTGATACAAATTCAGCTGGCTCCTCACCACCCCACCGGTAAAAGACGAAAAGTTATAATGGTTTCTCCATGCTGCAGGCACAGCAGAGCACACCCAGCTCACTCTGTACAGGGAAAAGGAGTGAGATGAAAGACAGACAGCACCAGAAACCACAGGGACAAAGGAAAACTTTTGCTCAGGTTGGGCTTCAGTGGCTTTTTTCAACAGTCAAACCAAAAACATAAAGTCCATGTACTGGTAACAATGAGATTTGTACCTGTACTTATGCCAGGAACTGTAACACTACGCGAGAGGCGAGCTTTCTCCCTAAGCATATAACCTTATTGTGAGGCAGGAAAAAATTTGCCTTATATCATGCAAGTGAAAGACATTCCTCTGAAACTTCCAACACCAAATATTGCTGGAGAATAGCTCCTGGGCTGGGCTGTTCTTCATGAATGGTGTGGCAAACCATTATTTCTGAAGAAAAGGGCTCACACAAGCAGATGTGCTGCATATAACTGAGGTTATATGGCACCAAGGGACTGAAAAGATGCAATACTGTATCGTGATGTCAGGATGGCTAGTGTTGTGGGGGTTTCATAGGTTTTTTTTGATATGGCAAGCTTTTTCCTAAGACTAGATTGTTAAATAAGGATGGTGCTAATTGCATGACAGCATTGTATTAGTCATAGCAAGATCTTCTGTAACTTTTTCTAAGTGCTCTTCCAGATGAGATTACAACTATGCTGAGGAGAACACTCAAAGTAATTCGATTTCATGTCACCTTTTTTTTCTTTTGACTGGAAAGAGAAGCACAATGATACAGACTTATGAAGACACATAATTTTTGCTAAGAAATTAACTGAAATGATCTGCTGTTGTGGGGGTAAGGGACATGGCATAGCAGGAGAGATGTGGTCAGTGTCAGAAATAAAAAGGTAAGAGTGAATCTTACATGGGATAAATAATAAGCCCAGAGAGACATATTGGAAGAATAATTTCATCAAACCCAGCCGAGTCCAAGTGTGTGTCATTGCTGAGGGCAGGGCAGGACACAGGTGGGGTGCTTCAGTTTCCCAGGCAATAGATTCATCTGTTACAACATCACTGAAATCTGCCAAGACCAGAGCATTGTTGGAACTTAAAAGGCACAGGCTTCCCCAGTTCGTCTAATCTAATATGCCTTTGAGCATAAGATGCAAGAGGGAGGGGGAAAAAATGGGAGGAGTCCTTTGAGAGGCAGGGGCAGACAGAAAAGCACGAGGTTGAGAGAGCAGAAAAGGTTTCTGAAAAAGTGACAAAAATTCCTGAGAAAATAAAATCACTTTGGATCAAGAAGAAAACTGAGCTAACTACTTCTCAGGGTGAACTGAAAAGCCAAAGCAGGGCATATTAAGACACAAAATCTATGATGGAGGGAGGGACAGTGGGGGAAAACTAAAGAAAAACCTGGCAAAAGGAAGAACAGGTGGGGATTGAGGATAAGCTTCTCCCCTCAGTTTCTTGGCAGTGTCCTGCCACCATGGTGGATGGCTGGTCTGAGTTAAAGAGCAACAGCAGGATGTAAACTTGTGTGTGCGGTGCTGCTGGGCAGGTGCAGAGGACAGTCAGGGCACAGCGTGACTGTCAGTGAGAGGTGATGGTGCAGTTGATGCTGTCACTGTCAAGTCATTCACAGTCCACAGAGGATGTCAGTGGGGAATGCATAGTGAGTGGCAGGATGGTGGTTAAGAATATGAGAAATCAGGGTCAAAGAGCACAGCTGGAGAGGGAGGGAGAGAGAGAGGCAGTCAGGAAAGAAAGCCATTTCTGCTGGGGCAATTGTCCAGCAGAATCTTCTAGCTAAGAAGATTCTTTCCATATGCTGATAGAGAAGGAATCCCCAAATCTCCACTTCATTTGAGTTCTCTTGAGTCTAATGCTGCCTCCCGGCAGCACGAGGTATCCCTGAGGCAAATGCGGATACAGGGAGGCAGTAGTGGAACTGGACTTCAGTGCAGGAGTTCACGGGGAGACAGAAGAGGGTAGACTCAGCAGAAGCTGGGCAGACCTGATGGGGAGAGTACAAAGCAGCCCACATTCAGGAAGTACCATTTCCCCGGGGGCACAGAAATTTGGGGAGGAGATGTAGGAAAAGATGAGAGAGGCTGTGGGGAAGACACCAGGACACAGACAGCAAGAGATTTACAGGAAAGAAAAATACAGACATTTTGAAATAAAGATGAGGAAAAAAAGAAACTAACCCTGTGCTAGGCACAGGCAGAGGTCAGCAGCAAGAAGGGACTAGAAAGAGGGACAGGGCTGTGGAGGCCTTTGATGAAGGGCTTTAAGCCAAGGGTTTGAAACAAAGAGGGAGTGCAGTTCAAGTAGATTGGTGCCCTGACGGTCTGCTTGTGCTACGGGCTCACTGGCTGGGGCAGAGAAACACTACCTGCAGCCAGCATTGTGACACAGGACTGTCACTGTTTGTTGCCCTATTATTGCTTTTGCAAAGTACCTCTGGGACTGGAGCAGCATCTGCTTCTTCCAGGGCCAGTTACTGAACACCAAAGGAGAGTGGCTTTAATCTCACTCCATTTTGTCATCAGCCATAATTTCTGCAACGTCAGAACAACCTTAAATAGGTTTCCTGGTAATATTTGCAATAGCAGATGGTACTTAAATAGATGTTTTGTGTAGAACAACCTTTTTCCATAGCAGTTTGTGCAGTGCAGATTGGTGAGCAAAATTTCTGAGTTTCATTTCTGCTTTCTGCCTCTTGTAGATTTATGCACTTTAGACTCTGGCCTCTGGCAGATTCTGTAGGAAGAACATTGCTCTCAGATGCCTGTGGACAAGGCATTGGAATTATGCCTCTTTTCTGTGACACAGCCCCATAATTTAAAAGTAAAATTCCCTTTAAGTGTTTACACTCATCATAAGTAGTAACCCAACAGGAGACATAGCCTTGAATTTTCAATTAAAACTCTTTTCAAATAAAAAATAACCTGCAATTTCCAGGGGCAAATTAAAACTTTGCTGAAGTTGTACAGTTCTGTATTAGTTCGATGGTTGCTGGACAAAATCCCTGGGAGTGTCCCTCTACCTTCCATCCATCAGAATCACTTGACTGAACGATGGGAGGAAGAGCTAGGGATGATGGTGTGTTGGGAGAATTGCTGAGAAACACACTGCAAAAGCAGAAGTAGTGGGAGAGGAGCCAGAGGGCACAGAGCAGCTCCCTCATGCAGGGCAAGCAATTCCTTTTCCTGGAGAAGCAGGAAATACCTCAGCTTCTGCGATAGGACTAGTGTTCCTTGGAGTGTTTCTAGCCCAGTCCCCTTGCTGGTTCTTCTTTCATAGCCAATGCTCTGCTTCATACCTGTGCTTCTCCCATGCAGTCCAGGGCACCGGCTGCTGGTTGTGGTGGGCCATGCTGGTACTGCACCCCCACCTCCAAGATAAGGAGTGCCAGAACCTGAACCTCAAAGCAGAGCCAGAAATAGGGAAGCCAGTTATCTGAATCACAGCGTCCCAGTTTAGCCTCTCCTGGTCACATGCCGTCTGCTCCCTGACAGCCTTGCACTAATGTTACAGACATCAGCAGAGCCCTGCTCAGAGGCTCTGCCTTCCAGTCAGAAGTAGAGTCATGAGCTGGAAAAAAAGCAAATACAAGCTAAAATTGCAACATCTTGAGGCAAAGAGAAAGAAATAGGAAAAAAAAACCCAACACCTGAAGGGGAAGGATGGCTCTAATGCTCTGCTTCATCTTACATAAAAGCTCTTTCTCAGCTGTCCCAATTTAAAAGCGTGGGTGAGAGTTTAGTCATGGTAAAACTGGCATCTCTGAGGTTGCTGTTGTTTGTCACGTTACTGAAATAAGGTTCAGTTATGATGGGAAGAAGACACTGGTAATGATTGGGGTCCAGATATTCAGAGCAGGAAAGAGAAAAGATTGCTGAGAGAAACAGCATTAGCCCAGACAACAATTATAATTGCTGTATCAAACCAAATGTTTGCAGTATATTTTATGGAAGGCAAATATGTTCTGCAGAACTGTTTCCAGAGAACTTCTTCTTTCCTTCTAGGATGACTGCATTTTGGTCAGCATCCTCTAAGCCTGGTGGTGGTGCCAGACAGGCCAAGGCACTGACTCTATTCTGACAGTGAAGCTGAGGCCAGACACCAAGGGTCTGCTGCCTTCCAGCTCTCAGGAGCTGGGTCTTGTGCAGCACCATGGCAGGCTGACCTCACCGTGCTCCCCAACATCTCAGTCCCTTGGGACTCACCCTGCATGTGCCCTGCATACCTCCAGGATTCCCACAAGGAAGCTCTGGTACAGTGATGGGGGCAGTCACCATGTGCTTATGGGACCATCAGTGACCAAGAGGAGACACACCAGTCAGTTCACAGTGAGTCTTGCCGGTGATGGGCAGACAACAAAGGCACAAATCCCTTCCAGCTGGGCTTTGTCTCTTCCTTGTTCCCCGTATGATGGTGAAGGTGGTGCAGAGCTTCCCACAGTGTTTGGTCATGAGCATGGGGCAGCTCTTCTGCTCTGGCTTTTTCTGGTAAAGCAGCAGCAAGCAGAAGCTCCAGTGGCCGGGGTTAAGAAAACTCAAAACCCCAAAAGGGAAGTGAAACCACTCTTTCTAGAACATGGAAATGCTGAGGAGGTGTTTCATGCTCCAGCAGCCAGAGAGGTTTAAAGGGCAGCAGAAATCCCCCGATGTGTCAGCTAACAGCAGCAGTAGGTGAGGGAGAAGGGGCAGCACTGCAGACGCCAGAAGGAAGCAGCTGGCAGGTAGTTGAGGGAGTGATGAAGAGCCGCTTAGTCCCTGCTGGCACCAAGGAAGGGAACAAGGGACAGGAAGTGTGTCCCAAGACACTGAGAAGGGCACAGTGCAGGAAGACTGTGACTCACAGCCAGCCTCAAACACACAGAGAGGAATGGAGTGGGATGTGTAAGAACTGCACCGTAACTGTCCTGGGAGAGGTCAGGATCAGGCCTCCCTCAGGAATCCCTGCAACAGCTTTTTCAGATTTTGACTGTAATCCCTTGTTCTGCTTATAATCTCCCCACAGAAAGGGTTCTTAGCAACGCTACAGGGTATGTCCACAAGGAAAAGTTTTCAACATAGGTCTTTTAATTAATGTTTCCTGAAAATTGTATGTTATAGTACAGTGCAACATTTAGAAGAGAAGAGGCACTTAAAACAAAAAGCATAACAGGTTTTTGTTGCAATGACCAAATTACAATGACTGCAAGGGCATGGGCCTGAGATCCGAAGGTAAAACAGTATGCAATATATCTTTTTTTTTTTCTTTATAAATCAAAGGTAACAAAGGCAAAGAAAGGGGCCTCTGGAAGGAATACTTTTTGCATTAAGAGATTATAAGTAATAACAACCAGCTGGAGAATGAAAGATCTCAAATTTATGTAGAGATTGTCAAGCTACTCAGACACAGCATGCCAAGAAGATAAACCTCTCTCTTCCAGGTCAAGTTACTGCCAGGTAAATTATGTCTAAGTCTTATTTGTAAGAAGCAATAGTGACCTCACATGGCTTTCTAAATTATTCCAGCACATTATGATCCCAGGTCTTGTTATTACCTTGATGGAATAATCTAAATTCAAATCAGGCAATTAGGTCTGAATGCCAAGGCACTCCCATTCTCCTAGAAATGAAACTTCATTACATGATAGGAAAGTTGTTGACATGGGGTGGGAGACAGGAAACACTGTTCAGCCCTTGAAGGATCCTGAGAGGCCATGGACAGGGGCTGATCCAAGGATCTAATACTTACTTTGCATCTAATATTTTCAGTACCAGTGATCTCCTTGCAACTGACTTGGGGCAGGGAAGGAGTGATACTCGACCTTTGACAAAATTTTTGGGCAGGAGTGTCTATTTGAAAGAAAATTATTATTTTCACAGCTCTTTTGATGTAACAGGCAGGCTATTCCATTTCCAAGACATCAGTAACTGTTCAGTTTAGGCACCAAATATAGGAGTTCCCAGGAAACATGGTCCTATTACAAAGCTCTTATAGGGCTTGGGCCAGGATCCTTCTAAATGGGAAGAAGCACTCTTCCACACTCTGACCCACAGAAAAGTCAGTAGCATTCTTCTACGGAAAATATGAGGCAAAATTTCCTACTAATGCCATATAGTAGTACTACAGTCTTGGGGACTAAGGCTTGCTGAGCATCCAAGGCCAAGATGTGAGCAAGGTAGCTTTCTCTACCTGTGTCCCCACAAGAAGAAAGATGTATTTTAACAGCTGCAAAGTAGACAGCTCTCCAGTATAATCAGAACTCACAGTCAGAATAAGATTATTCCAGCCAACTGCAGTGATGGTGATGATGTGGACAGTACTTAAACTTCCAGCCAGGAAGCTCGTAAGCACAGAGCGCTTCAAGTCAGTACCAGTGTGATTACAGCCATCTCCTAGTTAGCACTAAACCTTGCTCCAGCTTGAGTTTGGTCCTGGAGCTCCAGATTCAGAGTGTCTTTGTACATGGGACACTGCCAGATCAGCCCATGTCACATGCTCGACATGAGCTCCAGGCAGTCTGCAGCAAAGTGGGGGATAAAAACCTTAGACAGGGTTTGTAGATGCTCAGGTCTATTCACAGCCCTTTGGCAGAGTCTGAACATACACTGGAGCCACAAAACCACTCTGAGCAGGGTGCCTGCCTGAGACACTGCCTGCCAAGTAGATCTCACGTTGCAGTAAGTGTGCACTGGGTTTACTTTATAAGAAACCTGTGCGTGACTGCCCGTGGAGGAAGGGGAGAGGGCCTGAGGTCACCCTTTATTCAGAAAGGAAGATGCTGAAGAAAGTCGGTGCTGCATGTGCAGCTTTCCACTACCCCTGAAAAGCATTCCTGAAAGCTGACACTGCCAGTAATTTTTTGTTTTGTTCCAAGGTGTTCATACTTCAGATGGCGACATCTTGACATTCACATCCATTATGTGAACGGATTGCGGAAATAACTCAGCTCTTACTCTGTCTGTGATATTAATCCCCAGCTGCTGGCTGCAGCACAGAGCCTGCCTCGGACAGCAGGCACCCCGAGCAGCTCACTGGCTCCCCAACCCCTGCTGTGCTTGGCCCCAAGGAAGGCAAAGGAGCATTTCCAAAATCCTGCTTTCCCTGCTTCAAAATCTGAATCCAAGTTGGCACATTAGATCTTTCCTTCTTGCTATGCAGCTGCAGGTGCTTGGGGTGAAATATAAGGCCTTTAACATGAGCATTGTGATAATATAATATCACATCATGGGAACCTGGCGGGCTTCATTAAAATTGTACAAATGAGAAAGGAGCCAGCAAATTAAGATGCACAGCTCTTGTTCACACAGCAAAACATCATTAGCTTTGAGGTGGGAGACACTGTTACCTTTTACACCCTGTTGACTTTTAGTGCTGGTGTTTTTAATACACAGGCTGTAAGTTGGTTCGGAAAACACAAACTGTGATAATTGCTTCAGAGCTCAGTTCATCATTCCTTGGAACAGATGTCACTGGGGAAGGAACCTGCCGAAGGAGAAGGGGAGGAGTGATGGAAAGGGCTGGGGAGAGGAGCAGAAAATCTAAGTAATTTTGCATGAATGAAATGGGTTACCCATCTGGACACAGAAAGAGGGCTGGCAGTGCCACAATGCCTGGTACTCGCTTTTACCAGTGGGCACTTGTGTAGTCAACAGCATTTAGGAGAAAACACATTGTCAGATGGGGGATACATCAAAGGCTGAAAAACAAATGCTCCCTTTGCTTAAGCATTCCCACAGTTCAAACCTTGCCTGGCTGCAAAAAGCAAAGGTGATGCATTTTCTTTCTTTCTGTCTTTCTTTGGGGATGGGAGAAAAAAATAATGGAGGAAGACTTGAAGTGGAAAAACAAAATAGAACCAAAAAAAAAAACCTCCATGGAGCAGTATGTGTGAATGCTGCCGAGGAGAGCAAAGACACGCTGACAAAACAAGCCAGGAATGCTGAGGCCTGAGTTCTGAAACACATACGGTTTATGTTGTTCTTACCACAAACCAAAAATATGTTCCCATTTGAAATGGTTGAATCCACAGCTGTTTTAAAATCCCTTGGTACTTCTGAGACAAATGATCCAAGTCAGACTGTGCTAACAGGGTCAGTTTTAGAGCCAAGCGAGAGCTGTGACTGATGCAGAATCACTGCAGCTCCATCCCTTTCCACATCAATCATAGCTCAATGAAAATCCTGTGGGGCTGTCAGGCTCTCTTACAATATTGTTTACATTAGAAGATGATGTAAAGCTCCTCCAGCAAAACTGCACTGCTGGATTATGATCTTCACTAACAGCGAAAGAGCTTAAGTTGCAGCTGCAGGACAGCACAGAAAGATGCAGGTACATACCCCTGAATTTACATCTACAAAAGCAGTCATTAATGTTTCATAAAATATACCCATTGATTCATCTCTGCAGGCAAATTCTCTCTCTTTAAACCAATGATTATAAAGCACCTTGGGGTAAGTCTACATTCTAGGTGCTCTGTAAAGTAACCACCTTGTATTACCATAAAAGCCAAAATGGCTTTAATCCATTTCCTCACAATAGCAGTTTTAATTCACTCCAAGAGGGCTGGCTGTCAAGAAAATAGTATTTTTCTCAGATTCACACCTGAGGTCAAAACCTTGCCCTCTATGCCAGAGCTAATAAATCACGATTCTTTTTTCCTGCTCCTTTTGAACAACGAGGACAGTCTCTTGCAGAAAGACAAAAAAAGGGTCTTTGCAGGAGCCCACGAAGCATCGTGGGGGAGGGATGTGGAAGAAGTCCCAGCAGCATCCCATAATCACGTACTGGGGAGGGCAGACTTGCAGCTGTGCTGGGCCTTGAAAAGAAAGACTCAGCACCTGTTTACTCTTGACTGAAAGGTCTCAAGTTATGGCTGTAATGCTCTAATACACCCCATTAAATATTTGCATATTAAACATACAGAAAATAAAACCTTTTTGAAGTGATAGGGAGTGAATAGCATTGCAGTCTCTCCCACTCTCCACGGGTCCCTCAAATTGGTCCTTCTCATCCTGGCATTTGATTGCTTTGAAGACAGGGTGGGTTTTAAGGCAGAAATTCCCCAGGCATTCCAGTGGTGCAGAGCAGCCACTACTCACAGACAAAGCCCTGGTAGTTGCCATCACAGGAACCTGGTTGCTGGCAGCCTTTGCCTCAGCCAAGGAGAGGAGACTGAACAGTCTCGTGCAGTGTGAACAGCAGAAATTGCAGCAGGTCATGAACTCTCTTCAGCCCAGCTTTCCCACCATTAACATCCCTTCCCCAAAACAAGGAGAAGCCTGAAATCCAGAAATATTTCCTTTTACCTACAGACTCTGCCTGCATCACCTGAGCCTCTGTGAAAGCTCCTAACCACCACAGCTTCTGCTGTAACTAGAGCCAGAAAAAAAACTTTCTCTGGGCTGCTCAGTGCCGTGCCAAGGTGCCCACAGAGCCTGCTGCCATCAGCCACCCAACAGCTTTTCCTGCCTAGCAGCCCGTGCTTGTTTGTGGCCACCCTGCCCACCAGCAAAGTGCCCTGTAGCAGTGACAGTAGATAGAATCGGGTCTTGCACAGTGATTGAGCACTCGGACAACCCATGTAGTGCTGGAGAGCAGCCATGGGGCTGGGGAGCACTGGTAGCAATGGGAGTATCCATACTGAAGTGCTGGAGGCTCCTCCATCCACTAGACAGTGCTGTTGGGATGAATGCTCTGTTTCATGGCACTGCAGCACCTCGGACCTGAGGACAACAGGAAATGTGGTCGGTCACACCAACCATTCTGCCATGCACATTTGGCAGACTCAGCTGAAGTCAGACCTTGCATGTGGTTTCAGACGTAGCTGATGTCTGGTTTGATATTCTGTTGACCTGGTCTGTTTTCAGATGTGGTTTCAAGCACTGGCCTCACAAGTGCTCCTGCCTGGACAAAGTGCTTTTCATTTGGGAAGAGTGGCAGCAGGGGCTCCCTCAGCTCATGATTTGGGTCTGGACAAGCATCAGGAGAACATTTAAGAAAAGGCACCTCTGCCTAGGGTGTGAGCACTTGTTTGGGACTTTCCAGCTCTCCAACCTGCATGTGAACTGAATCCCTGGCCTTGCAGGGCTCAGGAGAAGGGACCACCAACTCTCGGTGTCCTGCACATAACTGGCATTCTTGCCAGAGGTCCCAGGATGGCCTGGATGCACCACAGCAGCAGCTCATCTTTTCAGAGACAGTCCTGCAGCAGCGAATCCTCAGCTCTGCACCCCTGGGCTCCCTGATGCAGCAGTGTGAATATCAGGGGCCTTGCTTGGCTGGCCTGTGGCCTGGAGGGCAGAGGCAGGTGCAGAAGAAAGCCCTTTTTGGTAGCCTGTCTCTTTGTAATAAATGCTGCTGTGTGCTTTCCAGCATCAGAGAGAGATGCCTCATGCTGGGAAAGGGTGCCTGATGCTGCCCAGTCTCTAGGGGTGTTCCTTCCACTGCTACACACTGGAAATGCTCCGCTCCTGGCACAAAGCAGCTTTATTCTTACGGCAGAGACTTTTATTGTGCCAAAGGAACTTGTTCAATACAACAGCCCCCTTTGTGCAGCTGCTTCACCCAGGAGCCATATGCAGTCCCAAGGCAAGGCTTGAATGCTGCGGAGGGCATTACATGATCCCTCTGCACAGAGATACATTCATCTCAAACAGTGCTATTTTTGTCTTACTTTTCGGTGACTGCTGGGGGAGACTCAGATGAAGACAATGGCAGGGGAAGTGTGTGTGAGCCCTGCAGACACTTTATGTCTTTTCACTTACAAACATGTAGAGAGAAAAAAAAAAGTCGCTGAGTTCCTGATGTGCCTAATTGCCCAGCAGCGGCAGAAAGTGAGTTGGCAGTGTCTGCATCAACCCGCACCGGCTGGTTCCTCGCCTCACCATATGTCTGCTCAGACACTCACGACTCCCCTGAACAAGCCACATGGCAGCTTGGGCACTCCATAAGGGCTGTGCATGCTGTTCTAGAGGAGTAATCAAAAATAATTCCAAACGTTAACTGTCCTTGCCGGAGAATAGGACTGGGCTGTTATGGTGCTTTTCTATTCTGGACTTCATTATAAGCATTACAGATGTTGGGAATGTAGCCCTACCCTCTTACCAGTCACAAATTTCAACAAATGGTTTAATTGCAATGACCAATTAAGTTGGCATTTCCTATTGCTCTTTACTGACTGGATTATTTTTTGGTCACAAAACATCTACAATCACATTACCTTGCAAGAAATGCCCTCTCTGTCAGGTGTTATTGCTAAGTGACCTTGAGCTAGAATGGTCACAGGCTCTCAGAGGTCTGGAAGGTTCAGCTAGTGCTGCTGCTCAGCTACCGGGTAAGTTTCTGGAGCAGTGCAGCCTGCAGATCCCTGCCTTCCTTCTGGCCACTGCCTTCATCACACCATCAGAAGACAACATTGCTGGGTGTTGCAAAAGTTACCCCCTCCATCAAATCAACATTTTTCAGAGTGACATTTAACAGTGCTCTGAGCTCCTACCTTGTTGTATAGAAGTACCTCTTTGCCAGGATATATGCCTTTCCAAAATCAACACAGTGGTCTCAGCTTACTGGGTTTTGCTCCTGGAGGGAGGAAAATGCCTGCAAAATCTTTTGACATTAGTGTATCACCAGACTTCAGTGTGATACAGAGTGTTTTGGTCTGACACAGTCCTAAGAGTGGCAAGGGTTAATAAATGTCTTGGCATGAGTATTGTATGCATCTCTCTCTCTCTTGGCATTTGGCTTCCTAGCAGCAAAAAGTTGACAAATGTCTTTCTCTAAATCTGCTGTCCTGTTACAGGGTCAATCAGGCAAAAGTCCCGATTCTCTTCTTAGAGCAATGAAATTAAAAAAAACTTTACCAGCAAATGAGACCACAGGTATGGACTCAAACATTTGTTGCCCATTGGAGGCTTGACATTTTTCTTTAAGACAGTTTTATATCCCCTGCCGTTCAGATATGTGAGCTCCCCTTTCGAATTATCTTCAGTGGGCGAGTGCTCCCTAGAGGCAGGGTGAGAGCTCTGCCAGCTCTAAAAGCACTGGGAAGAGCTTGGATCTGGCAGTGAAGCCGCTCAGCCCAAGGCATGCCAGAGGGAGATGGGATGTGCAGAGAGCTGTTGGACTCCCAGGCCATGCTTCTCTTCTCTGGCACCTGTGTGCAGAAACGCAGATGGAAATGTTTTCCACACAGGCACTTTGCAAACCCTCACCCAGGGGCAGGCAGCTCAAATCCTCAAAAAGCTACCAGCTGAGGGTAAGTGAGCAGCATGGCTGTTCCAGAGCTTTGGGTCCACCACTACCGCTGTGTCTGGCGTCTCAGCCTCCCTCCCACCTCTAATCCCCTCGCAGCTATCTGCTTTAGTGCAAGGGTAGCCTTGGCTGGGCTGCATTTTTTTTTAAATCTTTTCAGGCTGCCAAAACCCAAGCTGTCAAATACAAGTTAACAGACCGAAAACACAGATGTCCATTCTTGACTGAGTTTTCCATACAGACTGGACGTGCTCAGAGCAGCTTTTAAGGTCAAAGCACTGGTCCTTTATCATGCCTGCCTTCCTCGGCAGTCAGTCACTCATCGCCACTGGCGTTCACCACACCAGTCTTTGCGAGCATTGCTTTTCACGCACACTAGTTTCACTGAGCACACGACATCCGTGGTTACAATTTATTAGGGACAAAAGCAAGGGCTTCATGACACATATATTTTGTGTAATGTAACGCAGTGGGGATCAAAGATTTCTCAGCTGAAGTGCTTGAGACTGGCCTGCGGCCGGGGGATTCAAAATGTGAAGGAAGTATGTCTAAATGCTCTTTTTGCTCACCTGGAATCAGAGATGCTCTGCGTGCTCACAGATCTGAAGAGGTTTGACCTGCACACGTGCATGCAAAGATACAGCATACTTGTGTTATTTGTGTGTTCCCCATAAAGGACACAGAGTTGTGGGTCTCTAAGGTTTGCTAAGAGCCTCTATTATTTGCCACTCAATCCTGGGCAATGAGTACCTTCTTCATCAGTATGCCTCACATCTTCTCCAGAAGGCAATATACCTGAGATCATTACTCAGCTTCCATGCCATTGAAACCTCAGTTTTTCTCCTGACACTGCCAATAAAACCACACACTTCAGGAGCATATCAGGTCTGTCATTGTACCAGTATGGGAGAAACCTGTTTATTTTATCCTGATGAATGTACCAGTCCACCCTCCACCTTCGCTGCTGGCTTACCTGTTTCATTCTCTTGCCACAAATTCTCTTTTGGACAGTAAAACCTTTGAGGGCAAGGGGTGTCGGAACTGAGATAGGCTTGTGCATGGGCAACCACAGTGGGTCCTGGGCAGAGTGGCCTGATGAAGCCTTAATACAGGATAAACTACAATGATAAAAGCATAACCTAGTTGTTGGAATCCAACTACTTCTGCCAAGGCAACCCAAGCTGGTGACTTCAGGGACTGTTGAGCCGTAAGTGAAAGGCAGTTTTTGTGTATCAAACTGCCCCAGTGAAATCTGATTGATTTCTGAAACATTCACCCACCAAAACTATCCTGAGAAGCCTCAGCTCTTATTAAACAGTGTCAGGGAAACTCAGAACTGCATAAATATTGAAGTAAGATCTCTCCTAATGAAATGATCAATAAAGTGCAGCAAAAATAAAGTGAATACAATAATTCCCTGCAATACCATATTAAGTTATTTTATTCTCTGTTACTCTAATCCCAGCTACTTTAACATGAGGTAGTAAGTCTGAGTTAAGTATCTGGAATGCATTTTCAGACAGGTGCATTTTTTTAATTTTTTTTTTTTTTTTGCTTTTGTCTAGAGCATAAAGAGTGGGCCGCTGCTAGAGGCAGGGTACCAGGCTTGACAGACCAGTGGTCTGATCAAGTCTGGCATATCCTTTGTTCCTCTGTTCCAATTTAATGCCTGCTGGGAGTGAATTCCAGTCATGTGGGGATGTTTTTGCCAATGAATATTTACCAACATCCTGACTACCCTGGGAATACAGTTAAAAAACTAATTCCTAGGGAACTGAACACACACTAGAATAAAACACTTAGAGATAAACCATGAGCTTTTCTCGTTAACACTGTAGTGAACAACATTTGATTCAATTCCCACGTACATTTAGGACTAAACCAGCACAAAGGCACATACTCCTTGTGTCATTGTTGCTAGACCTGCATTTTTAGGCCAATTATAAGCATGCGTATCATGTTTAAAGAATATATTATTTTAACACCTACTGCATCCTAACAGTCCAGGAGTCAAATAGGTAGGTGCTAATCTGATTTCCTTAACTGTAGAGAAAGTAACTCAGTAAAAACACAGGGTTTGTGCAGCTAACCCCAAAAATTCTAATCCCAAAATAGTTCCAGGAACTCCTCCATCATGTCGAGTCCATGTATATGTCTGTACATGTCATCTTTATCAGCTGCTTTCCCAGTTACAGTTTGAAGACCATTTGGTGCTTATCTGTGAGAACTGGCTGATGATGCAGAATTTGTTCTACCTCTCTTTTAGCTGCTAAGCTCCGTTAAAACAGGCAAGAAATCAATGACATTCTTCCCTGGTGTCATATATAAAAGCAAGTAATTGCAGCAGCTATGGGAATGGCATGTCAGTAGTTGAAGAACATGAGATGTGTTCTGTGACCATATGAGGAGGTGAACAACATTGTCACTGGATGGGTGATCTCTGCTCCAACCAGTTGATGAGTTTCAACCACCACACTGCATCTTTTTCATCTCTTGAAACAGCATCAGGAGTAGGCAAAAGTGAACTTTCCTGGCCTCAAACATATCAAGTGAGACCTGTGAGGACAAAGGGCATCTAAGGTCTTCCTCTCCACATGAAGTTCACAAGAAACACACCTGCATAGAAGCTTTGTAGCACAGCTCTGCTAACACAGTGGCTGGAGGAATTCCAGAAGTACACAATTGCTCTGGCCTATGTTGTGCTCAACAAAGCAGTGCTGGCAGCCTTGACATTCAGCCTGTCCATCTGCTTAGAATTACAAGACTTTACGATAGACCACAACAAGGATGGGAGACTTTTGAATTTGAAGTCTCTTACGTGGCATTTGATCATCTTTTCTGTCATTTCTCTATGAGAAGAAGGATTAGAAAGTTAGTGGGGAGTTTTGTATATATTTTAGGGTTTTTTATGCTGAAAACATCCTGTAAACCCTTGTTGCAGAGTGTATGACTTCAAGAAAAAAGAAATCAAAGGCTCACCATGAAAGCTCTGGTGCTGGCGGCACAAGTGCTCTGTTCTGCTCTGTGATGTTGACCCGCTGTCCTGCACACAAATCCCCACTCTCTAGAGGGGAGAGGGTTTCACCTTCCTGCTTTCCTGTACAAAATCATGACAGGGTCAGGATTTTCTCAGGTGGAAGTGGTTTTGGGCAGGGAGGGATCTAGTGTTGCCAGTTTCACCTTGACTCACAGCACTTCAGAGGTGTAATAAAACCCTCTTCCAAGGCTCCTGGAAAAGTGTTCCTGTTCTCATTCATACCTTCACTGGCACTGACCTTTTCCTTTCCCATGCAAGAAGACCTCACTATAGGTATGGAAAGAGGAACAGCTCAGAGGACTTTCTACTTCTTCCTCCTGCCTTGTTTGGGTCTCGTGTGTACAACTAATGAATATCTGAATCTCAGCAGTGAGAGTAAATGAGCAGCACAAGGGAGTTGATAATGGGCAGTCTGGCATAGGAATGTACATTTGTACCACCTCTAGTCCTGGCTAATTTGGGGTGGCATGGATCTGATTGTGGTGGAAGGAATGAGACAGAACTCCAGTATTTATACAGGTCACCATATAACCACGAGAAAAGTAGGACAGACGATTTTGCATTAACCTCTAATGTTAAGTACTTAATCAACAACTTAAATATTCTTTGAATTCCCAGCTTGACTGACAGCACCTGAATAGCTTTCTGCAAATTAAGTGGGCTTAAATTTAAGCACATTAGGGTTCTCTAGTTAGTATTGACAGTCATAACCAGGGTTTCAGCTATGCATATTTATGCTACAACACAGATAGGATGTTCAGTCTAGATTTGGAGGATTTAGGAATTTTTAGAGTTCCAAAAATAAATGTAATGGACCAAAGTATCAGAAATATGACATCTGCTTCGGTGTGTGATTTGCAAGAGACTGTAGGTCTGTTCCTTTGAGAGCTTTATCATTGCCAGAAAATACTAAGTCCTAAAAAAGTGTCAACTCTAATTTGCAAATACCGAGCCACATTCCTCACTCATTCCTTTCCAGGGCAGCCTGTCTACTCTGTATCCGTTTAGGACACTTCTCTCTTTTTAGCACCAGAGAGTCTCAGAGTATTAAATGTACGTATCTTCATCATCCTTGCAGGGTAGCAAAGTGCTGTCACCAGTCTTTAGAAGATGGGGAACATGAGCCTTCAGCTTGCCCACAGTCTCTGAGGTAAAGCAAGGAACAGAAAGACCGTTTTCAAAATCCTGGTTTCCCTTTCATCCTTCCTACTGGGTGGCTCTGCCGTTTGGGCAGCAGCTTTTAATGTGTAAGTCTGCTGGTGAGAAGTGCAGATGAAAGCAGTGGTTCACCCTTCAGCCACAACAGTCTGGCTGCAAGCTACTGGCTAAAATAAACAAGGTTCACATGCTTGTAGGAACAGGCAGCTTCTCTATTTTTACACAATGCTCAGCAAATAATAGGCAATTTGCAAGTGATTAATATTTTATCCCTGTTATTCATAACTCTGCCTGTCATTTCCTTGTATATCCCGAGTGTTACTGCTATTTTATCATTTCCAAAGTGATGAAGTCAAGTCCTGGTTACAGGGATGCAGTTTTTGGCACAGCTTCCATACCACTGAGAAAAAGCTGCATAACCACCAGCAGAAAGGAACTGTACAAGGGATTTATAGAGCTTGTGAAGGCTGTTTCTAGTGCCTCTTACTCAGTTCCAACTTGCTAGAAGATATAGTTCTCAGTTAGACACATTAAATGCTGCCTACACAGTGGTTTTCAAAGTCTTTTTTTTAACATGAGTTAAACAGAACCTGAACAATAAACACTTGCTTAGTCTTTCTTTCCTCCCCCCACCTCAAAATGGCATCAAATATTTGATATTTACTGCATCTCAAAGACTAAACCTTGCCATATGGGCCATGTAGGCTGAGAGATCCTGAAAAGAGCAGTGTGAATAATGGATTTTTTTTTTAATCTGGCAGACAAAACTGTTACAAAAGAGTGAACCTCCAAATATTTCCTCAGACCAGAGATAAAGTTTTGGTTTTTGGTTTTTGGGGGGTTTTTTTTTGGTTTTTTTTTCTGGCTTACCTGCCCTTACCATTATTATAAGATAAATTCAAGGTTAAATAAAAATGAAAAATTATTACTTTTTTTTAAATACAAAAATGAATTATTCAGAAGTTTCAAAGTTTTCTTCCTGTTTTGAGGGAACCTGTTGGGATACAGCCCAGGTGGTTCACTGTTCACACTTCTAACAGTTTTGATTGTCCTGCAAATTTCTGGACCATCCAACTTGGCAAAGGAAGCTGTGGTAGCCTGAGCTGAACAAAACTGCTCAGCCAAAGGCTCTACCTACTGAACCACATGTATGGCAGTAGCTGTTTTCTACTGTAGCAGTTCTTTGGAGAGCAAGTGGCCTTTTAGACCAAAGTTAGGTGCTAAAAAAAACAACACCTTTTGTGATATTATTATATGGAAACAGTTACGCAGCAATTCTTAAACCACAATGTCATATCATCAATCTCTGTTTTCAGAGTGTCACTGAGAAAATGAAAGATTTCAGTTGGAGACCTATTAGATGTTTTGAATAAATACCAGTTTGTGTTTTCAAAAGTGCCCAGTATAAACTCTCCCAACATCTCTAAAAAAGCTGATACTTTGTGCATGATGCAAAAATACCAAACTTAGTATACCTCTTTGGGGGAAATAAAAAAGTCAGCAGGCTTCAGGGGTGTCCTCCTTGGGTGGCAGACTTGGCATGAGTGAGGCAGAGTGCATCCCCAGTCCCAGTCACGCTTTCTCCGAGCAAACAGTTCTGCAAGATTTGCCCTGAAGGGGACACCTTTGGTAGAGAAAAAGAATATTTACTGATGTAGCTGTTAGCTGCCATTAACAGGAAATCAGGTGTAGACTGTGAGAATATTTTAATATAATTTGGCACGTGGATTAGGTGTATGCTATTTATAAGCAAGCAATGCCAAGTGATTCCTCAGGTCTTGCAACAGGAGTTAGTTGTGGATTCAGGGAGTTCTGTGCGCACTGCGGGGCAAAGCTGGGAGCTCCATGTGGCCGGCACTGCCAAAACTCAGCATTTAGGGAGAAGACTTAAGTTGTCTAATTAGTGGAATGGTTACTGATAGGCAGCCAGTGTGTGTCTCCTCGGCTTTGTAATCACATCCCTGGGAAACCTTTTGTGCTGAGTAACATTTGCATGAGCTTAGGACAAGTGGTTTGAGGGCTCTCCCTGGTACAAGGAGAGGTTTGGTATCTTCCACCGGACACAAAGAGCCATTCCCAACCATCTGGGCAGGAGGCTGTGGTGAGGAGCTGTGCGGCACCGCTGAGTTGTGGAGGTGGTGAGCAGATCTCGGGCTCGGTGTGTTCCATGCGCAGTTTGCTTCACCATCTAGATACTGTGACTCTTATTAGATCACATTCAAACTGGAGACACGGCCCTGGCAAAGTTTCGAGAGCAGTAAAACATCGTCAGAGACAGGAACAGAGCTTTTAACCCGTCTGATTTGGACCAGTTGCGACTTTGTCAGTGGAGGACAGAGTTGGTCCCAGCAAAAACACTCAAAATCAGGATAAAAAGTGGTATAGGGAACTGCTGAAATGAGGGAAAACTGTCAGGTCAATTAGGGATTCTTATTTCCCATGCCCATGGTTATTAAAAATTTTGCAATGCAGTCTGATGGCAAAAGGATTGATAACAAATATAATGACATTTTGTCTCCTGCTTACTGTCCTAATATTACATTATTGCAACAATAAATCCTTCAGATAGAGCAGGACGCATTCCCCAGACATTCAGTCACCCTGGTCCTACACTTCTGTCTGTCTGAAACATGACGAGCACCCAGAAAGGCCATCTGGAAGTGTCAGGACACTTTGTAGCAGTGGAGCTGGCACTGCCAGGTGCTGTGTCTGCCCTCACAGCTGACTCGCAGGAGAACTCTGCATGGCTGCTGCTACGCTGTGTTGTGCAGAGGAGACCTCAAGCATGGCTTGTTTGGAGGCTTTGGATGCACGTTGTCCCACTAATTACTTCCTATTTCTATCCCCTGCAATTTGCAGGGCACAGAAATGGGAGGGATCATTTACATGCTGGAGGAAAGAGCTGCTGCAGTTCAGGGCTAACTTAACAACCTGGATAAATGAATTGAGAATAATCTCATGAAACTCAACAAAACAAACACTAAGTTCACTACCTAGGGTGGAAAAGCTCCACGTAGCAGGACGGGTGAGGGTCAGGCAGACAGACAGCAGTTTGGCAGAAAAGGATCTGAAAGTCCCGGTGAACCAAATGTGGGATGTGAGGCAGCGGTGTGCCCCACAGCAAAGGCAGCCAGCTCCACACTGAGCTGTGTGAGCATGAAACAGAGATGGCAGGCCGAGGGATATAAGAGTGTGTCTGAAGCACTGCATCCACTTTTGGACTATACAGTACATCAGCTAATAGGATTGAGTCCAGAGGAGGCCAAGGAGATAGCGAGGAGGTTGCAGCAGACAATGTATGGAGAGAGACTGAGTTGGGCTTGTTCAGCATGGAGAAGGGAAGATTTCAGGACAGGTTCCCCAAAGGGCAGATGGAGTCAGACTCTTCAGTGGTACACAGCAACAGGCAATAACCACAAGCTGGAACATGGGAAATTCGAATTAGGTAGTGGGAAAACCTTTTTCATCAGTGGGGCAGAAGAGGGTCCTGACACTGCAACAATTCTCCCAGGGAGGTTGTGAAGTCTCCATCCTTGTAGATCTTCAAAACCCAGATAGTCAAAACCCTGAGCAACTTGCTGTAGTCGACCCTCTTCTGAACAGCAGGTTGACAAGATGATCTCCAGAGGTCCCTTCCAACCTAGGTTAGTCTGTGTTTCTAAGGCACTGTCCAGGCTAACTGGTGAGCTGGTCTCCTCATGCATGAATAGCTGTTTAGGATTTCCTAGTATTCTTTTATCAATTTATCTCAATATCTTTTACTAGGTATTTTTAGTTACTTGTCATGAAGCTACTAATGCATCAGTGCTTAAACTACCTGCGGGCCAGTCCACATTGCTAATTAGCTGGAGACTGGTCCAGGAGCCTTCTTATCCCATATTCATTTATATCTCAATCCCTAAACCTAGATTATAGTGTAACATCCCATTGTGATCTAGAGCTTTCTCTAAACCCATGGCCAGTGAGCTTGTTAAAAAAGACTGAATTTTTCCCTGAAGCATCATTTAATTGAGAGTATTTTTCCTTTCTGCTGAAGAGAATAGTCAAAGTTTAGAAATTCCAAGTACCTGAAGCTACCATGAGCTTATAAAACCTCAGGCAAGTTTTTATGCCTGCTTGTATATGGTTTTATGACACAGACTTGTAAAACAAATGCATTTTAAAGCCTCATCCTTGCACTGCCCTGCATGAGAGTGTTTTAGTCTGGTGTGACAGAGGGCTATGCTTTTCAGTACGTACTTGCAGGCTCAGGCCACAAACCTGTACAAATCACTCTTCTGCACACATTCAGCTTGATCTGAAATGAATAGAGATTAGCAGGTTCTGCCCAAAGCAGGAATTCAGTCTCTTTCTGGAATATAGGTATATATAGACATTCATAGCTGTAGTGAGATAATGAAACAGAAAGAGTTGAAGTATCTCCATGTGCTGGGTTAAAAGTTAACCAGCAGGGGGAATGAACCCAACTCAAAGGAGAGATTATAAGTCAGAATAACAATTTATTAAAATAATACAGTAAGTACAATAATACAAACAAACAATTGGTCTCAACCCACAAAAACCCAAGTGTGTAACCCAGTACCCTGGGGCCTGAACAAAGTGGTGTTCCTTGGGCCCTGTTTGAGTCCAAAGTAAAGGGAGAGGGGAAGAACCTGCTGGTGGGAGAGCTGCTGCAGTCTGGCCAGAACTGGTGATCGCAGTCCAGTGGTGGTCTAAGTCTGGTTGAGAGCGATGAGATGCAGCCGTCCTCTGGATCCCACGAGTGGGTTGAAAAATGTTCCAAAACTCCAAGATTATATATCCTCCAGTTCAGGCAGGAATGTTCAGTGCTCCCCTCAGGGCGGGGAGTTTCACAAAGGGTGTGAGGACAGAAACATCCTCCTATCTCACAGGCCTCTTAACACCTAGTTTATAGCCTGAGGAGTCAGGCTCTATGGGCAGAAGGTGCGAATAGTCTATTGACAACAATAGTCTAGTTTCTGGGAAATGACATGGAAGGCTATAGAATACAGTTTTGGGTTACACCCACCATGCTCTATGGGCAGAGGGTGCGAATAGTCTATTGACAACAATAGTCTAGTTTCTGGGAAATGACATGGAAGGCTATAGAATACAGTTTTGGGTTACACCCACCATGATGAACTGATCTCAGCTGTCCTAACTAGGACACTCCAGAAGCAACCTATCTATCTCTTTATGTTCTAGATCTGATTGTCTCAAAAAGCAGAAAATAACCTCCTTGTCCATTAGCTTTCAAACAGCAATGATTGCTTTTGAGTATTGAGGCACTTTATGTGCTAAGGATATTCTTAGCAGTACTTTCACTATTCCAGAATGAAATTAGAAAATTATGTGCTATAAAGACTTGTTAGATCTTTCTGCTGTTTCCCACTGATGAAAGGTACAGGATGGAGTAAAATAACAGCATCACATTTCATCTCTTCATTCTAGATAAGATTGATTGTAGCACAGAAACTTTCTGCTTAAGGTCACCACACAGGCAAACGCTGAATGTACAAGTGGAAGGACTTGTCAACTCTTCAGAGACACTTTCTTTGTAAAGGTGAACTCTTTACTCGAGCATTTGACACACACAGGGAAGAAGGTGTTAATCTGTTCACATCCAAGGCACAGTTTGCAAGCTGCTGGTAATTGCTGCCCCATAAATGTGCCTGTCATGCCTCCTTAGTCTTTAAATATCCAAACTCAAAATAGATGTCTGTGCAACATGTTGAGCCCAGCACTATTGTTTTGTGAGGCAGTATTATTCATTTAGCTTCAGCCAGCTGCTCTCTATATTCAGCCTGGAGGAACAGACTGGAATTTGTAACCAGACAGGCAGGCTGGGAAGCCATAACTTATTCCCTGGGCTGATAAACCAGTGCATCTAAAGTACAGTAAACAAACGCCCACTGGAAACCCATTCCAGTGCTGTGTCCCCTCCTTTCCCCCAGCCACAAATAGCAGAGATCACAAGGGAACCTGCCTTCATAAACAAATACCCTAGACCTTAATTCTAGTATCAGCTGCATGACACAGTGTTGCTGGCATGTTAAACACGACACACCAAAGCAGGCAGGAGGCACTGTTAGATCATACAGGGCAATATAAAATACTAGGTAAGGTCTATGTCTTCTTCTGGGTGTGGACCTGTAGCAGGTCAGTTATTTGTAACTACATTGCCCTCTACTGACAGATGCACAAAGAGGTTGAGACCCTAATTCTGCTGAACTCAACTCGGGGAGAGGCTGTTCTGCCACTTGTGGTGAGGCAGAAGCACGAGGTGCTGTCATGGCCCAGTCTGGCAGGACATACCAGCATTCATCTCCTTCGGTGGAGGCACCATTTATTCTAGTTCCAAAGACACGTACTTGGCCATGAATTGATGCTTTCCACTGAGAGAGTCTCTTTCTTTTCCTTTTTTGAAAACAAATAAACAATTGCCTGAGCTGTTTTCTCTGCATTCTTCAGCCTTTTGTGGACATTGGAAGCAACCATGTGCATAATCCAGCTGCAGGCGAATAGTCATTGTGAGTGGGAGTGCCTCCAGCCTTTCTGCAGCACCCTGCAGCTGTGAGGAGCCTTAGCACATCCTCTTTGCAATTGTTACTGCTGCTTGAGAAATGGGAATCTTCACAGGGCTTCACAGGGATAAACTGGGAGGTCTGCCTGCATATCTCCCTACAGGAAATATCAAAGCAGCGGATGAATTCTCCTAGGCCAGTTCTCACTCAATGGTTGTGACTCTGTGGTTGCCTGTGGGAGTTGCCAGGGCTGACAGAGCAGCGGGCTAAAAGAGCACATTTTGGTACATCACAAGCTCTCATTTGGCTTGTGCCTGGCCTTCAGCAGAAGCTGTGCTGTCTGCTCCTTTTAACAGGCTCTCACTCCCCATATGTCTTTGAATCACCTCCAGCAACATGTGGGTTGCAGAGGAGATGGCACTTATCTGTGGAGCTGCAGTTCAAAAAGGTGAGAATTGGCACATCAGATTACAAAGTCTGTGAACTCCTGTTCTGGGACAATGGTGTATTTTACTAAAGTAGTTAGATTTCTCTGGCCTCTGTTTAGTTGAGGTGTCAGGAAAGCTTTAAAGAAGGCAAATGCAATTCTATGGCTATGATAGCAAGGGGAGTTATACTATATCTTCTCAATTAGTAATTCATACAGTCAAGACTCATTTATATATGTTCATTAATGTAGGGAGAAATCTCAGGTGCCATGTATTCTCTCAAGGGAAATTTCTATTAGTGCCTTTTCCATAACAATTCAAATAATACAATTTTCTTGTTGGTACTATGCAACAGTAGATCAAAAGATACTGCTTCACACCAAGAGAAACCAATAGAAGAAATGTGTTATTTGCATGAGAAAACATGTACACATGCACATTGTGAAAAGAGTGTGTACAGTGTATGTGTGTGTATGTGTCCCTCTACAATAGGATGCATATGATTAAAATCAGCACAGTTGCTTCAGGCACAAATTATTTTCTTCCAGTCACTGTTGGATTTGAAATGTTTTCAAATATTCCGTGAAAACAAAACAAGTGGGAACATCTGCGAAGCCGATGGGCTGTGGTGTGTGTGGGACAGGGTGAGTTCAGAGGAAGGAAACCAGCCATTGATCAACTCACCATCAGGTGTCATCTCCACCACTGGAAATGCTGGCACAGAGGGAAGCTGGTCACAGGAAGGAACTGAGCAGCAAACAAGCCATGCCTGAAGCCCTGGAATAAAAAGTGTAAAAAACAATGAAGCTTAGGTAATGGAGAACTCCTGCCATGTAGGAAAAGGAACAGTCTGCAACTCATTCCAGTCCAATCACTTCAGGACAAGTATGTAAATCATCTGAGTGTGCGCAAAAGATGCTATTTATAGCTGCTAGTTGAAGTACTTCTTATTTATTGTTGTGTTTATGCAGAAGGAAACCCACTAGTACAGGAAAGATGCTACTCCAAGTCTCCAGTGCTTCCTGCAAATTTTATATATACACTTTCCCCGGCTTTATTTATGTTCATGTTCTTTATTTTAAAAAGCATATGGACTAATGGTGTAGTGCTGATAAATGTTTATTGATACCAGTGTGGTCCCCTCCCAGGGAGCTTTCTAAAGGGGGGCGGGATCCCCGGGCTGATGAGCATGTGCATCTCCTGCCAGGTCTTCCATTATCTCCTCCCTCAAGGGCACAGGAAGGGCTGAAAGATGAAACGCTCCAGGCTCATCTTCACAAGATAAATAAATAAGTAGCAGGCAGAGGGCTCAGCAGGCTCTGGGCTGCTGGAGGCCTGGAGGAGGAGGTGGCAGGTGAGCGAGAGGGCGCAGTGAAGGTCAGCACTGGCTTTGCTCTGGGGAGTTTGTACAGCTCAGTTGCTCACCACTAAATGCTCCAGGCCAATGAAATGTGTTACTCCAGCAGCCCCAGGAGCCCGCCTGATGAGAGCAGTCCAGTAGCTGTACTTTCCCCCCAGGGCTGTTTCCCCTCTGCCACCACAGCCTTGCTGAGGACACTGGTATGGGGAGTAGCACAGAATGCCAGGCAGCCAGAGCCTTGGCCCAGCAAAATGGTGTTCAGCCCTTGCCTGTCTGTTGTCCCAAAGGGCTTGGGAAAGCTAAAGATGCATCCTGAAATCGATAGCCCTACAGTGCTGACAGGTTTGGTTAGCTCCCAGAGATTGCTCCTCTGCCCTTTCTGTCAGTGGGACACCCCCCTCGCCCCCCAGTAATGGCCACGGAGAAACAGGATTGTTTGTGGGGCAGATCTGTTTACACTAACACTTCTCATGGAATGAGACATGGGACTGGCTGGGGATTCCCACTTCTCCTCCTGAGAATTTCTGTCCTGACCAACTGCTACAACTCAGCAGGGTCTTTATCTGGTGGGCTGGACATCACCACAGATCGGGTGACATTATCCTGATTTGATAAGAGGAAGCTGAGGCAGCGAGATAGTGCTCAGCTAAAGGAATTCTCCTCCCCATTTGCATGCCCATATAATCCCATTTCAGTGCCAGCCCTACTGTAACCATCCAGCTCTCCCTTACTGGGGATGTCTGTCTAACCCTTTCCTGAAAGATTGGCTTCACTTCTGTCCTTTAGGAAGGCGTTACAGGGATCTCAGCTATTGACTGAATGTGTCAGTAGTCCCTGTTAACATCAGTAAGGCAATACTGTTTCGTTCCTTACTAAACAAACATTTAATACACCATAAAAAACCCACACAATAAGTATTATTTAGAATACCAGTGCTTTAGTTTAAACAAAACCCATTCAGGTAGTAAATCCATTGGCTTTTCTCATACAAAATATCCCCTTTGTTACCATTACACATACTTGTAGTGCAAGGTCACATTGTAACACTTGCACATCTGCACTTCAGTACACACATATAAACACAGTCCTCTCTGAATGTCTTTTAGAGATAATTTTTCTGTCTTTGTAGTATAACTATGATTTGTAGCGTAGACCTGAATTTCTTAGACTTGGAAAAGAAGAGTATCATCTTATTTGGTTTTTAAATACTTCAAAACACTTTCAGCAAGCAGTCTGTGTATCTTCATAGCTAGCAATATTTTGCTGTTATGACTTGACCAGCCTCTTCAACTCCAGTGAAACTGGTCTTAAGCTCTGCTTTTGCACCCACACTAATATTAAATCATTTGGCCAATTAGTGCACACACCTAAATTTAATTCCTAAATTTATAACCCCTCTCTAGGCTGAGACCTCATGGTCAATGAAGAGGAGAGACATTCACCTGGTTAGTTTTTCGAGCTGGGTGAACTATATTAGAAGTTAGAAATTGGGGACTTTCTTTACTTGTGTCCTTCTAGCTGAATTGTCCTGTACACGAATTAGTCAAAAACACATCATCATTTTCATATGATTTCCCTCCCTTTCTTTGCATTTCCCATTACAACCTGAAGTGTGAAGAAGGTGGATTGTTCCTCCAATTTTAGAATCACAGAATGATGTAAATTGGAAGTCACCTCGAGACATCTCACCCAAACTCCACTTACAGCAAATAACGTCCAACTTAGTTGCTAACTGGAACTTTCCATGTTCCAGTTTGGATCCATTGCCTTTTGCTGTTCCTCTCTGGAAAGAGTCTGGCTCCATCTTCCTTCTTCCCACCTCCCGTGGAGCTGTAAACAACAGCAAGAACCCTGACAAGCATCCCTCACCAGGCTGGGTAGGCCCTGCCCTCTCAGCCTCTCCAGATCCACATGCACCAGCCTCCAAACATCTTGCTGGCCTCCACTGGGCATAATTCAGTATATCAAGGTCTGTCTTGTACTGGAGAGTCCAAACCTGGACATGGCACTCCGAGTGTGGCCCCACACATTCTGAGTAAAATGTAGTCACTGCTTTCCTTGGTCTGTTTCTCCCTCAAAACATAAAAAAGCATTTCAAATAGTGAGAACAAAAGCAGCCATTGCTGTGTTACTGGGAATGGGGACATCATAAACAGGAATTTTGAAAACAAAATAACCTCTTCCTTTTCTGTCTTTAGCTGAATATGTAAGCTAAGTACCTGTGAGCTTCTCTTTAGTAGTAGAAACCTACTTGAAAGCCACAATTCATGCCCAATTTCCCCTTCTGACAATCTAGAAGAGGATTCACTAGGAAGGGTAGAAGAAAGCAACCACTCTTAACTTTCTTTTCCATAATTTCTTTTGTCCACAAAAGCCAAAGCAAGATGCTTTTTTAATGTCTTGGTAAAAAGGAAGAGGAAGCATTAAGCCCAGGTGCTGTATTCTGTGTACATTATTTTAAGTCGCTTGCATTAATAACGTCATGATAATAAAGTGCAAAGAAGAAATTTGGTCTGCTTTGCTCTCCCCTGAAGGGAATGCATTTCCCTCTGCTGAGTGCACCTCCCAGGATCCCGCAAGCATATGGTCTCTTAGGTGTAAGCGATGCTCACCTGCTTTATTGTCTTTAGCAGGAAGGAACTAAATATATAACAGATGCTCAAGTACCTTGAAATGAATGCATTGTGCAAACAGAACTGTCATCACAGCCCTTGCAGTCACGTTTTTCACCTGTTGTTTGCTTGTTTGTCTGTAACTTGTTTTGACAGTGTGTTAGGTGTTTTTTTAAGAGCTTGGAAAACTCCCAGTTTCAGAGCTGGGCTAGCGTCTTATGTCCTAATAAGTGGCATTTTCATATCTAGGCTATTTGATCTCTGCTTAAATATTGAGTAAATGTAGTCTACTGCCCCCCTACTTTTTTTCCTTTTCTTTTTTTTTTTTTTTTTTAATTGTTCTAAATTCATGCTTGGTAACAGACAGTTTGGCAGAAAAAGGTGTCTAATCTTCAGACAGCAGAAGACTTAGTCCATTTTTTGTTTTGCTTGGAATGGATCCAAATACAAAGTCTGGACCTGAATTTTAATTCCTTGCATTTTAGATGCTTTCAGATCAGACTTCAGGTTTAGAACATCACAAAACACAAACCAAAACATACATTCTGGCTCTTGACTCAGGGTTTTTTATTCCTTTCTTCTCTCCACATCACTTTCAAGTAGGGTTTGGATGAGGATTTTACTTGCTCTCCTGTTCCTATTTGCTGAACTAACGCTGTGTCATGTCATCAAATGAGCAAGGTCCTCAGCCAAAGGGCTTCAGCAGGTCTTGCATGCAATTAATTTTCCCTGGTTTATTAAATGTTTAATCTTCATAGCAGAAGAGGAGGAAGGCTTGCTCTGGCCTTTAGGGCCATGGTTTTTATGCTCCTGTCTGTCAGGTGATTTGTACTACAATCCTCTTGGCACACAGAAGTAAGAAGCTGGTACTTGTGTTCCTCCTGTGCACTACTTTCCAAGGTCTCTACCATTGCTGGGATGGCAGTATAGGAAGAGGACCCATCTTCTCCTCATCTGTTTCATGGTTGCCCCATGTTCATGGCTGTCAGCTATGCTGCACACAATGTATGACAGATGTACTACAGGGTTTACCTGTCCCAGGGCTTTTCTTGTGGAAACAATGAGATGAGGAGATTTTTTTTTCATCTCCAGATGTATAAAGGTATCGGGGAAACAATGGGTTCATGGCCAGTTTGCTTAGTTTGGAGGCATGCCTGTTGCATTGTTGAATTCAAACACGAGGATGCAAAGCACAAGGAAGCCATATGGCAAAGCTTTGGCTAAGTGACGAACTCTCAGGAGATTCTGTGCTGTCAAAAACTTCTGGAATATGTCTGGTGGGTTGTTGAGCTGCTCCACAGCTCACATGTAGGGCAAGACCTCTGTCCTTATGCCCAAAATAAACAGAGAAAACAATGAAGATCTGCTGATATTCAAGTAGTTTTAGCCTCTATTTTCTCTATAGGACGTTTGAAGGTTTCTCTCTCCCCAGTGCAGCCAAGTCAGAAAGACCAGCTTTCCCCATGTAAGGCAGTTTATTGTGATGGTTAAATGGATAGAGAAGAGAAGAGAAGCTCACACTCTGTGAAGTCTGCACAGAACTCTCATACCTGATTTGCTGACTAAGTATTTTGTCTCTTTGGTCCACTTTGGCTCCAGCTCTCCAGCCTTGTCCTATATCGTGCTGCAAAAGAAAAGACTTCTGCTACAAGGACTAGAAGAGCCATATTGCCCTCAACTCAGATCTTTACTGCAAGAGCACCTGGGACTGTCCAGGGACGTGTGCGAGGCCACTACAGCCAGGGAGAGCTATACCTCTGCCTCCTGCCTCACCAGGCAATGTGCCATTGCAGAATTTATAAAAGCTGCAGACAGCTGTGCCTGGAAGGATATAGGCTCTGTAGCTCCAAGGGTGTGAACCTCAGATGGAGACTAGCCACTGCTCTCGCTGCAGGACCTCTATATCTTTTCTGGATACATAGGCAGGTACACAAGACAGACCAGAGTGTTTCCTAGTTGCTGTGCTGGTTTACTCTTTACCCTGCAGGTAAGGAGTTTTCATCATTTGTTATGCAGAGGTCCTTAACTCTCTGCATCTTAGAGTGTACAGAGAGCTTAGGGACATAACTAAGGACAGTGGGTTCTAGTTGGCAGATAAGGTCTTAAAAACCACTTTTGTTCATCTTGCCCTGAGAGATGTGTACTGAGAGCGTGGTGTTGGCAGAGGTCCATTTCTCATGCTCACACCCCCCTGATCCACAGCTGACCACTACACACACTGGGGCTCTGCTGCAGTCTTCTGAAAGTTGTTCAATCCAGCTCTGGGATGGTCCTCCCAGGCGCTGTGCAGAGGACAGCTGTGTTAGCTGACTTGCCTCTGTGTATGCTGTGGCTTGGGCCACTTAGTCCTCAGCAGAGGAGGAGGTGCCTGAGCCCCTTCCCTGTCCATCTCACAGCAGAAATGGCAGCTTATCTCCTTCTCCACGCACCGACTAGATCAATCAGGTCCCATAAATGGTGCAAAGGCTGCTCTGCACCTGCATGAACACTGAAACAACACACAGATACAGTGCCTTGGCTGGGGGAAGAGAGATCTTCTAACATTAGCGCACTTGCAGTCCAACTTCCTTCTCTTTAGCTTCTCCAGTATCTGCTTTAACTTCAATCGGGCTATCTGGAAAGCCAAATTGAGCAGAGGTTGACTTTTGGCATAAGAGAGTGGTGCCTTTATCCCAGACTTTCTCCTGCTGTTCTGTGTGTTAGCCGATGGGGTTCATTTGTGTGACACCTAATTTCTGGAACTAAACCATGACAATCTCATCTTGAAAAGTAACATCTTCCAGGATTAGTCCCTGCTGCCACTGGCATGAGTGACAAGGTGTCTAGAGAGCTCAGAGGTGCAAGTCTTGAGCACAGACTGCATAAGCATGGTTTGCAGGGATAAAGCAGGGATTGTCTACCTGTAGGCCCCTGCTTCAGGGCTCCCTGTGCTTAGGCAGGTCTGGGTGTCTCATGAGGTCCTTTAACCAGTGGGCAAAGAGCCTAAATTTTAATTCGACATGAGACAAACAAATCACAGCTTAGATACTGGAAGTTTCTCTGTTTAAACTAAAAGGACTGTGTCTTGCTTTCATTGATTTATTCTTTTTTAATAGTTTAAGAATACCCAGAAGCAACACAATAGCTGTCCAAGTCCTCATGCCTTGAAATACTTTCGGGATGAGATAAAACAAAAAGTCTCGTATTGTAATATAATATCTTTAGAAGCCAGAAAAGTCTTTGGAAGGTAAATGAGGATAATTCTGTGTGTTTATTTACTTAATGAAGAAATTATCTAAGAACAACTCACCCTTGAAAAATTGTTATGGTATACTACTACACATGGGTAGTTAAGCTCCAGGCAATTTCTTTCAGTTCTGCAACTTCCAGGTATGCATTACGCCACCTGTCTTGGCACCTGGGCTTTGCTCTGTCATTCAACTACTTCAAGTTGCATCTCTCACAGATTTTTTGTTAACAGCTTCATTAAAGGCAAGGCACTTTGAACCCCTCTTGATTTTGAAGAACATATGACATCTTGCTGCAGTGATATGTGCAGCAAGCAGAGGTGTTCACTTCTTCACTATAACACCAGAACTGTAGAAAATTGGGAACATTTGCAAAGCACATTATGTTCTGGTTGAATTTCAGTGGGTGTTTATATATTCAAGTAACAATGACTTGAGTTAATCTGACCCTCATTCTCACCTACAATTTCTGGCATTTTTCTAAATGTAGGTTTTTGTGCCTATTGTTTAAACTAAGATCAACACTGATTGATACAGGTTTGAATACTAGGAAAAATATACCCAAACACAACTCTCTGCTAATCCTGAGGATCTGCACCTTGCAGAATCCACTGGCCTGAGAACAATCTCATGAACAAGGAATAAACCTGCTCTTGTAGCACCAGTGAGGGTTTGGCAGCAGAGCATGGCCACTGCACTGCATAGCACCCTCTCCTGGGAACTGGCCCTGCTCCTCCACTCCCTTCAGACAGAATGGTGCAATCAACATTTTCATTGCAAACCTGCAGGCTGATTTTTCAATGATAACATGCCTAATTTTCAAAATCCATTATGGTGCACCTGCAGATGTCAGTATAGCCTAAAAAATATATCCTTAAAAACAGGGCTCCTAATTAGTGAAGGTTAAGCTTGCACAAAGCTCATGACTTTGCTCAAAACTCGGGGGTTTTGTAAGGGAAGAGGCTACTGCAGTAAGTGTCCATACCTTTCAGTCCACAAAATCAAGACAATCAAAAGGAGACAAAAGGGGTGGCAGTTGGAGAAAGTGGCTTGCACAGCACAGGTAGGAATGGGTTGGGGCTTTCTAGTTTGTGCAGCAGTGGCTGTGGCTCTGGAAAGCACAGGTTTGACGTTGCAGTTGTCCATCAGTGCACCTACGATTTGTCTTTCTAATTTGTGTTTCTAATAGGAACACGTGCTGGAATACTGTTTCAGGACATGTTATTTGTTTTTAGAACCAGTATCCAGCTGTTTCAGCCTGTACTGTCTGCCCAATACAACATTTGAAATAAAAATATGGGCATTGTGCATCACCTTTGTGTATTTGCAGGAGGTTAAAAGTGTGACCTTGGGTGAAAAGCTGGAGCCTTTTTATTTCATGTGATTTCTGCCTTGGAGAAAATGGCAATTACAGAGGTCAGATTTCCTGCTACATTCTGAATTTTTAGAATAATAATGAAGACGGGGTGGCTATTCTTAACTAACTCATGAAGTTAATCCTCTGTGCTCAAGGGCACTGCCTGCCCTCTGAGCTGATGTCTGTGTATTAGAAGTGCTCCTTTTAAAACCAGCATGTGGACAAATTATGGATGAATGTACAATGATATCTCTAACCACAGTGGTTCAGGAGAGGATGTGGGAAATAGGACTGTGAGGTGTGGGGGAGAAGAGTGTGATTGTGATGGCCACATGGAAATGTAGTCAGGATGACTGTGATCACGTATGGTGCAGGAAGGAGGAGGCTGTGGCACTGCACCAGCTGTGAAGCCTGAGACATGGGGTTGGACTGTCTGCCAACACAGCAGCCGTGCTGCTGCTGGGGAGGGCAGAGCACTTTGCAGGAGGGTTGTGGAGGCATTTGCTGGGTTTCTCCCGCATGCACAGAGTTGGGTCCCCAGCCGAGCTGAGCTGGCTCTGTAATGTAAAGCTACACGTATTTACATCATCATTTTGCAGCCTATCCGAGGTAACCTTCCCTGGATCTGAGCAGCAGATGAATGTCAAATAACTTTCCTATAAGGGACTTCATGCTAAGCCTTTTTGAAGCCTGGCTTATAGCAAATACCATGGGGATATAACACAGCAGCAAACAGCCTGTGCAAAGAGCTGGGATAACTCAACCATATAGTGTCTCTGGAGATTACTTAGAGGAAAAGCAGCATATCTGACTGAGCCCATGCCTGGGCAAGAAAGTGCATTATGTGTGTACATGTGTTGCTTTCCCCCTTCCCCAAAAAAATGAGGTTTTTTTGGGTTTTCTTTTCTGTTTAAAGGTTGGAGGGCTGTAAAAATTTGTGTCAGCCGGTGCCTCAATCCTCTCAGCAGCCTGCACACCAGCACGTGGTCTTTGTGCCCATGAAAATCAGTGCAGGGATGTCTAGTAAGGTTTTACCTTACACATTAGCTCTCTCCTGTGCCAGTTGTCTGTTGTTAGCTAAATAAGATGAAATGAAAATGTGTGACCAACAAATACCTTCATGTCTTATTTATAGAGTTTTGTGTCATGGGCCCTGGACTGAGTTTGCCTGAGGCTTTTTCCAGAAAAGACACTGAAAGCACTTGGTCAGGATCTAAAATTATGTCTAGAGATGTCTAAACATGTGCAGACACAGACCAAATGGACCCACACAAACCTACAAGAAGGTGAGTCCAGGACAATAGGACACGGATGTGACTTCTCATTGAGGTGTGTGTAGTGGTGCTTGCTCATGAGTGTGATGCCCCAGCGATAGCTGAGGTGATCCCAACAGTGGCAGGCACTGGGAGGAGTGATGCTCCCAGGTGTGGATGCTAAGCTGGTACTATGCACTGCAGCACCATCTGCTCCAGCCTGTGGAGTTCAGTACCTGTTTGTTGATTATCTTATCCCCTTAATCTGCATGTTTTAATCCAATAAACCAGTACATGCAGGAGCCAAAGACAGCAGAGGAGTGAAACAAAAGCTATTTATTCTACCCAAAACAGTCACACCAAGCAGTTTAAAGCTGACAGCACAGTAGTAAACAACCGGTGTCTTTGGCTCTGAGAGTTTGCTCTAAGCCAAACGGAGCTGACAGAAGTCCCCCAAGACTGGATTTGCTTTGGTTGTCACCTATTCATAGGACAGAGAGGAAAAACTTTGCAGGTCCTTTTGCTAACCTCTCTCCCACAGTGTGGCAGGATACCAAACCCTGCTGCTCTCAGACTAAGTTGAAAAATAAAGAAATGACTGTAGAAACAATAACCTGAATATGTCTTGTCTTGCTGATCTACTTTAGATCTCCTGAGTTTGTATATAATAATATTGAAGTGTACAGCAGACTCAGGTCATAGCTCAAGCCTCAGGTCTAGATAGAAAAGTAACCTCTTTGCTCTCTCCTGGGATCCACTGCATGTCCTCTCAAACTGCTCTTGTCAAGAGTTTCTGAGGTTGTGACAGACTGGTGACCCACAGCATCCTTGTGCCTGAAGTTGGAGCAGAAAAGGAGAGCGTGTCAGGAGAGGCTGAAACACGAGCTGCATGATGCTCTAAAAGTATCATTTTCCCTCCTTGAGCCTCAGAAAAGCATCCAGGGCTAAAACTGTGACAGAAACAACACCTTTTCAGGAGCCATCTCAAATCTATCCCTTAGGATAATCTGTGTCTGAGTTGCCCGGTGGCCTATGGCGGGTGACCAATAGTAGATGCTGAGAGAAGGAGTGTGACGGATCTGTCTATACTGCAAATGCTCCTTATTCATTCTTACCTGTTAGTCCCTGTCCTGTATTTGGAGTCTTCCTTGATGTCCTCAGTAAACTTCAGTTAAGGGACAGGCCCTGAGATCTTTTTTTTCTGCCAAACAACACAATTTAATGAACTCCAGTGGTGCTTAAAAGTCAAGTTTTGCTGGAAGTGCAACAAATTAAAGGCAAAAGGGTGCTAAGCTGTTGTGTGGCCTTGTGTGCCTGGGAAGTGTTGTGTGATGCTGAGCTGCTTCATCCCACCTGCTCTCTGGTAGCTCAGGTCCTGACTGAACCTCTGGCAGCTCTAGATCCTACTGCTCTTGCAGGCCAGCCTTCAACAAGCAGCGCTGCAGGCAGGCGAGAGTGAGAGTCCCAGGGGAGCACTTCCCAGCATGGGAAAATCGTGCAAAAGAGAAATTTCTAGCTGGAGTGCTTTCCTCCTATTAGGTTTTTGAATAACAGATGTTTCCCTCTGACATTTCGCAAAACCTTCTCTGGGAAGTTTTCATGGCTTTCAAGACAGTTTCCAGTTAAAAGAAACTTATAAAATTGCCTACTGTTTAGCACCTGTTTAACATCAAGGCGAGTGGAAACTCACGACGCCTGTGCTAGCGCTACATGACCACTCTCTAAACACGTCACTTCCAGTTTCAGCTCCTGCCCTACTGTGAACCAGGACACGGCAGCATCTTTGATCTCAGATGGGGATAGGGGGAGCATAAGGCTGTGTGCAAATATGAAGACATTGCTGCAGTGAGTGTTCTGGCTGTGCCAGTCTGTGTCTGTAGCAAGTCAGTCAGAAGCTTTTGAAGAATTTCATAGTAGGCAATTAAGGAATAACCTTACTAAGCTTTGTCACTCAAACGTTTACATCTTGAAATATATGGGCTTAAATACCATGAATAAAGTGGCCTCTTATTTCTTTAGTGATATGAATATACAGCATGTTAACTTGAAGGTTTCTGGCACAGCAAGCCTGTGACTTTGTGGGTTATGCTGCAGAGAACAGAAAAACACCTTGTTTTCAAAGTACATTAAAGTACATAAGAGCAAAATGATGCTGTAATTGCTATAGTCTGCTTTGTGCTCCACTCGTGCTTATTGACCTTCCCAGCTCCCTTTGGCTTTTGTCTTCTTCCTTCTTTGTAACCTGCTCTTGCCCATCGTTATCTCCTTCTATTGCTGCATTAGGTACTAATTTCTAAGGCAAAACATCTCAAAGCCTTTCTTTAAAAACCTGTGCTTAAAGAGAACTCTTGCACCAAGGTAGCTTCAAAAAGCACCAGCATGTAGAAGACCGAACTATTCTGTGAACAGCTCAGGTCCTTTTCTTTGGATGTGTTCATTTCCTTTCAAAGTTGTTGAATCCATAACCCTACTACCCATCTTTGCCCTTGCACCTGATGTGATATTCCCTCTTGGGGGGGAGTTTTGTGTAAGTGTAGTAGGCAGTTTGCAGTGTCAATGCAAAACTTCATGGCTTTTGTATTGCCTTTATGCTGATACTTAACTGTCTTCCTTTTATAAATCAGCTAACAGGTGGTAGGATGGTCCCTGGAGGTCTCTCTAGTGAGCCATTCTTCAGACCCTTCCAAAATGCCTTCCAAAAGGCAGCATGAGAGTAACAAAAGTCCCAAACCTTTGTGCATAAGACTTGTAGTGTTGAGTTTGTTTGTAAATTCACCCCATGGATCAATACATCAGGAGACTGAAAAACACAGGCTTAAAATCCAACCATGCTTTGCTGAGGTTCACAGTGAGTTTCAGCCTGCAAGTACCAGCGATGTCTTACTCATCTGGGAGCTGAAAAACTTGATCTTCTGCATACCTGCTCCCAAGGCACTTAAGAGTTCTCTGACAACCTGCCATGTCTAGGCAGAGTAAGGTGAGCCAAGGATAGCTTAAGATAAACCTCTATTTTCCTCTTCCCTTATTTGGACTTACAGTGCAGTCTTAACTTTGTTATTGACTTTCTTTGGCTTGGCAGATTACTGTGAGCTGCACCATGCTGGGATGACATTGTAATATTAATCTCAGTGAAGGACCAATTTAGGGCTTCGTGTGTTTTCTGAGAAGTTCCCAACATCTGTTAACAATTTGGGCTTGAACGTTCATTTTGCTTTGTCAGTGGGTACAGCCACAATTACAGAAGTCAATAAACTTGTGATGGGAAAAGAGGAGGCTGGAGACTCATTGCCTGCCAGCCACCAAAGAAGCCCCGGCAGGCTGGGTTTCATTCCCCTCTGCTCCTGCTTCTTCACAGGAATCTAAAGCCTAAGTACTCAAAACCTTTCAGGTACTGCAATGCCACTTCTTGCAGCACCCAGTCTTTAGCCAATTGGAATGTGAAGCCCTTGTTTAGCTGTGCTTTCCCTGTGATGGGCATGTGGCCCTCATAGAAAAGGATCATTCAAGGGGGGTTGCATGACTGGGTACCCAGGAGGTGTTTTGCTTAGGGCTATGGGTCCTGCCATTTTGAGGGTTCATCGTGCAAACTTGTTCCTCAAGTAGTCACCAAGGATGGGCTGAGACAAAAGGCTTTTTTTCCAGACCTGGCCAAAGGAAGACAGGATGGCCACAGCCCCGTGCTGCCTGTAGAAGTAGCACCAGTTGTAGAAGTGCAGTTTGAATGATAATTCCCCCCATCTTGGGTAGCTACTACTGCTCCCCTGAACTCTGGACTGTCCCAGGCCAGAGATGTGGCTGTGCTTTCCTGTCAAAGTGCCCCAATCCCAGAGGAAGAGCAGCATGGGATGCTCTTGAGGAGGGATGAGGAGCAGGCAGAGATGCTGGGATGTGTGGCCTGTGATAGCAGATGACTTCTGTCCCTGTGGCTGTGTCCATCACATGATCAACAAGTGAAGAGCATCCATGGCATGGAAGGCTCTGGTACCTTCCAAGCCAGACAAGCAGCTGAATGCTGGTCTTGTCCATGCTGTGTGGTTGTTCTAATGGTGAAGCCAGAGAAAAGGGAAGTGAGGTACCAGCAGTACTGATACTGCCAGAAAGTGCTTATTTGGTGGGAAAGGGGACTTTGAAATGCTGATGTGTTTTCTGATGTGTTTCCTAGATCACGTTTCTGAGGAGTAGAAAGCAGGTGGAGATAGAGTATGCCAGATTTGGGCCTTCAGGTCAGATTATGAAAGGCTACAGGTTCAGTTCAGACCAGCCTAGGGTGCCATGAAGTTCAACAAGGAGAAGTGCAAAATCCTGCACCTGAGAAGGAACAACACCAGCATGGCCACACCTGGAGTGCTGTGTCCATTTTTTTCTGAGCTCTCCAGTACCCAACACATACAGATATGCTGGAGAGGGTCCCATGAAAGGCTACAAAGATGATTAAGGGACTGGAACATCTCTCCTATGAGGAAAGGCTGAGAGAGCTTGGACTGTTCAGCCTGCAGAAGACAGGGCTCAGAGGGGAATCTTATCAATGTATATAAATATCTGAAGAGAGCGTGCAAAGAGGACGTAGCCAGGTTCTTTTCAGTGGTGCCCAGCAAGAGGACCAAAGGGAATGGGCGCAGACTGAAACACCAGAGGTTTCCTCTAAACATCAGGAAGCATTTTTTCACTGTGAAGGTGACAAAGCACAGGCACAGGATGATCAGGGGTGTAGTGCAGTCTCCATCCTTGGAGATGTTCAAATGCCATCTGGACATGATCCTCTAGGTGTCCCTGGCTGAGCAGGGCCTTGGATCAGATGACCTCCAGAGGTCCCTTCCAACCTCAGCTCTACAGTGATTCTGTAATTCTGACTCTGTTTCCAGCATGGCAAAGTTCCAGAGACCCTACAGCCATGGATGACTGGGATGGTGGCACTGACTGCCCATTTGTATCACAAGGCTCCTGTCATGGGTCTTCAGCAGCCTGCTGCTGGAGTTTTAGCACTGGCAGGAAAACTACACGATGGCCACTGGCGTGTCTGGCATTTCCAAAGTGGTCCGAGTTCCATGTGCCAGCCCAGGGTCAGACACAGGGCGGACACTCAGGAATGTCCCTCTGGGTCTGTGTGTTTTGGTGCAGCCTGTAATTTTTCGTTCCTTTCTAATTTTTGTAACATGAAGAAGCAAACATGGAAAATCTTGTTTCAATGCCCAGTTTGTTGTAAAAGATCAGGAATGTCAAGGCTGTGTACAAGGCTGTGTAGCTGCACTTGTCTGGAGAGCTGTTAATGGCCTGGAGGAATCCGTGCTGGGTTAGAGGTTTGCCCTGCTTCTTCTCAAAGCTTTTTTCTCTGCTCACTGCTAGAATTAAATAGAAAAAAATAGGAAAGGAGCCTTAATAACAAGAAGCACAATAGGGTATTTTTTCCTTTATAGACTTTCTAAAAGCAGCTTTTTGTTAGTTGTATGACATTTCTTCGTGTGGCTCACAGGCATTCCTTTACCTGGCCTGGGTGGTTCCCTCTGGCCGCCTCACACCTGGAGGCTGTGGCTCCACCAGTCACCTTCCCCTGGCTCCACTCAGTGTGCACATGCCTGACATTTCAAGGTGGTGGCTTTGGCAGAGTTGTGTACTTCCCGACACCTTTTTGAAGGCCAATTTCTGCAGCAGCCATGGTCTCTGTAAGCTATAATAGCAACAGTACATTCACAGTACATTCAATCCTTCATCTTCCCATCACCAGTGAATGAATTGCAGGGTGGAGGGTTTGGGCATTTTTTATAGAATTGTCTTACCTGCAGAAAAATTCCAGGAGTTGGTCTCTCATCCTGCTTTGAAGATGCATTCATTTCTTGCCGTGGATATTTTTGTTTTGTTTTCATTTTTTTTCCTGCCCTTGTTATTTTTATCCCTTGCTTCACTTTTACAAAGGTTTTTGCTGAGCCTGGTTTCCAAACTGCTCAAGGAGAGAAACTTGCTTCTGCAGGCACTGTCTCCCTCATTCCCCACCCTGAGCTTCAGTCTGGTGGACTTATCTCCTTTTTACCCTATGTCCCGGTAATTTAATATTATAAACAATCCATGATAGAGACCAGCCAAGAGTTTATGTCAATTACATAAGCTTTTTCTATAAAGACATCATCTGGCTCTTCAAGCAACTCTGTTATTTGAACTAGTGTGTAAATCTTGGCAATGCAATGCAACGTAGAGTTATAAATAATTAAACAATTATTTTGACAAACAATAAAGACATACCTTTGACATTTTTGGTGACATGAACATGTTTCTTCACAAGCTTTATTTTTGCATACTTTAAATACAGCGAATATTATTTTCTCCAGTGGCTCCATTACACTGGGAGTCTTCATCTTGTCTGTCTGCACAGCTTCAAGTAGGATTGTTGAGCCAAGCACTGACTGACATAAAGGGAACTTCAAGATTAAGGCTGCTAAAATAACTGTAATTTGGTCCTTTGCCCCCCAGTGCTTGCACCCCACAAGGGGAGGTGTGGAAAGCTCAGTTAGCATCTTGTGACCCCTCAACAGGAGCATGTCCAGTGCAAAGACATTTCAGCTGGTAAAGTCCAGCTGGCATTTATTGCCCATGTGCAGTCTGGAAGTTTACAGAGACTGCGTGGAATGACAAAATCCTATCAATGACGTGAGAGTAATCTCTCAGCAAGTTTCTAAATTTCTGCCTTGAACAATAGATGTGCTAATTCTCCCTAACAAAGGTCTGTCACCTCAGGGTCTTCCGCTGAGCTCCTTCTGAGATTTCTCTGAGCAGGTTTTGTGACGGCATCTCTCCAGGATTATGAACCAAAGCAGAAATCCCACATAGCAAATCTTGTCAAACTTTTCTGCTTTTTATGCTTTCATAATCCACTGGAATCTTGTGTTAAAGAGTTTTGGACTGCCTGAACTGCTTATAGTTATAAATACTGAGATGCTTTGGGAAAGGGTTATGGGGAGATGAGTAATTCTTATGAACTATGGGAAACATAAAGTGCAAAGTGAGGAAAAAGAAATGAAAGGAAATGGCAAAGAGAGAGAATTGTTTAAAAGAACTAAAGATAAAGACAAATTGTAAGCTTTTCCATGTATGAGAAAACCCCAAATGTGTGCCAGTGATTGAGCTTGGATGAAACATCCCCAAGGACCTTGCCTAACCATGTCCTGCTCCCAGGTCCTGGACACTCACAGGGGCTGTGACCTTAAAGCAGTACTTACCTCCTCTGGTGCAAAGCTTGTTTAAAGCCCTGTGTGTGAGCAGAAGCTGCTTTCAGTGACTTTCTAACCAGAGAGTTGCTCCTTGGCCCATGTTGGGTACTTCCTCTGTGAGGGTGAGCTGGGATGCAGGGAAGATGGTCTGTAAGTGAGAATTGAACTTGCTTCATAAGCACAGTCTGTGCCTCTGGCACACTCCATTTTGTGTTCCTTGCTCTTTTGGCTTGTCATATTCAATGACACACTGGTCTCATTTCCTCTTCTTCCCTTCCCTGCAAGCTGCTATAGTTTTGGTGTGTAATCAAATATCCTTGTGAAGACTGGGCAGAAGCTGATGGTGTGGTGCTGACTGGAGCAGACAGAGCTACATGAACAAAGTATTTTCTGCCTGAAAGAGTTTGAGCGGCACTAGTCAAGCCAGTGCTTGTCCCTGTCCCAGACAGAAAACTCATCTTCTTGGCTCTGTGCAGGGGCTGGGTATCACCAGAGACCTCTGTTAGGGACTAAGAAGAGGATCAGGAGCACATGGCGACTGCAGGGAGAGGCAGCATGAGACTCAAGTGATCCTTTTGGAATGTGATGCAGCATCTAACTGAAATGCTTCCTTATGAGAACCACTTTGTAGTGCTGACCTGTGATGATTCAGGAAGCTGAGGCAGTACCTTCTTAAAGCAGCTCTGCTCTGTTAGGCTGCCTTTCAAATATCTTTCCAGCAAAAATAAAAGATGCTAAGAAGGAGGTCTTAGAGCTGCCTTTCAGACTCCACTCTCTCCTATATTAATCCAATAACCTGTAAAACAATTGACATGAGTTCTCAGGAGATGTAATACAAAGTGTTCATTTTAAATCAAACAAAAACCAGTCCAGTTTTCAAAATTAAACTACTGTAACTCACAGCATGTCCGGGTCCACTAGTTCTAAAAAGTTTTATTTAGGGGGAGATTTAAGACAAAACAGTGTTTAAATACAAACAGGTAAGAGGTGCACTAGATTGTGTGCCCACCCAGAACTGGGATCCAGGCTTGGGAGGGATGGAAATCTCAGAACTGGGTAGCTACATAAACTTGCATGACCCTGGAGCTGCTTTTCTTACTTTATGACTTTTGGGTATTAAATATGCAAGATTTTTAAAATAATGTTTTGCAGTCAACACACCATTTTATTATCTAACCTGTTGGAATGAGTGGTGGTTGTTTATGACCTTAATGAATCTGTACCTCAGGACAGGAGGTTGGCACGGGAAGCTTAATTAAGATTTGCCAAGCATTTCTGCCCCCAAGCCCCCCGAGGTGCTGGTGCAACATTGAAGGATGTCGTGGCCTCACTGCTGACCACAGGCAGAGGAGCAGAGTCGTTGAGTTGCTGTGGGCAACACCCATCTGGGAGTGGTGTCGGCAGCAGTAACACACTCAAAAAGCATTCCCATGGGGCTGTAAATGTGTTAATATCAGCGCTGAGGCTGCAGACAAGGTAGCCAGTCCAACACAAACCTTTCAGCACTAGCCAAGGGCAACTTTTAAAAAAGAAGATGTTGTCTGCACACTGCTTTTATGCACTTGCACATAATCACATACCAAAAGGAGAAAGGGGAAAATTTTTTAAACATTCTCTACTTTCTGTGTTTGCTCTGGGAATGGATAAATATTTTATATTAACTATGTTCTTCTGCCAATTTTTGTCATGAGAGCACTGTCTCTGAATAGTAGAGCCTGTGAATTATAGTGGTAAATGCTGTATTGCTTTGACCTTTTGAAATGTCTCCAGCATGACTGGCTGCCTGTCCTCCCCTTCCCCCAGAAGTCAGGCAGGTTGTAAATATAGGCGAAATGGAATAGCCAGATAATCAAATTGAACCTATTTCACTGCAGTGCGGTGCAATCACAGCACAGCGAAATTCCATCAGCGTCGGAGGCTGCATTTCGAGTGCCTCGGAAATCGCTTTGTAACTGTCCACGCAACCTGAGGAGCAGTGTTTGCCATCTGTGACAGTGTGGGCTCTGCATTTTTAAGCCTCCTTTAGCAAAGAAAAAAAAGAAATCCCAAAGCCACGTAAAAAAATGATGAAGAAATAGGCTGACATTTTACAAAAACACATCATCTGAAAAAAATTACCTTGACATATAGGATGATTGATAAGTTATACTTGCCTTGTTGGTTGATTGGTTTTTTTTTCTTTTAAAGACACTAAAATGATTCCTCTGCTCCAGAGCAGATAACAGAATTGCTTGCTGCGTCACCTGAGCTTGCCTTCTTCAGAGAGTAAGTACTTTAGTCATTACATTAGCAACAGCATTGAAGTGCAGTGAATAAGCAGTGATACAAAGAGCACCATAACTCTTGCTATTCATGAGGATGAAATTTAGGAGCAATGTCCCCTGACCAAGCAAAATGAAAACATGGACATTGAAATCTGTATAGATGGTTTTTTTCAGTAGCAGGAGCCAAGCACAGCACTGTGCTTCTGTTTCTTGCAAGCCCAGCGATGCTAGCAGTGGGGTACCAGGGCATAATTAATGTTTACTTACAATCAGCATCTTTCTGTGCCAGCAATCATGGCAGACTGAAACTAAGCAGGGGAACCAGAAACCCTGCTGCTTTCAGCTGTCTGGAACAATAATTACACAGTGCCATGGCACCTCTGGGAGTCTGGCACCATTTATCCTCCGCGACTCTCAGTGTTGGTTACCTGCCACAGAGCAATCCCCAAAGCAACCAATCCTCAACATCATTTTCATACAAAAGGTGGGGAGAATGATAATGGCTATGCTATTGCTCTGCCTTCAGAAAGCCAAGCTGATGGCTTAATTGAGGTTAAAATAAGCTCCAATCAGAGAGGTAAAAACTTAACAGGGCTACTTAATCTTATATAAATACAAGAGAGATACAAGTGCATGAGGAGAGAATAATAACTGACTCTGGTGGGGTTTCTATGGAGAATAATCATTAGCCAGGCAGTGAACAGATTGGACTGGGAACAGGCTATTTAGCATTCATGCCCTGGTGGTAAAGGCTTTGAGCTGGAGCCTAATTTGAATTTTAGGGCTGGGTTTAAAATGAAAGGACAGAAAGGGAAAAAAAAAAAAAAGGAAAAAAAAAAAAAAAAAAAAAAAAAAAAAAAAAAAAAAACAACACAAAACCAAAGAACCTGTCTGGAGCAAAGCAGCATCAACCTAATTTTTGCCCTAGACTGTACTAAAGAAAATCGACTGACTTTTACTCTGTCACCTAAGTGCTGACTGTCTAATATAAGAGAGAAGTAATTGCAGGACAGGAAGGTGTTCAGTTGACTTGGGAGCAGGGATTTGCCCTGCCCAGAGCATTGTCCCCAGCCCTGTTTCTACCTCCCACCACCACCCATACACTTTCATCAGCACCACTGGGAATGCTACCAGAAAAATAAATGAAAAGAGAGTTTATTTTTTGCTTTACATCTTTATTCTCAGAGCTAATTCCCTTTTTGGAGCTTGAAATTAAAATACTTATTCTTTGGCAAATCACTGGAAAGGTTTGGCAAAACTCAGATATTTTTATTTTTGGGGTCTCTGGATTGTTGTTTATCTGTTTCGGTAAGTTAAATTAGATGTTAAATTTCAAAAGTATTTGAAAACACTTATTGCATGCAATGGTATTTCAAATCAGTGCTATAATTTCAACCCTTTTTTTGCTATGATTTTTTTTTTTACCAGTTCCTTGCAAGACCAGTTTCCGTTATAATTACTTTCTTTTAAAGAGACTATGTGAAAAAATGCAATAACTGCTGGAGATGTGCAGATCCTGCCAAAGTACAGTTTCTAGGCTTTGTTTTCCTCAGTGTGTATCCCAGAAATGAAGTGATGCCTTTTCCTCACCAGCAGCTCAGCTGACACAATCCCATACCAGCTGCAGCAGGGATCTGGCCTCTAGATCTGTAGCTGGAGACAGATAAAGTTAGAAGCATGTATGATAGTGCCGATTGTATTTCAGAGTTTATTTTTTTTAATGTAAGTCGAGATCCTGTCTCTCCTGTTACTTTTTGCTTAGTATTTGGTAAAGCATATCTTGTTATTATGCAATTTCAAAATCATGTTACATCCACCATGACAGAGTCTGTGATTTGCTATGGGCTTCCTCTGTTTACTTAATAGCTTTGCTTATACCTCCCCATTTTCCCAGTCTTAGCTGCAAGTCCTTCAGCTTATGTCCATCAAGAGATAAAAATAAACTGTAGACTGCAGCTGAGTGTAGCTGGATGCTCCATTACTGTTGTGAAGCACAGGAGTCCTCAGGAAAGCAATGAAAAATTACCCCTCTCCAGGCAATGAAAAATGTCAGGAGCCTCACGGTCTCTGAGGCTTTAAAGGAGAATAATTATGCTGTGAAGCGATTGCTGCGTGGCAGAGACCTCGCAGCACTCTCAAAGGGAAGACTGTGAGACCCCTTTAAAAGGGAGATCAGAGCCCTCACACGACACTTTTTGGGAGAAAGTGGGTGAGAATAAAAAGACCATATGTCCAGACTGGCTGCCTTCGTTGAAGTGAGTGGTCCTGTGCCTTCCAGAACTAGTTGCAGCCAGGAAAATAAAGGATAAACATGGCCCAACAGATAAGCGGGTGGGTATTTTTAACTGACCGAGCTGCGACCTTAATTCTGCTGGTAGCCAACCACTGCAAGACAATCAAACAAACAAAAATGAGGTCTTAGGCAAGGAGAGAACTTGGCCAAATTTTCCCTGGAAAACCCACTTGCCCCTGTGCTGGTGAGCCTTGCCTGTCCTCTCCAGGGCACTCTTCAGTCAGAGGATACAGCCTACCTTGGCCTGGGCTGTACCTCCTGCTTGTGCAGGTGAGGGCTGTGGTGGGGTGAATCACAGTCAACCCAGAACCTTGTCCCTAGCTATTGTGGCTGGCTTGGCCAAAAGTTGGGACCCTCCTGACTATGTGGAGCTGCATCCAGTGTACGACTCAAGGAGTAGGATAAAAAGGGGGGATTTTTGTAGCCTCATAGCATTCTTGAGTGCACTCTGCAGAGGAGATGTAATGAGGACGATGACCAGGACCAAGGATGACCGATGTGATCAGGTCAAGGCAATTCTGGAGCTACTTGTGCTTAATGGGTAACAGGGGCCAGAATTTGTTAGATATTTCACCTCCCTAGGAAAGAATCTGACAGACCCGAGTTCATTATCCTGGGAGAAGGTGACAGTGCTGTTCCGCCAGATTGAACAGGAGCAGGGTTAAGGTTGCAAAAAGAGGATTAGAATCCTCCTAATTGTGTCTTCCCTCTCTTTTAACCATAAAAAGTGACTGTGGAAGAGTGTGAGATGCTGTTGGGCAGCTTGGTGGGGAACAGAGCTTTGGGGGAGGGCAAGTACTTTGCCCAGTGTTTGTTTTCAGGGCAGGTGGGAAGGGGCCCAGATGGTGGGATCAAAGGAGCAGTAACTCAGTCACTATGACTGTGCCATCTGCTCTGCCCTGGGTTATAATTTCCAGCTCTTCCAACTTCACCCAGGGCTTTGTGACTTGTTTGGGGACTGCTTTCTGCAAATAAAAAGGGAAATGGAGGCTCTGCTTTTCAGACCTTGAGCTATCTGTCAGGAAGGGTATTGGGGCACATATTCTGCACAGCAATGCACTATGGGGAAATAGTTACCAGTCTCTAAAATACCACTGCATGGCTTTACAATATTTTCTTTTCAGAGTTTAAATCACAGCCTTTTCATGGGTGCCATGCTCTTCCTGATAACACAGTTGTAGTGCTGATCACCAGCTCAGGTAAAATAGTAATAAATAGCACCTTTGTATGTTCTTTTAATTTGTCAGGCAAATCTGCTAGACTGAGCCAAATGTGCTAGTACTTTGTTTTTATTTTAATATTGTTTCTTAATATTCAGAGCCTTAATCTTTAGTACATAATTGTAAGATGCTAAGACCCGCACAAAGTTAAATAGTTGTCACAACAAGCTTTGTCTTTGAAATAATAATCAAGCTAAATGTTTTTGATGTTTGCCTCTCAAACCTCTTCCAGATGCCATAAGGTAGCTAACAGCACTATCCTTCAAGTGTTGGCTTTCACGCCCTGAGCAGAAATGTAATTCCAACCTTTCCTTATCTCTCCAGTGTGCAGCTAGTGGAGCAGCTCCTGCCCTGATGACCTGACCATGGCAGCTACAGGTTAGGGCAGGACAATGTAGCAGCTATCATGGTCACCACTGTGGGACACACAGAGGGATGGGTCCTGGCAGAAGCAGGGGAGGGGAACCCCAAGATCTGCACCATTTTGTGGCACTGGCCCTATCCAGGATGTTTGTGAGGCTTTGCCATGTGCTCTAAGGAGACAGCAGCAAGTAGTGCCAGGTCTGCTGCTTTAGGTGACAGCTCCTGAAAGTGATTCTTCTCTCTCCAAACTCTGTGTTTCAGGGGTCAGTGCAGACCATTTGCAGTGCCCTGGTGACAGCAAGGGAGGTAGTTTGTGAGTGCTGCTTCAGGCTCCATCACCCTTGCCCATAGCCTAGCCCTTGGAGCAACACTTTCTACCAGTGCTCTGGTCCCTGGTGCTTCAGCAGAGCTTTTGTTCACGTGGACAGCAAGAGTTGCAGTTACCTGGGTGTTGACATCATACAAACATCTTGGTCTGGAAAGAGATAAAAGTAAACACCTCATCTGCACAGACCCAGTGCCACTGCCCATGATGGCTTTCACTGTCCTCCCCGTTAGTTAATGCTGACTTTCCTTGCCAACACTTCTCAGTAGATGTGTAAATTTTGAAGCACTTTGATATATCAGCTGTTTTTCTGAGCTTTTGCTCCTCACAGGGACGTGTCCCTACAGATATCAAGCAGACTGATTTGCACACCCTTCTCCCTTTCTTTACTTACTCTAGAGAATGAAGAAGTGAGATACGGTAACCTTTTATCGCTTCATGGACTGCTTAGAGACACAGGGGGAAATAGGTCACCAAATACATTGCAGAATGGGAAAAGTAGCGGATAAGGACAGATCAAGAGCTACTTAGATGTGCAAAAGGAAAAACTTCTGAGTGAGATGAGTGTTATGTGCTAGATAAGACTGCCTGGAGGCTCTACTCTCTCCATCAGTGGACGTCTTTAAGACAAGCCCAAACTGCTTCTGGGCCTGGGAGAAACACAGCTCTGTGACTCCAGCCTTGTTCTGTGTCTGCATTTGCCTCCAGTGCCCCTGAAGGGCTGGGGATGATTGTGCTGCTGTGTCCAGGTAGGGCTGAGCAGGTGTGCTGAGTGCTTGCTTTACCTATGTTTTTCCTGGAGGGGCTTCCCTTGCCGGGCTGGGAGAGAGGCTGTGGTGCTGAGTGACATGTCCCAGGGCAGGCTTGTCTGGGTGGGGGCTGACAGGGTCCATTCATGCCTGGATCTCTGCATGGTGGCACCTGGCAGCAGTTCATGGCTCCAGGATTTCTTTGTCTCACCCAACTCTCGCATCACAGACTATGGTAAAGAAAGAATAACTTCAGCTGGACTTTACTGAACTCGTGGGGACAGTGACAGGACCCGGTTCCGCCATGACCATCCCAGTCCCCAGGAATGCTCCAGCAAATTGTAGCTGCAAGTGCTGCTGTGGGTGATGAGTCATTTTTGCTCAACTGAGCAGCATTACTTTAGGAGATAAATGGGAAGGAAGATTTGGCCAGGAGAAGCAGTTTCATTTGATATAGGACATGAATGGCCAAGTAGGAACAAGGAAGTTGATGGCTAAATGGGAGGCTACGTGCCAATTCCATTCATAGATTCTTTAAAACCAGAGAGGACCATTATAATCACCATGTCTGGCCTGTAACACGCCACGAGCCTTAGCTCATGACCTAGCAAATTAGAAAGGCAGCAGGAAGGAAGGAAAGGCACTGGTCTCCCCACTTCTGGCTCATACAGCATAGGCAGTGCTTCTGCCACCTGAGACTGATGCTGGCAGAGAGGAGTTTGCCTTGCCAGCAACAGCAGCACTCAATGTTTCATTGTGCTGCATCCTGCTCTCATGTGCTCAGGCTTTCTTTTTATCTCAGGGATGCAAAGAAAGCCCAGGACAACCACCTGGGGAGTTAGTTATGATTTTAAAGAGCTAATGATGCCGCCCACTGTTCAATGTTTATAATAAACTGTCCTCTCCCCCTCTTAACTAAATTGTGTATATACAGGGTAAGAAGCTGTACCCAAGGACACTCTGAGCACTTGGCTTGCTGCATGGAGCTGCTGTACTCCACAAATAGGAAAGGGGGACAGAAAGTAATTTATTTTTGTGCATTTGAATGGGGTAGGCTGGGAAACTCCGGCAAAAGAAGGGGACAAGCATGACTGTGGCCTATAACTGCAGTGTTTTAATGCAAACCTGAAGACTGTGCAGTCCTTTTGGCAGCTGGCTCACAGCTCAGCCTACACAAGTGATGTGGATGGGAATTTAAAGGTTGCATGGAATTATATTGCTTTCCTTCAGTCTCGTGGCAAATATAACACCTAATTGCTTAGCTTACGTACATTTCTACAACACAGAAGACGACGCAGCCTGTGAAATAGGGAGCAGCACACAGCCTGCTTTACCTATTACCTGTAAAGGGACATTTTTTAATTCTCTAGTCCATGCTTTTATGATGATGACTGCTCTGTAATGAAGTGTCTATGGCTGAGCGGCCTGTGCCTCAGCCTCCGCAGGCAAAGCAGTGCTCTGGGCAAGGCACAGCACATTCCAGCCCCCAGGCTCCAGGCTGTTGTACAAATAAGGAAGCAAAAGGTCCAAGCTGGACTGACTTCCAGTGCAGCAGGAATAGTAGGTGGATGAATAAAGCAAAAGGAGAGATTAATAGGAAAAAAAGTCATCATTAAAACTTCAAAGAGAAAAGCTAGAGCAGGACTAGTACATCAGCAAGAACAGCACTTCAGCTCTGAAACAGCTTTTTCATAACGGGAAATATGGTGGCATCCTTTATCCTACATAACACTTTAAAGGAGTGCAGAGGAGAGGCACTACCTTGTCTCAGTTTTTCTTCACAGAAGAAAGCTGTGAAGCTGAGCAGGTCACAGGTGTGCTTGTCAAGGCCAGCACCCACAAGAAGATATGCCCACTCAGTGCTGAGGGACAGAGTGTCCCTGCAGCAGGCAGGGACAGGTCAAGTGCTTGCAGACACAGCACTGCCCAGCCCGGGCTGATAGGAAAGATTTTCTTGGAGAAAGGTGATTTTCAGTTCTGTTTCTAGGTTAGGTACTCCTTTACTGGAACAAGTAACCAGTCAGGACACTCACATGCAGGAAGTGAATAAGCCACCACCAGCTCAGAAACACCCTCTTTGTAAAGGCAGTGAGCATTGGTACATCTGTGGCCAGCAAACACATCGACAGTAGTTTGATTGCAGCTGTTTGGCCACAGCACTTGATGAACCAGACAAGCTGACCGATGTTTAACGAGTGTCTTCCAATGCATGACATAAGAAATGACAGCTTTTATTTATGGTATTTATTTCTTTAGAGGACAGCAGTTTCTTTCACACTATGAGTTAACAAACTATTCTGAACAGATTTGTACTATGTATGCAAATCTAAACTAGTTGTGAAGATAGTTTAGCTTGGAGCTTTATTTTTTTGCCCGTACTCTCACTTTTCAGCTTCATACATGTCTTTCTTCTGGTGTGCTGAGGCTGCAACAGTGCTTCTCATGATCTGGTGCCACAAGGGTTGGATCTCAGATAGGGCACTCAGTGTCACCAGAGTAACAGTCCCAAACTGAGAACAAGTTTATTTTTGTATTGTGAAGATGCTGGTTGAAGGAACATAGTTCTTGACTTCAGCACTCAGGTGCTTGTATCCAGTGAAGCTGGACACAAGCACACCCCCAAGGAGCTCACACATAGAAGCCACTCTGGAAAAGCCAGAGAAAGCTGGGTACTGCCATTTTGTAATGTTACTTAACTCCGTCTGTTTACAGAGCAAATTATCCTTAAAAAATATAGCCAGGCCTTCATCCGTATTGTAAGAAGTGCAAAAGAAGAAAAAGAGAAAAGAAAAAACAACCCTAACCCACACTCTTGGTAGCCTGGCTCTCTCCCAGGTCTCTGGTCAGGATTCCTGCAGTTCTGAGTGCCTGTTTCTTTGCTATCTGGCTTGTCTGTCACACCTGCTTTGTCTGGTTGCCTTCAGCGTTTTGCATTTACTTATTCCCACACTAAGGATCTCTCTCCCCTTCTCCAGCCAACTTTATTTTAGTGCAATAAGCTGCAAGATGAGGTACCAAGAGAAATAAAACTGACACTATTCCTGCTTGTTCCACTTTGCAGTTCTGAGTTAGATGTATTCAACACATATATCTTTTATTTTTTCAAAGCAGCAGCTGAGTACCTTACCAAACTGAATCCATTTGGGGAAGTTGTAGGAAACTAATATTAGAGCTGCCATTTAATTCTCAAGGCAATAAAAAGGACTGAGAGGCCAAGTTGCCTCTGAATGTCTTTCATGTTGGTTTGTTACACAGTGTGAGCTTGTTTTACAAGTGCTCTGTTTACAAGAATGCTGGGGGAGCTGGAGGGGGGGTGTGGGGATGTTCATTTAAGTCCCACATTCACATAGGGCTACTTTTGTAAAGGCCTGATCCAGTCCTACCAGCTGCTTGCCCACAAAACTTCGCAATTGTGGAAGCTAATTAAGATTCTTCAGAGGAGCTCTCCTCTCCCAGCGGCTGCAGTGGCCTCATCAGACATGCTGTCCCTCCCCCCGGGGCCCGGCAGAATGCCCTACTGTGCTTGTTCTACGTTATGGCTTATGAATTAACCAATTGATTCTGAAAATATCATTACTTTAGGGCTAAATAAAGCTCTTCCCTTAAAGGGGAAAAAGCCTGGGCTCTCCATAGGAATAAACTGATACTGTATTACCTACAAACTCCCTTCCCTCTGAGGCTGCCAGTTGAGGATTCACTTGCCAGGATACAAGGGGTTCAGTACAAAGGGAATTTATCATGGATTTCTGTGAAGATGGGGAGGAAAGCCAGGGCCCAGGCAGTAAGTGTGACCTATCCACCTGCATGTAAATAAAGCTTCCTGCAAGCAACTCCGATTCAAAAAAAATTAGTTTACATGAATTGACTCTGTATATTTGCCTTGTCTTTTTTGTGTCCACTTCTCTCTCCAGCTTCAAAGTAAAGAGACACATAACTGGTATAGATCAAGCATGTTTGCAAGTTGCTTGGTACTAATGCTGTGTAGCTGAACTACAGAGCTGAACACAGCTCCAGTGCTGGAGCAAACTCAGCTGGCAGCGATATATGATGTTGGCCCTCCACTATCTTTGAGTGCTTATGGCCTCAAAAATGTATATTCAAGCCTTAAATTGGTTTTAAGCCAAAACCAAATCTGATTTAGAGCCTAAACTGAGGAATATATAAAATTAACTATGTTTCATCTAATACAAATAGCTGTGTCTGTGCAAACCCCTGGTTTTGAATATTTAAAAGAATGCTAACTGCAGGAACAAGACAAGAACTTTCAAGCAGTAAAAAAATTCCAGTGCGGTGACATACACAGTTTTAAATTGGTCACAACAAATGTACCATCAGATTGGACTTCATCCTCCTCCTCCCAAATGTTTCAAGTGTTTACCTACACCTCTTTCAATTAAAAAGAATACCCTCCCATCCCCAAACTAAAAATTAGAATATTAAGAACACTGCATAAAACCATACTACATATTTGTAATAACAAAATGCTTTATTTGGGGGGAAAACAAGGAAAAGTGTGACATCCTCATTATCAAATTGCTTTAAAAAGGCATTCTTCCTTTGAAAAAGGTAACACTCGTACAGAAAAGGTGACCGGTGAACAAGCCCTCTCATTTAGCAGTGGGAATTCTTCCTTATTTTACAGCCAAAGTAAGGATTTGAACAACATACAGCCACAGATTTCAACTTTGCTGGTATTTTCCAGTAGGTTGGGACATGGCAGCCACTCAGCACTGCTCCGGTGTGACGACACACCGTGGAGATGGGGCTCTCACAGCTCTCACACAGGTCGCTTTGCAACAAACCACAAGACTTCACCATTACCACAAGAAGACACTGAGAAAGCCACAGGGTAACTAATCTTCTCGTTTATCTCCAAAAACTTTTCATGCAAGCCCTATGCTCATGAAATTCTCGTACCATTCATCTGATTACGCCTCAGTGCGTCACCACACGTCCCCTCTGCTGTGAGCCAGGACTGTGTGTGCAAGGTACACAGCAGATCAAAGGCTACTGACATACAATCACTTCCTCAACGCAACTGCTTTCTGTACAGTAGGTTCCACGTTAGGATGAGTTTTAAAGACTGTAAATTTATATCCATAAATTACTTCTGCCCTCTCTGAACCTTATGTTAGCATTTAAGTTGTTAAAGAAAGGGACTGGGAAGTTCCTAAAATTGTCAGGTTATAAAGCAGGCATTCATCTTTTAGTTCAGTGTGACACTGAACTAAATACATGACACCCATGGTACCCACCCATGCTAAGGGGTAAGATACATTGGTCTTGTTTAAAGGGGGTTCATGTTGTCTGAAGTGTGAATGGCAAACTCTAAAAGAACTATTGGTTTTCTTTATTCAGGTTAGACATAACAAATATGTCAGATACAGCAGTTAGTCTAGAAAAATACATTTAAAAAAATCTTCAGCAGACCATGCTCCCTGTAACAAAATCTTTCAAAACCAATTTTACAAATTATTCTACATTAATGTAAAAAGAAAATCTTAAATTTAGCATCATGGATTCCACCAAATATCTATCTATCTATCAAAACATGACTTTCACTATTTGTAGGTGTTAGAATTCATAATACATTTTTCTAATGTATCCTGTACATATTAAATAACCTAAAAGGCTCCTCTTGTAGTGCATTAACCATTTAGCAAGCACACTCAGTATTTCTCCAGTACCATTTGCATTACAGTTATTTGCCTGCAAATGTAATTAACATCTAAAAGTGCACACAGTTAGATCCCCTCCCTCCCCATAACCTGTTTCCCTGTTGAAACCCAGACATCCACTGGAAACATTATGCTACTGTAGCTAATCTACCCATGATTAGAAATGTGTGACTAAAGTGTTCTTAAACTATACAGGGACTGAATTATATACAAGAATCAAAAGGACAGCTCATATTTACATCAAGAATGAACTTCCACTACCACAGCATTATACCATGAACTCAATACAGTGTTACAGTCGGTGTTTACTTAGGACTTCAGATTTAGATCAGTATAACACAAAACTTAGCTCAAGAAATACCCTGAAAAAATGAACATGTTTATTAAATATTACTTCTGTTATGCCATAAGCCATATCCATTGCTGGATATTCTTACAAGTTCAGTGTTTGAAATAGTGTAATAGTGTGCTGCTCTATGAAGCAGCTAAGAACTTCTAGAAAGGTTGCTGGGGAAAAAAAGGAAACAAAGAGAAGCGGAAAAAAACCAACAGAAAAAGGGGGGGAAAGGAAAAAAAAAAAAGAAGGAAAAGGGGCAGCAGATACCAAGTGAAGCACTAGATTTGAATAACTAAACCAAACTGTTAGCGCAAGTCCAAGACAGGCACCACATGCAGAAACCCCTTGGAAAAGTGTCATAGAGATCTGAGTAGGTTGTAATACACAAGCTTAAGGTGTTTCTTCACTGAATTTTTCCATACTATTTGGCAGGACTTTTCCCTACCAAGTGGAAGAATTTTGAGATTAAATTCCAGATTATCCAGTTTGAGATTAATGGCTTTACTCTCCAAGAACTCCAGTGTATGAACCTATATTACATTTTTCCAATGCTACTTGAAAAAGGCAAACTATAAACTTTTCAATTCATTTTTTACATTGAACTTCTCAAAGAAATCCAAAGTGTTGTCTTTAATTTGCATTAAAGTGGTCAAACATTTCTCCTGTTTCTTCCCCCCCCCAAAAGTGCAAAAAATGAGTTGCTGCTTGGTCCACAAACATAAAATAATTCCTTCTGATGGAGTACTGCTGCCAACTCATCACTTCCAGCTTCTACTTCAAGAAAAACGTCAGCGTCCAAAGATAGAATTCAATTCCAGTAGAATTAACTCTACAATCTGATTCTGGTATACTGTGTGGACTGCTATGTTACCAGTCTCTTTCTCTGGTTTTAATAAGGTTGGACCAAAAACTATCGCTATACTTTGATAGGTCATTCGGTTCTTTTCTCCATTTTCTACAACTCTGAAAGAGAAAAAAATACACAAAAAGAGACTTATCAGTGTTAATAGGATGACAGAAAAAGACACAATCCAAAGCCAAAGACTAGTCATAGTATTTTGTAATGAGTAGTCTTGTTACTAGGACATGCAGCTGCTGTAATTTCCCTCTCTACAAAAGTTTTGTTTTGAAATGTTATTCCTGGTCCTCTCACAATCCCTCAAACATAAGGGCTTGGCAGTAAACATCACAACTATGAAGCATACTGTCTAAGGTCTATTTGGTGCTCTGCAAGCTCACATAAAAACAGACTGACATATTGCTCATAACAAGTCCAATATAGGAAATAAAAATGCAGTGGAAACAGCCATCTAGTACTTTCAATCAGATTATTTAGCTTTAAGAGAGGGTCAGCAATACGAAGTCTTTCCTTCTATCTCTTACTTACCTCTTCAGGTGTCTAAAGAGTACCTGCATAGTGTCCTGATTTGGTTTTGGCAACTGTTTGATTAAATCTTTAACAGCAGGGACACGCTGCCTTGGCTCTTGTTCTGCAAAAGGATGAGGTATACAAACAAAAATTCAGTATTTTTGTTTAAAACTTTGGCATAAAATTTAACAGGCTGGGAATAAAAGCCACGGTTTGCAGTGGCAATATGAGATAGGACACTGCCACCTCCCGACCGGCCCCTGCATTGCAGACAGGCAATTCCACGGTAGTTACCGCCGTTTATAATCAAAACATTCTTTTTATGTCCAAAATAATTAAAACAATTGAGCAGAACTCGTACAAACACCACGTCCACATTTTTCAGACTTACTAATTGCATTGACAAAGTCATTGAAGTGATTGTAAGTGAACAGCGGCTCTGGCAATTCTCTGAAAAACATCTTTAAAGCTCCTGTGATGACATGAATATCTTCCCATTTACTGTCATTCAAGTCCAGTTTCTCATCTGAGAGAGAAAAATGAATAATTAGTGTTAATAATTTAACTATAAAAGCTTTTTTTTGTTTGTTTTAAATAAACTTAACTATTCTTTTGTACCTATTGCTTTTAAAGCAGTGAAGACTTGCTTCACTTCAGCCCCTTTTGTAACCCATTCTGGGATATAGAGCTGTGGTAGCATAAAAAGGGATACAAAACCTCAATCACTACAGGCAGAGATGGTTAAACTCTGCCTACTGCACTACATGCAGCTCCCCTACACTGAGGGCATTTTCCAGAAGGGAACAGGAGTTGCTGACATAACACAAATTTTTTTTCTTGTCAATTAGGAAATGAGAGGTCAGACTGTGGATGGGCTACTGTCCCCTTCCTAGTTGTACCAAACAAAACACTATGATTTTGCCAGATGAAAGGGTTTTCTACAAAGAGCATGGTGAAGAGGAGTTAAGCCCCTCCACACTAAAAGGCAGTAGCAAATCTTACTTAAAAAAACCCATTAACTTACAATTTTAATGCTAGCGGAAGGTTAACATGATTGCTGTTTTTCCATAAGGTATGGGGTTATTTTGTCTGAAATAATCCCCTCTCCTCAAATTCTATTACCACCTTTCCTTAGAATTCTGTTCTAGTTATGCCTCTGTGCTCCACATGAGACCAAGCCTCCAGGTTATTGGGTTTTTCAAGTGGTGTATATTACATACTCAGTTCCACAATTTTGAAGTAACTTTACTTTGAAGATGGCAGTAATTTCTCATGATATACTACAGTTATAGAGAAATATTTTTCCTGAGCTTTCTATGAATTTCAACCATCTGAAAATATATGCAATTGTAATGTAGTTGGAAGAAGCTTACCATGGTTGACTGCAAATCTTAGCTTCTGTATCACTGCAAGATTGCCACTAACTCTGTATAAGCCATCAATATCTAATCCTGAAACAAAGAGATAAATCCATTTTAATACCTCACACATATTTGAATTCTGAAATCATTAGGTCGCTTCTTTATAGGTCTACTCAGCAAAATTAAAAACAAAAGAAACCCACCTTGTAACAAAGGGGGGGGAAAAGTTAAACTAGTTTTTTTTGATGGGCAGGGTTTATAAGAAGAGGTTTAATTTGCTGACACAGGTTTGGTAGGGTCAAGTTCAAAGTGGTCTCTAGAACTTCCTATGCAAGCAGAAATGAGGCAACAGCTCCAAGTTTCCCCAGTGAGACTCATTATGTCTTGTTTAAGATGCTCTTGGTGGGTGGGCAGGGAATACACGGGAGTCCAACATGCAAGAACCAAGTATTTTGTGGAAACAATGTTCAATTTTTTTACGTATGGTTAAGAAATCCAATCAAATCATGCATAGAGAGCATCTCAAAGTTGTCAAGTGACCAGGTTTGCATAGAGAAGGAAAGCTGTGCATGCACAGAGCTACCCAACAGTCTACAACACTAAAATGGGTAGCCCTTGCCTTAAAGGATTGCACTCAACCAGAAAAGAAGAAAACTATGTCTCTGTGGTTGTTACTGCAGTTACTCAGCAGTGATTAGGAGGTAAGGAATTTATTTAAAGAGTCACTTGAATGCAGCATGTGAGTCAGTGCCACTGAGCAGGTGAGCGTTGCCAGAATACCTGCAAGTCCCTGTAGCTCCTCACAGAGTTGTCTGATGCAACAGAACACAGTTACCAGCACCATCTGACATATCCCTTTTCCCCATAATCCACTAGTCATTCCTTTACAGAAAGAACTGATTTGAAGTGTATTGGCAGTAGGAAGAAGAGTTGGAGAAGTGGGGGGAAAAAAGCTGTTCATTTCTGTCAGCTTCCCCTCAGGTATTTAAAAAAGGAAAACTTCACTATCTTCACTGCAGTCCTGTCTTTAAAATAAAAAAGAAATAAAAAAAAAAAAGGAACAAAGCAGAATAACCTCTTTCTTACAACCTGCAGATCACAGGTGGAATAAAACCTGCTGTCACAGGCAAGGTGGCAGTTTGTCAAACTGCAGTAAGGCAATGGAAGCAGTTATTTTTCCCCTCCCAGGCCATAAGATAACAGCATTGAGAAAGTCTACAAGCTGCAACAAAATCCTAAATGAAGTTTCCATGAAGATGCCTTAGAATTCACATGTATTCCCCCTGTAACACTTACCCTGATTCTCAAGAGAACATTCTCAGATTAACGGACTGGAATATATCTGAATGATGATTATGGAGATGCCATAATCCCCTCTCAGTCATCTTTTCCAAGAGATAGGGCAATGACAACAGCAAGAAACAAGCAAGAAAACCAGCAGAGACTACAGCCATGTCAGGAGTCACAACCAACATATTTTCAACAAAGATTGAAGGTGTCCTTTACAGCAGACAACCCAGAATGTCACATGTAGCTTTCAAAGTTTTCTCAGTTATTAGGTAGGAGACACTTATTTGCAATGAAAGCAAAGAAAAATTGAGTCAATGTGTGGGCACTGATAATCTCCAGAACTGCATAAAATTTAGCAGTCGGTGTAACTGCCTGAAGGGCATCAAACTGATAGACTCATCTTCTGGCAGTCAATGTGTATACAGAGCAGGAACACAACCTCTTCCGAGAAGTTTGTTTCAAGGAAGTTTTAACAGAAGTGATTGTTAGCATACTTAAACCTTCAAAAAATGAATGGTTGCATTTTGTTTCTCTTTTTTAATCTGAGAAGATGATTACTTCTTGTAATTCCTCTTTCCTTAGAGCCTTGCTGCCAGGAGGCTGCTCTGCCTTCTCATCAGCCTGAAATATACCGAAGCAGACCAGTTGCTCAGATATAAGATTTCTTCCCCTCTTCCCATTTTGGATTCCACCTATGTCCCCGTTCTTGAAAACCCAATGCTAACTACAGATATAAGTTTCAGATTATTTTCCCCAAATAACTCTACAGTATTTTAAGATTATAACATTCCAAATTAGGTAAGAGTGGTGAGCAAGAGAGATTTGAAAACAAAAAACTTCAACCATACCATGTTCCTCAACATGCTCAATGCACAGCTTCACGAACTTTGGCACCGTGCCGTTTTCTCTTTGACACAAGCTGGTGAGATTTGAACCAAAAACTTGATCTGGAACCAAGTAAAGAGACTGATTTACGGTGGAACAGGGATCAAGTGACAGAACTAGTTCAGGTTAAAACAAACCTCTACAAAGGGCAAAGACTACTGGATACAATTGTCACGGTATTGGAGTGGAAATAGGAAAGTTTTGGAAAGAGTTTGCAGCAGCTCCCAGCGAGAAAAAGCTCCCAGTAAGAAAGAGTGTCAGCAGTTACACAAATGTGAACCTCTGAATAAGGAACTTTTGCTACTGAAATAATTTTAACCCATCAGGTGGTACTTGTAAGAGTCATACAGTTAATAATATAATGAGAAATGCAATGGATTCAAACGTGTCCTGTTACACTCCATTCCTGTTCTGACTTCAAAATATATTTATTGTAATCTTTGTTAAAAATGTGAACAGAGATAATAAGCTTTAACTAGAGTGAAAGCTTTAGGTATTCCTTGGGGAAAAACCATGTAAAATTTCTTTCACTGAACCTACTATTTAACACAGCAATATGTATCAATTTACTTTAATGTATAGTCTTCTAACACTTTTAAGTTCTGATATAGATTTGTAAAAAAACCTTAACAGAGTTCTGAATGGATACAAATGTGACCATGCATAGGCAACCTCTCTGCAAGGTCAGAATCTAAATGTAGATATTTATGGTCAAAGATAAATTTGAGTCTTGTTTTCAAAACTACAGAATCCAGGGGGAGTGTTTTCTATCATAGACTGGAGCTAAATGAAATACAGCTTGGGCAAAGAAGAGAATCTTGCAACATCTCTCTGAATTTCAGCAACGTTGATTCCTCTTATTTCAATTATGTTATCACCAAACCCTTTAATAGACCCATTTCTATGGCTTTCATCAAAGATGACCAAATAATAGACGGCCTCCTCTGTTCAGATGCATGAGACAGAGAAGCAAAGCTCACACTCTTAAAGGGAAGAAGGTTTTTGTTTGGTTGGTTTTTTAACCTGTTAAATAAGGTATGTAAGTGGCCATCTTCCCAGAATGAAGCATATCTTACTTCAGAGCTTCTGCAGAGACTGCTCTTGCATTTACATCATGCATAGTATCTACTTCCTTTCCATTTTTCATGTTTAGTAATTTAAGTAGATTCATTAACAACTCTTGCATCTTGACAACTGCTTTGGGAAATCCAAACAGCACACCAAACCAACTATACAGTATGAAAACGGGCATTTAATGATACTATTAGCATATACATATAAGGTTAGACCACCTGGAGCCCTGCTGTAGCTACTCACGCAGCCAGCTGTATAAGCAGAATCAGTAGCAAAGGACTGAAAAAGTGCACACAGTAGAAAGCCAGGTTAGCATGCAGCTGTGGCAGGTAAAGCAGTGCAGATTAGGTAGCAGAAGAAAATAGTAGCATGTAACAAAGTAATTTGCTACAATTGCCTTTGACTTTATTAATTTCAACATACACAGGAATAATACCTTTTCTTCTTATCTCAAAAGTAACTTCTGTACTTTGGCTTTTCCATGTGACAAAAAACTTTAGCACAGTTACTTTTCCACTTAGTGCATGCTGTTTCAAGGGATTTCTCTTTCTAGAACTTTTCACTATTTTTTCTGCTCATACTGGGTTTGCCAAGCTTTCTATTTACTAAGCTTGTTCTGTAGCAGCCACAAAAGTACATTGGTCTTTTAAATAAAGACTTCTGTATTCTTCATTCATACAACAAATGTAAAACTGTACAGTGCAGATCCAACTTTTAAAATTTACACCATGCTTTTAAATAAAAACAAACTCTTAATTCCTTAATGTCTTTATTAAAAATCCAATCATTAGCATGCACATGTACAAATTAAACTTGGCTTAGTGTTTACTGTTGCTAATGTCAAAAGTTACGTCACTGAGCCATGACATGAATACTAAGCTGTAAAGCAGAGTAAAATGTTGAAGTCTGGGAATAATGCCTCCTTATCCCAAACAAAATTTCCATCATTTACAGTTATATTATATTTGCAGATACACAAATATATCAAACACCACATGCAACAGAAGCACACCTGTTAAAGTATGTAGTTAGGCAAATTACAGTAGGATTTGGTCTGGTATTTGCCTACCCATATGCTATTTTGACCCTAGTAGAGCACCATCTACAAGTCCTGCTAAAGCATACAAATAAATAAATAAATGAAGTTTTACAGTGAGTACCAAGTCAATAATTTACACAAACAAATCAACTTAAACCTGTGCAAATACTGTTCTCTGAAAGTTTCTACAAGCGTGACAAAAGGAAATCAACTCTTTCATAACTTTCACTCAAGAGTATCTGTAAGATCCATTGTTTGTGAAACAAAACAATGTATACATTCAAAAAAAGTTATGGGAAAAATGTTTTAAGGTAGGATTCCTTTAACCTTGTCCTGGTTTGCCTAAATATCTCATTTCTTATGAGATGGCACAATTGTCTGGTTCCACACAGACTAAAACACCCTTGTGAAACAGGTGAGCACATGCACCCAGCTTTGTACCCAAAAGGTTTTCTTCCCCTTATATGCACAACTCAGAAGAGTGAAATGCAGTGCTTCTTAGCTAGAGAGTCCAAGTCCAAATGGGCTCCTAGGCCCTCAATTTTCACTGCAGTTTTGCCAGCAGTGAGCTGAAGGAGAGCTCATTGCTCATAAACCCCTGTGCAGTTTAATGGCTCATAGCACCGCTCAAGAAGTACAACAGTCAATCACCAGTTCCACTATACATCCAAGACTTTTGTTAAACAAACTATACACATGTATTTTACTCTGGAACTAGACCATTTTAACCCCCATTTTACACATGAACTACAAAACTCAGCTTTCCAAATTATTTCCTCTGTTAAAAAGGTTCATTTACCCTTAATGTAGCCTTTTTCACGGACGGCTTGTAACGTGGGGCGCCGTGTAAGAAACTTCTTGAGCTTCGTTTTGGTCTTTTTCTGATCTGTGGAATCTATATTGCTAGGTGCTTTCACTGCTGAAAAGAGAAACACATTTAGCATTACTAGCCACAGAACCAACACTGCATTTATCAGCCAAGAAACCAACATTACAAAAAAAAAAAAAAAAAAAAAAGAATTAAGCTCCAAGATACATTAAAAAGCTATTCAAATTTGCAATGCATCCACAATTTTTACCTTAACTTTTTGGAACTCCTTGTAAATAGTATCCAGTTTTCAAATCACTAAGACAACCCTGTCACAAAAAACCTGCAAAGCCAACTAAATGGTAGCTTACATAAGGAATCAATGTGGGATTTTAAAAATACAGCTATGTTTGCAAACCTGTCTTGTATCTCATTAGGTTAACTATTTTTGAAAGAAATAAATATTTTCTTGAAAATTACATATAAGACCTGGAAAAAAAACAGTCTGCCTGATTAATTTTTCTGTGCACAGGAAGTTAATTTCTGCATTTTAAAGAAATTTAGCTCCAAAATTCTGAAGTTGTAATTAAAAATGTTTAGTTTCTCTAAATCAGCCAATACATCATTACTAACTTAGTGTAATTGCAGTTTAAGCTAACAGTGCAAATATTTATAGATGCCGTGCCCCAGATAAAAATCAAGTAAAACTATTATAATCAGTAGATCAACAAAAGAATTCTTATTCAAAACTATTTATAAAAGTCAGATAAAACAAACACCTAATTACTTCTGTGCATTTGACACCAAATGTGCATTTGACACTCAAAAATAATTCATTTCACTGCCACTTATTTTACCATTTTTAATGTGTTATACAGTAGAAGATAAAGACATTTCACACTTTTTTTAAAAAATTTGATCAATAAAACATGGAAGAAAATTTACCAAATGGCATTAGGATGCAGAATGAACTATATAAAAGCTGTTTCCAAACTTGAGTAGTTTCATTTTTATCTGTCCTTTTGAATTCTTCCCTATTTACACGTAATAATGAAGATGCAGAAAATGAAAACTGGCATTGCTAGAAAAAATGGATGGAAAAATTTCAACTCACAACGAAGTTTCTTAGAGTCTTTATTCTCCTTCTCTTTCTCTTTGTCTTGTTTTTCCACCCCAGGAGAATCTGGTACCTCATCTTCTAATGGTTCATCAGGTTCTATTACCTATTAGATTTAAGATACACAGTGATCAGTTTGCCAGTTCACAGAATATAGCATTAACACACAGGTTTCCTGTAGACAGTTCTACAATACATCATTTTTCCTCCCATAATGATATTCAGTTGGTTCTTTCCTGAACTCTAGGTGTTAAATGTCTCTTCAGAGATGATACCATTTCTGGCAGAGTGAATTACTTCAAGAAACACTGTTTCATCATAAGACTCAATAAAGAAAGTTTTGCTGGACACTGAACAAAGTACAACCAGTCCTTCATGATAACACTTCATTACATCAACCAATAAACAATAGAAATTATTTTTGGTTAGGTTTATTTTCCAAATCCAATAGACAAACATAAGCTATTTAATGGTCTGCTATAAAAATGCCTGACTGATAAGAGTTGAACACTTCTAGAGCATTTACCTAATTTCTTATCTCTGTAACTAAAATTTCCTTTATAGAAATCAGGGTTACCAACTGGAAAATTTCACTACCATCAAAACATACACTGAATTCACTCTGAAAAACTAAATGTACCCCTGCCTAAAATTCTTGTCCTGTGTTACTGCTATCTCAGCATATTCTCATTCAACACTGTCAAGTGAAAATGTAGATCACACTGAAGTGTGGAGGCGGGTAATCTGTACATCTGCAGCCTCATACCTATGCTATGTGCGTGACTGCACATCAGGAGATGGGAAAAGAAACTTCCTCGGGTTTCAGGACAACATATTCCCTTTCAAAACCACATTTTTTCTTACTTCACTTTTACTGTAAACTAGACTGCCTACACAGTTACCAAAATCTAACCATAGAGTGCCTTCTGTTACAAGGAAGGACCTTTTAAAAATAAGACAGTTGTGTACTACAGAGCATTCAGTGAGTAGCAGCATGACTTCACTAAGTTGCATTTTAACTCAAAGGGCAGGTGTTGGCTTTAAACACCTTCATTCCTTGTTCCTTTTTGAAAACTTTGGATAGCCTTTTTACACAAAGACCAATTTATTCAACTGCCCAATTCATGTCCCCAAGGATCCTCCGCCATTCCTCATGAGGCCTCAAAGCTCTTTAGGATTCACACATTTTAAACCTAGTAACTGTTCTGGGGAAAAAAAAATCACCTGGAATCTAATTTATATTATGTAACAAATCTAATCTAATAACTTGGAAATTTCTGTATGCAAAAAAGAGCTGTCACATCCTTTGTAGGCAGCTATTCCTCTTGCACAGCATATTGCCACAACAGCAAAGGACCAAAGAGAACAGAATCTCATCTGCCCCTTCTTTTGAGGAAGATCTCATCACACTAGGAACTAGTGCCTTGATCATGGGAAAAATATTCACAGCTACTATTACCATAAGCTTTCCAAAATTAAAAGCTGGCTTTAGATCTGATGGATATTTGTACCCAAAGCTTCAGTGCTCCAAGTTATCACATAGTCTGACGTGCTTTAACTTATGCCTTGTTATCTTGGGTCTCTTGGCTACCAGCTCCCAGCAGTAATAATACATCACCATTTCTTCCAGAGTGCTGATAAACTCTTCTTATTCCACTATCACTTCCTCAACCTAACATGTAGTATCTCACTCACATCTCAGCATATCTCAGCCTTTTCATCTCCATTTGCATTTAAGCAGGAAAGAAGTGGCCTCAGTGGTGTTACACAGGCCAGAAGGAAGGTTGTCGCTGAGTCACTGCCTTCCCTGGCTAATAAGGGGTCATGACATTTTCATACCACGAGAAAGCAGATTAGAAGTCTAAACCATGAGCACTCGGAAAGAAACTGAACTACTCATATTAGCCTGCTGTGTTTTGGTGGAAAACAGCCATGTGTGAAAAACATCAGAGCCAAGAGAAATGAAGGCCACTGAGTAGCACTGAAAGTAACATAAAATGGAGATAATGGGTAGCAGCCAATCTGTAACTATTAAAAAATAAGAATACATATGAAGTAAAACTTGGTATGAGAGGAATTTTTTTTCCAAAATCTCCTTCTGCTCCTTCTGAATTAAAAAAATGTTCTTCTTGTTTGGCAATATCTAGATCAAATGCTCAAGCATTTTCTGATATTTAAGTAGTTAGCACTATGCTGTCAGACAGGAAGAGATAATACAGTATTTTGCCAGGGCTTTTAATTTGCACTTTAGTGCAGCCTTACTAAGTGAACAGCACTATCAAATGAGGACAAATGTGTCACGAAGCATCCCCTCAGCCAGACTCCCTGCTTCATTCCCTCTCTGTCAGAACCTTTCAGGTCACTGAGACAGACAAGTATTTGGCCACAAAAGCAAGTTCATTTCTGAGATGGAGGTCAGCCCACGCTTTCTCTTTCTTAATCCAGTGGACCATCGTTCTTCCTCTGCCACTATTAATTATATTTCACTTGTCACCATATCCTCAAACTCCTGCTCACTCTCAAGAAGATCAGTAAATGAAGATGTACATGGAGCATCAGGAGTTGTTACATCAATCAGTTTACTAAATAATATTACCTTGAAAATAGAGCCTTCATGACTCAAATACATACCTGATTATTGATGGTATAGTTAAGAACCTTATACCATTCATTAATAAAGCCGTCATTATCAGATTGAATTAAGAGCTCAGTTCCTTGGTGGGTTTTTAGCTTTAAAGAAATAAAAACAGATACCATTAGAATTAATAAACACACTACAATTCAAAAGTGAAATTATCCAAATCAAATTAAACTTCTCCCTGGCATAACTTAGATAATACACAGCCACTCAAGAACACTTACCAGTGAAAACAGTAAATAACAATCTGCTTAAAATTGAAAGGCATATCCCATATAAAAATATTTAAAATGGACATTTCTTGCAAGTACTAAAGATACCATACACATTTAAGCTGGTAGAAATGGATAAAAAAAACATTTTTTTGAGGTTTTGATTTTAATTTAGGAAAAACCTCTTACATCAATAATTGAAGTGCATAGATTTCTTCATTTAAATGAAATAATTCACCTCAATAACATTCTTTTTGCTGGATTTGTCCTTTGAGGCCCAGTCAATCAACGCCCCTTTGAGATCCACTGTAAATTCTGGCTTAGACTGATTGACACCAAACTTCTGGAAAAAAACAGGAACAATGATGTCAAACTTAAAAACAAAGAAATTCCTTACAGATACACAATCTGGCAATCCCCTAAATACAACACTGTTATTTACAGTCTATACAACTTAACCCAAATACAGTACTTTGCCACAAATCCACAGGCATAATACCAGGAAAACAAAAAACCTTACACTGAACACCCTGTAAGCATATCTATTACAAGCTGCTCAAATTAAAGCCTTCAAAATTCCATAACTAAGTGCTGATCAGATTCCAGCAGAGCTTTTTTGCCTATCAGAAATGGTAGAAGTCCAAACAGCATTTGACTGTAGCTTGATTTTAATCAAGATAGTCACAAGCTTTAAACAAAACTAGCTAATAAGTAACTGAACAAAAAAAACCCCAAACATTGTCACTTAATCAGTGGTTGTATATCAAACCAAAAATCAAACCAGACAGTGGGTTTGCTAGACAGAAATCACATCCCTCCACACTGAAAGAGCACTATCAGTTTTTACATTTATCTATACATTTTTATTTATTATTTTTTTAAAAACATTTACGTCCCAATGCTTTTATATTTTTCTGTAGTGCTTCCATTGCAATACTAGGGCATATCTTACCAAGTAAACAGAACTCACTGTCTAGCTACTAAACTAGCAAATAACCAAATAAACAGCAAATAACCAAAGCAATGAACAAAAAAAACCCTGAAACATTTAACCCACAAGTAACCCTTCAAAGAATTTGGAAGCAAACATCAAGGAGTTATTTTTACCTACTACTTTTACATCTATGTTAGCTATCTAAATTTTTTTAAATAAAGTACTTTCACTAGGATTTCAACATACACCACATAGCTTTGAAATGCAATTCCTGAAGGAATGCAATTCAGTGGCCCATACAAACAAAAAGCTTTAATTGTGAGTAAAATATGGAACAGGAAAAGCTGTAAGTCACTGAGTTATAGCACAGAAATTTAATGTTGTAGTTCCAGGGAAAGCTTGTAGCATCTGCTCCATCAGAAAGGCTCTTTTCTATTCCTTTAAGAAGTCTTTGATGTGTGAATGCTGCTCCTGTGACAGCTCTGGGGGACCTAAGCCCCAGGACAAGCTCCTTGTTGCAAACACAAGCTTCCAGCCTGTACAAGAACAGCCATATCCAAGGGGAGAAAAAAAATGGTTCAGAAAACAGGACTAATCTGCTGCTTCTGATTAAATTCCCAGCATGGATGTTAATTAATGCTAATTGTGTTTTAGAAAGGCTGTTTACCACTGAAAAATCTCCCTGCCTTGAGTCCTAAGGGCAATGAAGTGTTGAATGGAAAGTAGCATCTTAAGTTCTTTATTTTACCCCTGAAATATCAGAGAAGGGGAGTATTCCTAATTTACCCAATGCCAATTAGCACTTGGAAAAAAAACTCCACCACTTTTCCCTTTCTAACTTAAATCTCAGATATCTCATCTAAGAACATTTCTTGTTAATTATAATAGAGCTTTTGAGAGAGTCCCAGCTCAGCAGTGGATTCCACAGGAACAATCTCTGGGCCACTGTGGCTCTTGCAGCAGCTGCCTGTTCAAGAGAATGTCACATAACTGCTGCACACACAACAAAAGCGTCCCAGACGCACTTCCTGGCAGCCTAGATCAATATTGCTGCGTGTTGGAAAAAAATTCAAATCAATTTATAGAGTTTGGCACTGGAGAGAGCAGGAAGCTGGTGCCAAAGTCCACTGTGGGACTGTGGGTGGGGAGAGTTTGCGTGTGATTAGTTAAAAACACGACCCAGATGATGCTGAGCAGCACAGGAGAGGAGGAGAGGACCTGCTGCAGGTGAAGTGAACAAACAACAACAACAAAAATACAAGTCACTGCTGCTCTGACCAAAAGGAAAGCCCTCCAATACTTAGCTTGCTGAACTCCACAACTGAGAGATCGCAGCACTACCTCCAACACCTTTACACTCCACCCATCATTTTGGCCTGACTCCAGCATTTCAGAGAAGCACAGAAGAAAGCAAAAACTAGAAGCTAAAAAAGAGGGAAAAAAGAAGAAGTCTCCCCCCACTTCTTCACTCAAATGGTGGCCAAATTGCTGTGTGACATCCAAGGCTAGGTAAACCCATGCAAATAATTCAGCCTCACTGCAAAGCTCTTCTGATATACCAATATATTACATAATTATTCACAAACTTAACTTTTCTATTCCAGGACATTTTAAGTTTACCATGCAGGCTCTCCTATGAGCTTTACTGTCAAGGCTCTTTTCTGTTTGTGAGTCTATGAAAATGAGATGCCAGCAGCTATTTCCCTCCTTGAAAGCTTCAAGGAGCAAGTCCTGAACAGGGCTGCTCAGACACTCTCCTTACAAAGGTCAGCTACAGGCAATTGAACCCTCCTGAAGCAAGTAGATTGTGCTGACAGAAGTAAAAAAAAAAAGCCTTTCCCTTTGCAACTGCTGCCACACAGCCATTAAGTCTGCTTTCTCCAAACAGAGTGTACTACCCAGTCAGCACCAGTCAGACACCTTATCCTTACCGGATTTCTCTTCTGAGCTGTCTAGAAAGTTTGGAAAGGGCAGCAGTGTGAGGTAGAAAGAGGGAGAAGTCTACACGTGGTGCTGCCAGCTGTCTTGGATATGAAGCTGTCCCTACAGTCACTTCTGACAGCCTTTTTTAAAAAGAAAAAAACAGTCACAGGATGTGCTTATGCTGAGATATCTTTTATTTTTCGGAAAGAATAGGGTGTTTTCTTTGCTTTGCATATAGTAGATGCTGTGCAGCTTAAGGACAGATGTATACTGACACAATAAATAGGATAATTTTCAGGAGTTTCTCTAAGTCCTGAACGCCTGCACAGGACAAGCCACACAGTCTGTACTGTGACATACTCCAGCATTCTTTGGAAACAGAACTGGATGTTATTTATGCAAAGACCTTGGATGTGCAAATGACACCTGGCTTTCTTGTAATTCTGTTTCTAATTAGAGCTGGGTGGAATGTTTTAATTCCAAGTCCTGCTCACCCAAGGATGCACTGCAGAAAGAAAGCTGAGGAGACAAATACTCCTTTGTGGCTGGTAAGGGAGCTTCAGAACTTACTTTTAACACTAGTATTAATATATAAATTCCTCCTCATTCACCTCGAGCAACAAGCTACCATATTAGCTACCAACATTTTATGAGTTTCTGATAAGCAGCGCTTCTGTGCTTGGCATCTAGACTTCAAAACATAACTACAGATGCTTAAATTATATATAAAAAGAGCCCTACAAAATTTACATCAGCTTTCTATATGTGGAATATAACAAAAATGTCTCTGTGTTCTTTTTCTTTCATCTCTTTATGCATAACATTTACATTTTTGGATATTCCAATTATAGCTAAAATTATCAAACAACAGTTACATCATTGTATCAAAGTTATCATAGGCACCATACAAAGATTCTAAATTAGTTGTGTTAGAAAGAATCAGACATAAAATATCTGTTAAAAAACTAACCATATCATGCTACTTATTAGTCAAGGCACTAGTGGTTCAAATAGTAGGCAAATTTGGGATTATAATTCTGGCACCAATGAACCAGATACACTTTCTGCTTTGTTCCAGTAGAACAATTACAGGATTATTGCAATACACTTGTGTTAATTTTCACCTTGGATGACTTTCAAAAACAGCAAACAAGATATGTGAGGTGTTATATGAAGTGTCAAAACTAAATCTTGGAAAAATTCAAGTTTACTTTCAGGATTAGTGGCAAATAGCCTTACAGCGACACGAGGCATGCAACAAGAGCACATACAGTGATAGCTGAAACTTGGGCAGAGTTTACATAGGTGACAGCAGGTCGACGACTGAGAGCATTTTTCCAAGAAGAAAGCAGCGAGAGCAAGAGCTCAGGAATTGAGCCCACTTGGCAAAATGACTTGATGAGAAAAAGGAAGAAAAGTGATGAAGTCACAAAACAATGCACAAAAAAAGAAGATATGGTTATATCAATCACTAGACGAATGCTAAATAAATGTTCTGCTTGTAAGATGAATAAGAAATGTAATTCTTTATGTCAAACTGTTAGACTTGACGTCACCTTATTAAAATATGCACACAGAACCAAGTTTGAGAGGGGAGGTGGGATTTTTAATACCCTAAAAAAATTTCCTACAGAGAGCAAAAAGAGTGTGTGCTGAATACTTAATTATTTACAAAGCCAACTGTGAGTATGCAGATACACAACACTCAGTCCTTGAAAGAGTTTCTCGCTTAATATTTCCAGCTTCACTTTATTGTTTATAATGTTGATACTCATTTTGCTGACCCTACTCTAATACTTCATAGTACACATAACTGACAGAGTCTCACAAAAATATTGTGTCTATGGTATTTTTGTGCCACTCAAATCATCAAAAGAATTTATGCCTTTTTATTTTTCCCACCAAATGACTACACTTGGATGGTGTAATACACCTTACACTGGTGCAACTAAACCATGCAACTCTGTTTATTGGTTATCTTTTATGGATAATTCATTTGGGCACACATCACCCGTAACATTACCATACCTTCATGAACACTTTGGCATTGTGTGTTTAATGATAATAACACATAGCTGAAAAAAAGGCTTTTTGATCTACAGCTACATTTGGATGAAGACTATTAGTAGCTGTAATCAAGACTCTGGAACTTGACTAGTTATTCAGGCAAAATGTTTTACTTTCTAAACAAGCATATTTACACCTCTAAAACTAAAATACTTTTGGATCCTTAGCTAAAAAAGTAAATTGCAGAAGTCACCAAAATCCACTTCCTACCATAAAGCATAATTTACCTTCTCACATGATTTTCATCTTTACGTTTTTTCTTTCCTTTCTTTTCCCTCTGCTTGACCATCTTGGCCAACTTTACCCTTTCTATTCTCTTCTACTCCAAATTTCATTTATCCATCCTCACTCAATTTTTTCAACCACCCTTTCTGCAGAAGGGGAAAAAGAATATGTTTACAGCTCTGAAATGGACTCAATGCTATAGAAAAGAATTGTCAATTCCAATTCACTACCCAAAATGAAGAGCAGAAGAAAGTGAGTCAAGTAGAAAAATCAGTAAAGAACAGCAAGATAGCATTATGTGTAACAGGCAATTTTGCTGGAATTCATATGATAATACACCAAAATAACCAACACTGAATCTGGCCTGTCTTTAGTTATTGCAGGAGATCTACAGAGTTTAATGTCAGACCTTCAAAAGTAGGTAAGTAAGGCATAGATAAAAAGCCATTTCTATACCTATTATTGTAGGAATGTAGCTGGATAAATATAGCCAATTTAATTATTGTGCTATTACCCTAGAGGTGACATAAAAAACTGAATAATCATCATCTTCAATGTGATGTTTCTCTTTAGGTCTTCATCAGACAACAAAATAGAAACAAGCATTTGCCATGCTCTAAGCAGATCTAAACCAAGATATGGAATCCAGCAAGACAAAGACTAAATTATAAGACAACAATATGACATTGCTCAAATAGGCCAACACAAGAAGCCAAGTGTCAGACTATTTTATTACACGTGTCACATTCAAAATTACTTGGAGTTTATGAAAAGATATCCAAGAAGGGTAAAACAAACAAACTGTTCAGACAAACACATTAATAAGGAACACAAAAAAATCTGTTCTGGAGCAAAAACTTCAAGCCTACAGGGCACCTGAAGACCTCTTTATCAGTTTCTTACTTGTCAAATAGAGACACAGAAGTACAACTGTTTTCCTTCTTACGGTACATCATAATTGTTACATTAAACTATTTTCTTGCCAACTTACACGCTCTTATTTTTTCTAAATTAGGTGTGTATATATATTGGTATCTAGGCCATACAAATAAGAGAGCTTTAATTTATTGTGCTTTACATGACTAACACTTCAGTGAGGGTGGGGGTTGTTCCTGAGCTTACCCAGCCAGTTCCACTTCCTTGGGTTTTAGTGAACAGCAGTGACGACCCTTGTAACACTGCCCATGATGACATCCAATTCTTTCTGTAAATAATTGTAAACAAACAAAATAAATTGACTTTGAAAGTAGATATTTAAACTGCCCATCATTGTTGCCCAGCTGACCTGTATGTTAATATACTTAAGCGCATATACAGTCATTAGTGGCATCAGTAAGTCTTAATTACTATCATATTTGTAGAAGGGGATGTATGTTAACAGCCCCAGCCTGACCATCAAAGTCTAAATCAAACAAAGCTAATTAGTAGTGGAAGCAGTTCACCAGGAGAAACACCATGCAATTATAATTTCAAAGGGGCTAATCTGGACCGCTCAGCCTAATGTGTACTTAACAGATCATGCTAAAGTACTGCACAATTCTGAAATTCATTGATCACATCTCAAATGCAAGTGTCCCATATTTATGTAATAATCTAAAAAAAATTAAGGAAATTAAGAACAAATGAGTTGTTTCAGTTGTCTATTTGATCTTATGTCTGAGGACCTGTCCTCCTGAGGTCATTTTTAAAAAAAAAAAAAAGAAAGCCTTGACAAGCCCTGAATATCTATCCCCATTACCCAAACATAAATTATGACTCAGCAGCTCTCAAAGTGACAGGGTGGACATGTTGCATTTTTCTGTACAGCAGCAGTAATCCAGACCAGTGACTCCAACAGATGCAACAGAAATGGTGACAGTATATTGCACCAGTAGCAGCTTACATAAGCCACTGTCCACTCTGTCCTACTGAGCTCTTAGGAGCATCCCTGTGGAACCAAACTGGAGGTCAGATGTGCTGTTCAGCTCCACTGGACTAGGTCAGGGTGGCTCTAGAATATCAGCTGGCTGTTGATTATTTAATCCTCAGGAAAAGCATTCTTCATGTACCAGAAGTCTCAGAAACACTGAACTAGAGGTAACACAATATTAGATCTAAAAGATTAAATTTTAAAAAAAGGCAAAAAAGGCAAAAAGTAAACCTAAATTAAGTCTGAGGATGTGCCACACTTATGCAGTATTTTTCATTGACTCTGCAAAACACTAGAAATGTATGTTAGCCAGCACTATCTGATTACACATTATGATTTCTAGTGCAAATGCCTGCCTGGGAGGCAGAGAAAGGAAGTTGGAAATGAGGTCACTCATCACCTACAGGGAGACTGATGTCAGGTGTTACACTGCTTCAAACCCTTCACATGCAGAGTGAAGGAAGAATTAAGGAGCACATAGCATGTACACTTCTTGGAAATTACAGGACATGGAGTGAAACTCTGAAAGCTCCTCTTACACCAATTCTATCCAAGGAACAAGACAGTCTATATCCTATACAGATTTTCTCTTAAATCAGTCGATCAATCTCATTTTAAAAAGCTCCTCAATACACCTTCATGAATTCCCTGCCTTGTGTGAAGTCCTGGTATACATGAGCCTCTGGCTCTCTGAAGTCCATTTTCTTTAGCTCACTGGGAGAAACACATGGGATAAGATTAACACTGTGTCCTACAGGAAAGCCTCTAAGGCAAATTCAGACAAAAAGTAAGAAGCTGCAAATCCCAGCATGCTGTCCTAACATAAGAGACTTTACACAAACCTTAAGCACCTGCACTTCTAGAAGTCCAAGACTTACCGAACTTTCTTCCCATTTTCTGTAATTTTTGTCACATTTAATAAACCATACTTTTCTTGGCCCTGTAAGAGTAAGATATAAGAAATATAAAAGAAAATCTGATTGTATTAACATCACATCACCAAATTCAATCCCCCAAATAATCGATTGCTGGCAAGGAGCCATCTTTACCCATGCAATAACTTCAAGAAACTGTCTTTAAGCCTATTTAAATATGCAGAGATGAGCAAAATCAAAATTCCTCTGGGGAAGTACTCATTACCATTCAGAGGGTAAAAAGCTTTCCTTCATCAAGACCTAGGTTATTTGGACACACTAAACTAAATAATTTGTGATAGAAAACAGTAGAAATTATGAACGTAAATTTATAATTATTTGTGTAATAGCACATTAGTGTTTTTGTCCTTTACTAAAAAAGGCTGACAAACAGCCTAAATTCCCTGACAAATTCTTCAAGTAATTTTAACACAATTTCATATTTTAAATAAAACATGGTTGAAGTGCATGAAAATACTAACATATTCATGTTAAAAATAGATGAGAGAAACATTTCTTTGATTTTTTTTTTTCCTATCCCCAAGGAAAATATTAGAATTTTAAACTACTTAGTTATGTCTTGTTGATGAAAACCATCTATATTAGTATGCCTACTAAAAAATTTGGAGATCAGTCAGTGACGGGTGGAAAAAGAACACTGCTGAACAAGAAGGGTGTTTGCAGGTTTCAAATAGCTGGAGTGAGTATTTCTAGTTTCTGTGCAAAAATAATAATATAACGGAACATTTGAAAAAGCATTCTAGGATAAAAAGTAAAACCATTCATTTATACCATCATCTCAAGATGAGTTATCACATTCTATCATTTTCTCCTGTCATCCCAGTCAATGGTGCTAAAAGAATATTACATTATTTTTTTAATCAATTCCTTTTCAGTAACAGCTTCTAACTTCATTTATGAACTAAGCTATTAGTTGAAACAATCAACTACTGAAAGTATCCAAATTAGTTTTATCCTTAAAAAAATGACTTCAATTCTAGATAAAATGAAAACACAAGATAAATCTTCTTCAGCATTCTCCTCTAAATCTCAAATTTAAGTGGACCCTGACTGCAGAATACTATATTGAAGAACCTTTTTTTGCTGGAATACCATGACAACACTCTTACCAGAGACACGGATCTGTTTTTCATGAACTTTAAAAATTTTACCTACATGTTTCAAACCCAGCACATTAAATACAGAAAGGACATGTTAAAGGACAAAGGTGTTTAGCTGGTGGATCAGATGTTATTTCAGTCCAATGGTAACTATTACTCTTACTCAATTAATATCTTCATTGGCCTTTGGCTTTAATAAGCAGAACAGCCTTTCACCATCTTTCGCAGTGACTGAGCAACCTGTACTTTCTGAAATAAATTATGGTTTTAATAAATTACTCATGATGGGACCAGTGGGGATGCTCCACAGAAGAGCTATTCAGAAAAAGTATCATAATGCCCTACTTAGCAGCAACACTAGGGGGTACTAACGGGAAAATTAATGTAATCAGGAAAAAGAAGTGGAAAGCAAGTTAAGGATGAAAATACTCAAAAATTTACCAGTTTTCTTTGGAATATTTAAATCCCAGGTGATAGTTAAAGAAAATATGGATTTTTTTTTCTATTATCTAAAGTAGTAGTGAGCCTTTCTGAAAAACACAAGTTTAGAAATGCAAGGTCTGAGCCATATTTAAAGAAATTGGATCACATGCAGCAATAGTTCCTTTTTTGTAAGGCTATCAACTATGCTTGCTCAATAAACAATGTTTATTTTACTGTGAAAAACTGTTTGAAGAGCTCTAAGAATTGATTATCATGAATAAGCCAGAGAACCATTCCCCCGCATGCAGAGTAAGAATGAAACTAGAGAAGTTGTGCCTTTAATGCCCTGAGGTTCCTACTAAAGGGCTGGTAAAATTGATCAAGTTACCTATTTCAATACTGCTGTAGTACAGTTCCAAAATAAAAAGGATAAAACCTTCATTTTTTTTAATTATTCCCTGTTGTTAAAAAAGGAATCACGTTTAAAATATAAACTGATATTAAAAAATCTGTTAAACATTCATAACGGGTTGGACAGGCTTAGGTTTTTCACCCACTAATTATTTTACTAAATCAAAAGGACAGAGTTTATTTATGCCAGGTCCTCTGTCTCTTTAAGGAGACTGAATCAAGTCAAAATTAGAGATATCAAATACTACAAACTATTACTGACTACTGACAGTGAGGGATACTGTGAAGAGGGGGAATTTGTTTCTGTTTTTACCTCTCAAGATGCTAGATGAGAAGAGGTGACTGTTGGAGAAAGTAAACCAAGTTCTACATAATTAGACATAACTTTATTCCATGGTGAATTTCTAATTCAATCTCGTATTACTAAATTGCATTTAAACCAAAGAAATTCACATTTTTTCCTGAAAGCAGAGTTGGATGTAAAGCATTCCTTTTAAAATGTAAAGCCTTCAAATTGTTTTATCCCATTATTTTTCTCAACAACAAGAAGGCTTACCCTCAAATCCCTAGTCATGAATAGCCCAGTTTCTACAACATCTACTTATCTATTTAAACACTTTGCATACTGACTGTGGCTTGATGCTTTGGTGAAGAAGGAGAGGACTCATTTTCAGGAAAGCTGGTCTTAGAAGCAGTTGATGATTCCTATAAAATTCAAATAGTCAGTATAAGTTATTATTTTTCTTACAATTATTTTCTTTTTTTTTTTTTTAAACCCTAAAGATACTTTCTCCCTCTCTCTTTTTACATATTCATACATTAGGAAAAAAAGTACTTCTTTTCATCACTCATGACATTCTCAGATAGCAATATTGTAAACTTGCTAACTAAACAGTGTCCTTACAAGATTTACAGACAACACTCAAATTGGGTTAATTAATACATAACCATTTGAAAAAAAATGTTAATACATGCTGTATCAGCTTAAAGCAAACCTTCATCCTTATTAAGGGGTAGATCTTTTGTATGACACTGCTCTCAAATTATGAAGCATATTTACTTATTACAGGGTATCACATACTAAATACTAATATTTTAAAGAACAAAATATGTCTGTGTGGTTAGTAAATATAAGATTAGTATAATAAATCATTATATGTGTAGAAAAACATATACCAATTCTATTAATTTTTGTGAGTCATGATCATTAATTTCCTTATAATCAAACACTAAAAATCTCTAGAGGTTTGGGTTTTTGTTTTAAACTAAATGTTAACCATTTATAAAAATAAAGTATTAAATCTCTGAAAGCTAGAAAAATTGCCCATCTGCAGCAAAAAAACCGAAGGCATGTGCATTTCCTCTGAAGTAATGATTACTTTGAACAAATATGCTGCTTGAAAATCTGTTAAAGAATTTCAAATGGAAGAAAAACATCACTTTCTCTGCCACCATTAACATATTTTCCCCACTCCCTCTTTTTAACTCCCTTGATAACTCTCCCGAATTCAGTTTGCTTTTGCAGCATTACATAACACTCTGCAAACCTGTGCCTTAAAATTCACTTGTAAATCTACCTACAGAAGTGGCCCACTAGTTTTCAGTAGCATAATAACAGAGAGCTTTAGCACTCCTAAGAACAGCCTAAAAGTTCCATATTTTCAGATGTCTGCAAAGACAAAAAAATTGTTCAGTTTAAGAAAAGCAGCACTGTCCCTCCCAGGAAGGTATTTTTTCCTCTGCTTATGAAATTTTCTAGCTGATGGGTATACAAAGATATGTGCCACAGCCAACAAACTGTTAATAAGTATGTTTGGTATCATCAAATTCTCATGAGCCATAGCAACCCATACTTTCACTCTGACACATTTCAAGTACTCTTCTGAATGGCCTATTTTCATACAACTGAGTTGTGTTGTTTTTCCAGGAAAACAAAATAAGTAAAAAGAAGATAGCTTCCCTAGGAGTCAGCTAAAAAGCAAACTTGCAGTTCATGTGCCTACCCAGACAAATACCAGTTGTTTTCCTTCCTATTTCATTCTGGATGTGGGATAGCTTTCACACAGTAAGCAACTCTGGAACAAGAAACCCAGTATTTATGGTAACAAACCACATACTAATTTAAAGCAAATATACTAACAGTGTGCCCGCTAGTGGTAATAAAACAGGTACATTAATGCACTAAAAATTATTTCCACAAAACAGTTTAATGTTCCACGACGTATGTTTAACTTTCTCAAAGCATTAATGTTGTGCTTTATATGAACTATAAGTCTCTTTACCATTAAAAAATACATGCTGCCTACATGCTTTGAAGATGTTAAAGGAATGTAAGCCTGCTGCCTTAGGCTTTACAAATAAGGCTGACGTATACAATTTCTTTTGGTTATTAAACTTAGGATTTATACACATTCATCTTTGCTTCACTGTGTTCAAGTTCTTTATACCTGAACACTGCAACTTGAAGAAATGTAAACATCTCCACTTATTCAATGTGTTACAAAAGCTTCTTCATTCAGTGCACCACTACATGAAGGTCTTTTCAAAACAGAAGTAAATCTTATGCCAAGAATTAAAAAGTTTTACTTTAAAAGCAAAGTCAAAACTTTAAGCTACCTGCAACAAAATTGTTCATACCTGTGAGGCATAAACTGCACATGAAGCTAGAAGTGTCTACTCAGTTTTGATTTATCAGGGCTCCCTCTAGGCTGTCTCTCATGCAATGCCACAACACACACTGAGTACAGAAGGATGTGTAAGGCAGAGGAAGAGGAGGAGGAGGAGGGGAAAGGAGCAGTAGCGGGATCTCAGAATCGCTCAAGCTAAACTAATGTGTACAGGTGCAAACTCCCAGCCAACCATGGTCCACTGCCTCCTAAACACCACATAGGATATATTCTAAACTGACAACTCAAAAGCTCAAGATCAAATCCAATAAATCCTATTCTGAAGACCTAAGTCAACTCCTGAAAAGGAAGTCCATGAAAATGTACTGGAAACAACAAGCCAAGCAAGTAGAGTTCTGAGTAGCAGATCCCTTTTCATTACAACTACTGTGTTTTGTCCATTTAAATTTGCTTTTGACATCTGCGATTGCACAAGCCCACTCACAGGCTTTTCCTTACACTCCCAAATCTACATTAATTTCATTTTTTTTTTGTATCTTTAGGAAAATGGAGTTTACAATGCCATTTCCTGGTATCTCATTCTGAGTAGTCTGTACTAATATTTCAGCATCACAAAGTATTTCATTTTCCATGAATCTTGGGACAGACTGCAGTGAAGTAAAGAAACCAGCAAGTCACCACCCTACACCACCCATTTCAGTTCCTCCCTCCTCAGCTCACATCAACTCTGCCTGTGGGTGAGGAGAATGTCCCAGCACAAGCAGAAATGGCTGGGACAAAAGTCAAAGTGAAGAGAGACAGGCAGAGGGAGAAACAAAGGAGAGAGAGGTCCCATCTCCTTGTTGGCCTAAGCAGAATCTGTTACTGTGCAGCCCAAAACAGACTATCTAAAAGGGGCAGAAAACAGCTTTTGTTTTTACTGACCCACAGGTCTTGTCTTTTCAGACTAAACACCAGCTCAGCTCTGGACAGGATCAAAGCCAAGCATTTCAGCACTTTCAGTACCGTCTCTGCCCTTCAATAACAACATTAAAACTCTGCAATAACCACACACAGCTTTTCCTCTTTTCTCGAGATATTACAGTGGCACTCAATGGAACCATCATTAAAAAGATAAATACACTATATAACACTGCTATTTAAATCTTTATGTTATAGTTTTTACTTTAGCAAATGCAACTTTTATTTCAATTCTATGTATGTTTCAATTATTCATCTACAATCTTTCAAGTGTATTTCTACTTGCTGTTTCTTACAATTAAAACATTCAGGCTTGAAATATCACTGTACCTTACAGAAGAGCCTTGCCCACATCCATAATTCTCAAATACAAACCCTAATTACAATTCATAGCTTAAACTGAATTGGGAAATTCACAGTCATAAGTAAAATCGCTGTGCGTGCCAACCCCTGAACTAACACTAGTTAAAATACTTCAAGGACAACATGAAAAGAGCTACTATTCACAAAGTAACAGTAGTAAAGTTACTGAACAGGCCTTGGTTTTGCTGAACGTTGTACACCATACAAGAGAACATACAAATGAAATTTCAGGAATTCATGCTTATTCATTTCTGTTACATTAAATACTTCACACATCAGAAACAGCTGGTATTTCAGCATGTTGTTGAGCTTGCTCCTACCTTGTCGTTGGTGTCCAGCACAATTGTGCTGTGCCTCCATTTTGTTAAAACTATTGGTTCCTGTAGCCTCCTGTCCAGACTCCTACTCTTTATTATATCTCTCTGCTGCTGTGGTGAAGCATTATACTAAAGAAGAGAAAAATAAAAGTGTAAGTAGAATCTGATTCATGCAAACAAGACTTGGACATACCACTCATGCCTAAACAGTGCAAACTTTCAGATTCCTACTGTCACCAAGGATGTGAAAACAGCCTTGGTTTTATTTTGCATTTGGTCTTCAGAACTCTCCTTTCTCCTTTAGTCCTCTTTGAAGCAGTAACTAAGACTGGCCTGTTGGGATAGCTCTCCATTGGCAGAGAGATATTCGATTTCTTGTGCAAGAGCTTACTGCTGATTTTGCAACCCAACAGGGTATTGAGAACCACCAAGAAATCACAATAAATATAAGATTTAATCATTCACTCTTCATATTGCACTGACAGTACTATAGCACCTGTCCAGTTCATGTGTAAGAAAAAGAAAACTCTATTATCCTGCAGTATGGTACTTAAATTCTTAAAATTGCCTGGGTATAATCCTCTTTAACCCAAAGATTTGGGATGTCTAGGAGAGAAAACTTGAGGGTGAGGACTTGCTTTTTCAGAATAAACACACCAAAGTACTTATAAAAGAATTTTCTGGTGTGGAACGAACACACAACGTACAAATCTACACATTCTATAAGCACGGAAAATAAATACTTAGCAGGAAATAATTTTAAGACTTATTAGAGCTGTAACAGCCAAGGACAGACTGTATTCACCATAACATAGGTTTTCTAGTAACTCATGCAAAGATATAGAGACTGAGAAAATGTGAAGGTCATCAGAAGAGCACAGCATTTAATTAGATCTCAGAACTGTAGCATACTTATCATTACTAGTGTTGACATTTTACATCATAACAATCAATACATTATAAAAAGTTCTAAAAATATTTTAAACAAAGTTTAATACTGAAAATGCAAACAAGAAAAGACAACATCAGCATATGGGGGTTTTAAGTCATTAAAAAAAAAAATCTCATTCTTTCTAGTCATATCGAACTAAAATCTACACACAGAAAGAAATTTAAGGCAGCATTTTTGGAGTCCTGTAAAGCACTAGAATCCACCAGGTAAGAAGTAACAAGGAAAAGTGCCCCTTTTATCTGAGAAGGCTAAAGCAATAATCTTTGCAAGCACACCGAGTTCTATGATTTTGCTACTGATTTCTACTGTAAGCTCAGAGCCTCAGGTCTTCAGACAGAATAACCTATACCTGCATATAACAACAAAGTATGCCAAGGTTTAACCTAAACAACATAAATGCTAAATCTAAGCTAAATTGCATAATAATTATATTTATTGCCCAAATAAAGAACCAGCATTACTACTGCCATGGTAGTCACGATGCTTGAGTTAGCTTTGTATTTCACTATGAAGAGAGCTAATGCTCCAATAAGTCAACAGATGCTTAAAAGCTAAATAACTCTAATGTTTCATTAAATTATTTCAATAGGCATAAGAGAGAAAAATACTCCCTGGTGAATGGATCTTGCAGTACTGAGAATAAAAGTTGGTAGCTCATGTACAGACAAATGTATTGGCTGTCACTGCAGAAATTCACTTTCGAGCCTGCACTGCCTTTGTACTGGGTTCAGCACATTTACACTCACATGGCAACATGCTTCCTTACAACAGTGAGGTTTCAAGCAACTCTCTGTTAGTCTCCTTGTTAAATCAAAAGCTGAACCATCATTCATGCTGCAAGGGCCCTAATACTGGCTTACTTTCTTGTTATGGAAATACCCACTCTGCAGATGCTCCCACAGCCCAAACTGCAGCAGCAAGCTGAGCAATCTACAACAAAATTGCCCATCAGTACTACTACTAAAACTTAAACAATTTTCAGTGAAACTATGTCTAAGTCACAAATGGCTGCAACAAACATTATTCCCTGCAGCAGCTCTAACCTATTTAAGTAGGCAATTCAAACACATTTCTTGCTGTGAAACAGAACTTCTTATTTCAGAAATAGATTTACACTTTAGTGACACTGGTGTACATTATTTATGGAAATCCTCAGTGCACTTTCCATTTGAGTAACCTGAGGAACTGAAGTTTAAACAAAGATGTATTTTAAAGTAATGTATCTTGAATTTAAGTCTATGCTAAGATATGGGCACATATCCTAACATATGTTCAGATATGTGCCCATATCTCAACATAGACTTAAATTATGTTAGGATATGGGCACAAGCCTAATTACAGGTGGTTTATATTTAAAAGGTGCCTTTGATACTATCACAAGACATCAGGAGTTAACTTATCTAACAGACAACACCATCTTGAAGGAGAAAGGACTTGTAATACGAAATTCAAGTTCTATTAAACATATTTAACAAGAAAGCAAAGCAACAGTATATGGAGCTCATCAACAAAGCTCTGCTAAAAACTCTGGAACACTGAGTTATATGCATCTTAGCGGTTTAAATAATTTGCATTGGTGATACAAACAGTGTTAGTAAACTGACAAGTCTTTAAAGTGAACATTTGACATTTTTGCCCCATTTTCTCACAATGGGGACTCAAGTAAACATTTTTTGCTCAGATCTTTATGCAGGGTTTGTTTTTCATTTGTTTGTTTTATTCATTATAAATAGTAAAACTGGCAAGGTTGTGGGGGGAAGTGATGTGGAAATAAAAACCTTATATATTTCTGGGTCAAGACAAGCCTCCACTTTTAAATTACATGAGCTGATCTGTGATCTTCAAGGATAATCAGAGTGAGATTCAGACACTGCTCCAGACTCCACATTGTCCAACAGAACTCTCCATCCTCTAGACCAGGCAGAGTCCACTGGCTAGAGGGAAGCAGCCAGAGCCAGTAGCCTCACCAGGTTGGATGACACCACCCTTCTACTCTTTGGTCTGCTCTGGCTCAATCTTAGTTCAAAAAGCCCTTGCAGAACAGTTTCAGCTCTGATTCACTTACTGACCCTCTACAGGACACCCACCTGCAGAGGAACTGCTGTCTCTCCCACATGCATTTTACAATATTTACCACTGTTTACCAGCAAAAATAAGCAACTAGGTTGGGCTTGCCTCCCCTCACACGAAATCTTGTTTTTACATAACCCTAAGAAGGCTTTCTAGGCCTAAGTCTTGGAGTAAGCTTTAGATCAGGCAAGGGCCCTACACTGCAATAAAACTGACCCATCCAAGACTACACATTGACTGGCAGGATGACCTCTGCTACAGCCATGTGCCTTAATGGCATCTTCTTAGGGTGCAATTCTAAGAATTTTTATTCTCCAAATTCTAAAGCATTTTTTTAATGCGGCACACAACTCCAAATATACACACTTATGCTCCTTGAAAATCCTCCACAAACTCAAATTTGTCACATCACACGAACCCATCATAACCTCAGTTTGTTCCCCATTTCATTGGGAGCATCTCCTATCATGAAGTGAGCACATGAGCAATTTATTCATTCTCTGAATGTACACACCAAGTAAAACAGACATCTTCTTGTAACAGCTCTTTGTGTAGGTTAAGGACATCAGTGGTACAAATTTAGGTCACACAGTATTCTTTTCATTGCTGAATTTGTTCAATACCTTCACTGTCTATGTAAAGGCTTTCTTTGTCTTGGTATAAAATTTTCTAACCCTCTCAACTGGCTGAGTGATTTACATTTAATTTTAACCTGATACGTGGCATGGCTCAAGGCTCTGTCCCAGCCCAATTGTGGCTGAAATAAACGTAACACCTCCAAGTTATTTGTAGCAGTTGTCCCCATTCTTACAGAGACGACACAGATATGTCAGCTTTAAGAAAGAAAAAATATTCTTCTTGCTTTGTGTTGACGAATTCTCAGTCAGATGAAAGGAACTGGGTGAGTGAAGGGAGAAAAGCCTGGGAAGCAATGGGTACTGAAAGTCAGTAAAGACCTGAAGTCAAGTATTTTACCTTCACGCAATCAGTGATCAAAACAGCAGCATTTAAAAAATTATTGTGCTATCCTAGTATCCTTTAGCACCTCATATGTTATTGGCAGTTGTCCCAATACACTGCCTGAAATAGAAGATTCTTTTTTTTTCAAAAAAATTAAATGTTGCCTCAGAACAAAACTTTCTAGTGCTACTACTGTCATTGGCTTTGAACAAACTTTTTTTGTGTTGTTATAAACACCTACATTACAGCTTATGCTTTTCTTATCAACTAAATCAGTAATACTTTTTTTTTTTTACCTACATAAGTAAATAAGAAATACTTCTATCTTTTTAAGGACTTCATTCCCTTTCCTTCTCTAGGGAAAGTGATTCCTCATTCTATGCCATAGGATGCCTGAGTGGCAGCAGTTGGAGGCATCAGCTGCACTTGAAGGAACAGAACCCAGACAGAATGAAGAGACCCCTGGGACAAGCAGCTCTAGCTCTAACATACAAGTGACTGAAAGATACCTCTGGATAACCTGCTTTGTTTGCTTTGCTGTCTTGGATGCCCATTGCTTCACCTTTTAATCCTCAGGATCACCAAGACTGCTCATCTTTGATGAGCAGCTCTAAGTCAGCACTGATTGCCACAGGTCCTGTTGCTTGCCTAAGCAAAAGCTGGGGGCACTTTCCCCTCCTCCCTCATCTTATCTGGGAAGAGGGAAGGCAGGTGGGAACCACCAAACACCAGGACAAATGAGGAAGACCACAGAAAGGAAAAAGGGAGGAGGGGGGGAAATCTGTCTTCTCATACTTATCGCAGGTTTGTTGTGCCATCAAAAACAATTTAGATCCTTGGACCAGCTGGACTGTCTCAACTTCCACCAAGCAGTCCAAAATTTTAGGACAAGAATGTGAAGCTGATTCAGTATTGCCAATGATACTGTCTAGTACACCGACTTGCAGTAGATACAACTGCCAACACACACAGTTTGTAACCTCAAAAGGAACAGCACAGCTCAGAAGAAGACAAATTTACCAGAAGACAACCAAGCCCTCTTTACATGTTCACATCTTTATTTCCTTTCACCATATGATTTCGTGATATCTTCCTGACATGACCTGCATCATGTTTTACAGTCATTTTTTCAGCTAGCATGCTCTGTCTGACAGCATTCGGGTCTCCAACAGGAAAATCATTCCCCGAGTACCAGAACTGAGGCCCCTGAGCTCATACCCCATGTTGACAGTGCACAGAGTGAATTAACAGAGTGTTGGTCCATTAAGACTCCTAAAAATTAAGCTCCTCCACCTATTGCTTCCCCTGTGGATACAGCAAGGGGAGCTAATGTTGCAGGCACTTGTGAGAAGAAAACATGCAATTGCAATGTCACAGTCTGTAAATATCAACACCAAAACTATGAGTTCACTCCAGAGGATTATAGTATACATTTATTTTCTTTCAAAGGCTACTTTCGGATCAGAAAGCTCACTCGGAGGAGGGCAGGTATTGGCTTAGGAATGCATTTTAAAAATCAGAGAGATCTTTGATCTCTACTTTATATTAGGTTGTCCTCTCTAACTCCCCTTTGAGCTATTTTTCATTATTTATTACATAGCTTTCCTCACTTTTTTTGTCATTTTGATAGATTAACTTTTTTAAAAACTTTAGAAATTAGAGTGTTCTCACTCCTGAGATCAATTTAATTACCCCCACCCTTAATACAGATTTCTCATTTGCTAAAGTAATAAAACTCATATTAGAAAACTAGGTTTCTGGAATAGGGCTGTAGCCCTTCTCAGCATGATTTAGGTATTGTTCATTCACTACACAGGAAATAAAAATATTTTATCATAGTGATCTGCACAGGAATGAACTTTTATTAGTTGGTTTGTTGGTTTTTTTTGTTGTTTGGCTGTTTTGAGTTTTTCTAATAACTGGCAAAAACCAACAGAATGCTGCATAGCAGAAAACTCAAAGTCTTTTGTAAGATGTAGTAGAGACCATGGTTAAAATATTATTACCCATTTTAAAGATTAATTCACTATGTTCTTCTCTTCCACTACAGAAAGCTGGGTCACACTCATCATGAGCCTTAATAGACTTTGCAGCAGTTGTCAAAGCTACTCCATCTGAAACATCAGTTTCAGCCAGGGGCATTCAGCTATTCCTAGATGTTATTTAAATTCACATGACTGGAGGGCTTTCTGTGAGACTGTCTAAAGTAATTTGTTTTGTAACTGCCCTCCCTTCCCAACATATACCCTCATAATTTTTAACACACGTACAAGAATACTGTGTTATTCCCGAGCATGTGCACATTTACAGTTAATGCTATTACCATGAAGATTTTTAATGTCACAGTATTAGCTCAGCTAGTGTGCTATTTCCAGAAACCTCTGAACCATTTTTAGTTCTAAAGAAGTTCAGATTATTAAGAACCATCTAACAAAAGGATTATCTTCTTTTTCTGGTTTAACAGCACTACATGACCTGCTATTCCATCACTTTATTTCACAAGTTTTGGAAGGCAATATTTGAGCTAAATACACTGGGATCTAAAACTGACCAAGAGTAGGGTTTTTTTCTCAGTAACTTACTTTTCATTTAAGCAAGTGTTATAACACCAAAGTGTTTCTATGGTTTTCTTTCATTACTCATGAGAGTTTTCAATATAGATTATTTTTCTTCAAAGCAGTTTTGTGGTCTGCACTGTCTTTCCAATTCATTTGTTCTAAGTACGTTTAGAGCCAGCTTCAGCAAGATCTTTGAGACTAATCTTCAATCACACTTAATTACTTACAGGAATAACATCTCCAAATATATAGCTATATAAACTAGCCAAAATCTTTTGTTGAAATATTTAATCTATTCCACAGCATTTAAAGTTAAAATCTAAGGATTTCTGGAAATACACAGGCTCTTGGATCATGAATCCAAGAGTCAACCGCTCATTTTCTTCTGTTAACCTCACATTTGCTGCCAGTCAAGATTTTCTAGTTTCAAGAAGGAATTAAAAAGTACATTCTGCCCACATGAATAATAAGAAATAATTTTCAAGGAAAATTTGTAACAGTAATATGTGATGACTTTCATATAAACAAGAACTAAAGCATATCAGATCACTAATTCCAAAACAAAGGTTATGTTTAATTCTGGAGGTGGCTGTTAATACAACAGAACTCAGATTTTTTTAGAATCACTAAAATAGCATGCACTAATAAATACTAGAATAAATCCTAATAAGACACAGGTAACAGTACTAGATTATCTTTGTGACTTATTCTAGTTGGATTAAAGGCAATTTGCTATTTAGCTCAAATCCAAACGCAATCCATTTTAATGAAAACCAGTTTCTTCCAAGTCAAAACATTCTGCATTACAGAAGTCATAGAAAGAAGTACCCAAGATATTTTTCCCCAAAATTAACTTCATTTATATATACTGAACCAATAATTGCTTCTGGTGAAACCTGGTCTATCAGATTTTCAGACGTCTAATAAATCTGATAATAAAGCAATAGCTACATATCTTATAAAACCAATAGGTACAGATTATATTGTTACATTTATGCATGTTACAAAATTTAAGTTATCTACCGTCAGACTAACACAGGAGAATTCCCAAACCCAACTCAACTCTTCAGTGACTCAGATACAAATTCTTCTACTAACATAACAAAACAGCTCAGTATTTAACTTCACTCATAAACTTTAATGTAAATGTTTTCTCACAAATATTATGAAAGCACTATCTATTAAGGTTGCTCCTTTAAAAGTGAAAGTGACTTAGGACACTGATTTTTGTACTGATAAAACAATAATGAAGAAACATGCTCCTTCATACACTTATGCACACAAGTCCATGTGAAACACGATTTTTTTACTGGTCACACCTTACTATGTAGCATTGAACAAGCATCCTAATAGGAGAAAAGATGTATACAACAATATCATTATGACAATTGCCCTATAGTTTTACAAAGTGAAAATGAGAATGAAATAGTGTTAGGTACACCTTCAGACTACCAAGTGTCCCTAGATCTGTCACTTCCCTGCAAATTTCTATTTTCATTACAAAATTAATAAATACCAGAACACAATCTTGTGAAACTGTGTCATCCTCAAAGATACCACAGAACTCTGCTGAAACTTTTGTTTTTCAACAGTTGTCTTACAAGCATTTAGAAGGCTACTAAAAATAGACCAGTTTCTCAGGGACATTTTTCAGCAAAAAAAATTTCTTTTTTCCTATAAAGGTTTCCTTATCACAGCAAAATCACAGATATTATTCTGCAGCCTTGCATGAAAAGCTCAGTTCAGCAGAGATACAAGATCTCCTTTGACATCTGAATAATTACATACATCCATTTTTCATGTCCTCGAGTATATTTTTTCCTCTTCACCATCAAAAATTACACAAAAACGCAATAAACAACAAAGTGCAATATTTAAGTCCTCTTGTGGTGAATAAGTCCCATTAAAGGCCCCATAGAACATGTATTCAGGAGGAGGGGAAAGCCCCAAGTTGTTAAAGTTTCTTTTTTAGGTCACTCACCTTAGGTAACTCCCATTCTGATCGGGAACCATCAGCACTGTAGTAGTATGGTCTACCTTGTTCATCTGCATGTTTTATCCACTGCAGAAAGAAATGTGATGATACAAAATGTAATCAGAGTGACAGTTGAAACAAAATCTCTGAGACCTGAGATTTAAAGTTAATTTTTAATAAAGTGCCATCCACTTCAGCAGTGTCTAATGCACAACCTACATTAATTAACCAAGGTTAGATTGCAATGAGAACAACATCCTGAATTGGGTTCATTAATATCTTTTCTTTCTGTAACTCCTCAGAAAACAGTCCTGCAATATCATACAAGAGATTGTGATAAACAGATATTCTTTTAAGATGGCATATCATTCTCATCACCATTACGTTCTCAATTTAAGGAGGCACAATCTTTCCATCACATTCGTGTCAGAATCTTATACATAAAATTACAAGAAGCTCAGCCAGCAACTGCTGATAATTTAAGAGATATTTGTTGAACAACTTTTAAAAAACATTAATGGGAACATGAGATGCAGTTCCTTGATAAAACACGAAGACAATATAATTCCTGTAACCTCTACAAGCAACTCCTACAATCAAAGAGGTAAACCCATGACAACTGGGACTGGTCATGCAGAAAGGAAAGAATTGTGATGAGCAAAAATCTACAAGAATATTGCAGAAAAATACGCACAGAAACACTCACAGCAAGGCTCTTGGCTCAAGCAAGTTTCACAAAATCATCTTCCAATAAAATGTGATAAGAAACACTGTTCTCTATCAATCCCAGTGCAATTTAAAAAAATGTCAGCATATTTGCTAAAACAGAGATATGCTCTCTACAGATGTTTATCAGAAACAGATTAAACAGGATAAAATTCCAAAATTGAGATAAAACTCAATTATTTAAAAACTTCTTGCAAATAAAACTTGCATACTTCAACTGGAGAAGAGGTGGTGCTATAATACGATTAAAAACAAAATGCAACTTCAGTCAACAATTAGAAAAATGGACTGCTTTGCAAATATAGGCAACTACTGTTCGTTATCCTATGTGGGAGAACTTCTTATGACATGCCCAGAATAACAGTAAGTTGTCTGTAGCAATTAGACAATAAGAATAGAGCACAAATATGCTGATAAGGCTGTAGTTTAATTACAAAGTTTGTCTAAATCTGAAAACAGTATCGAAAATATCTGATAAAGGAAATCATGAAACTGATAAAGTTGTATTATATTATATTCAGTTCAAAACCATCCTGACTGGAAGGTCTATGTAGACAAGAGCAGCTCTGAAAGGACAGCAAGAAGTTCATTCTTGAAGTACAACCAGGAGGATGGGGGAGGGTGGAAATTACAACTACTATACATAATATGTTCATTTAATAACATCTAATACGCAACTGGAAATAAGAAAACTTTTTAGATAGCAAAGAACATACATACAAAAAAAAGTCAGTTCAGTTGCTAAAGTTTCATGCATATTTAAGAAAACAAAAGGAGATACTCCTGAGGAATGCTTTTCACTTTTGGAAATGCAGATTTCATTTCTAGAAGTGAATTAGTGGAAAAGATTTAGAACACGTGATGAGAAGAAAGAAAAAGTACCTTTTCATTAGTATAGTCATTGGTATATAGGGTTTGACCATGTTCATCCAACTCTTCTGACCAACCCTTTGGAGGAGAACCATACTGACTATCTGACTGGCTGTAACAAGAACTGTGGTCGTTTTCTTCTGATGAAAGATGCTACAAGTAGTCAGAAACATATAAGGCAGTTTTGAGAATGAAAGTGCTTTAAAATCTGAAAGATCAAAGATTATTTGACTAGAAAGAGAATAGTAATGAATTCAGGGAGTTCACATTTTATATCTTACATCAGAGAATGAGATGCATTTTCACAGTACAGACAATTCAAAGTATATTCAGAACAACTGGTTTATACTGATCCATCTTTTTTTTTATTTCCACTATACCGAGTTTCATCTACTCAAATTTAAACTCCAGGGTTCTTTGCTTATCTAAATCTTATTCCTACAAATTAACATTACTGAATGATGAAGAGAGTTGGCTTTAGTAATCTGCATTGCCTCAAAAAACCTGGGATACCTGCTAACTTGGTTTTCTGGAATATCACAACTTTCATACCTAAATCCTTTCTTGTTTTTCAAATACATTTGGAAACACAATTATCATTAAGGACAACTTGAAACTCCAGTTGCACCTTTTTATGCCCCCACACTTCACAGTACTTGAGCCATTCATCCTAAAATACCAGGAATTTCCACTGTCCTTTTTTCAACTCTTACACCCGTGACAAAGAGCAATGCAAAAGCAAGGCTTTCTACCAGACATAGCTAGTTGAGATGCAAAATTTATTCTCTGAAGATAGAAGTGAATTATAACGTGTGGAACAAGTTTGACGTGCGCAATACAGAAAAAAGATTTTGCACACACGTCAAATAATTTCTGTTCCCTGTAAACCTTGTTCGTCTCCTTGCTAATGTATTGTAGTCTTAGTCTAAGCATCCATTCCGTGCATCAAAAAAAAAATCTCTTTGTTTTCATCTCCCATAATATCTCTATGCCATGGTCTCCTGAGGAATTCAATGTAGATTGCCTTTCTCAGTGTCTTGGATCCTCAGCTAGCAGGAGGCATTAACACTTCAGAGGGAACATCCTGCTACTCAGAAACTACAGCAGTAAAATACTGACTACTGTTCAGTAACACTAGCATAAGAGTTTTGAGAAAAACTGTAAGGAGAGGACTGCAGGAGAACAACAGGATTTCAGTTTTAAATAGGAAAAAACCTCTCCTAAAAACTTAAATCTTACAAAAAAATATTCAGTTATCAGAAATGGTTTTTAAAAGTCAGTGGGTTTAGAGACTACACATTTAGTGACATTTCCAAATCATTACTACACAGGTTTTTGGTGTTACTTTTCTGAGTACCTTACCACTTGTGTGACAAACTCCCTCCACTGACACGAGCCAGCTTAACAAGCACAGCAAAACCCATAGGAAATTTTCAGATCATTAATAAAGGAACATGAAAAAATTTAAGTGTCCTCCACAGTTACAGAATGTGAGCATGTAAACTATGGATTAACCAACGCTACCTCTCTTGCACGGGGGATAATGAGAAATTCTGATGTGCCAATTTCTAACCACTATGGGGAGTCTTCAGTCCCATTTTTATACTTGCAGAATTAAGACTGAGGAGTTGCTGATATTGGCCCCACTTGAACTACTGTTTTATAAGATAACTATATTGTATACATGGGCAGGATGAGCTCGCTAGCCTTCTGGCAGTCATCCTAGGAGAAGGACAACTCTAATTCCAAACCCAGGTAGATGGAGCTCGCTTAGCCCTGTAAGGCCATCCATCTAAGAGAAGGTCACTCTAATTAAACCTATGTCCTAAGGATCTCGCTGCCACCATCCAAGCTCACTTGGCCCTGGCAGATGAACCTTAGGGTTAAAGGGTGGATCCAGTTCTGCGCATGCTGCGTCTCACCTAAAAAATCCACTGGGCAGGCTCAAAGGTGAATGAATGATATTGTATACATGTATTTTGTTTACCTTGTTTTAATGGTTAAATATTAATTGCATTGACATATGGTTAAAGTAGTAGACTTTGGACATTTTTATTATTACTATCAGCTGGGATTGTAATAAGATATTGCACTTGTATTTGCCTCTTCGAGCAACTCCTGATACTGAAGAAACACCCTACACATGTAAAACTAAACAGAAGACCTAAAAACGAAAATTCTCCTACAAAAATCACTGCTGTTCAGAAAGAATGACTGTTAATGTGTCTATCTGTAAGGCATCCATACAATGATATTTAGATGCTTCAAGGTTTAACTCATGTCCTGTACCTTTGCAGATCTAAAGTTCAACAGAATTCCTGAGCTGTTACAAAGCTTGCCAAGCCAAGGCATTCCTTGTCGCTCAGCTAGCAGGAATAACTGCTAGAGCTGCATCGACAGGGGTTAGAGAATGCTGGCCAAACCACATTCAACAGCTTTCAATTTCACTTTCAACACTTTTTCTGTATTAACTGCCTATATGCTTTTGCTTTTTAAGTATGATCCATGCTTTTTTCCCCAGAGTCCCATCCCCAACTATACTACACCACACTTAAATAAAGCCATCTTAAGCAGACAATTGCCCAACCTTTCACCTTGTAAGAAACTTGTTGTGACACTAAAGGGAATTACTGAAAAGGTCCCCCACATTATCACTTCTTTGCTCTTTTCCATTTACATGGAAAATTCTTGGGGGTGGAGACCAGTTCATCACCATGCATTTAATAGGAACAATTACTGTCTCTCTTCTATCACTTAACTAGTCTAATTTTTAAAGTCACTACTACTTCTAAAAGTGAAAATAATAAAGAACACTAACTAAAGAAGCTAGCATCCCTATATTCCCATTTGTTTGTTTTGGAAAAAAAAACCAAGGAATGAAATTGCACCTTGGTCATATGTTTTAAATGTAGTTTTGAATTTAAATGAAATTCCTTTGCTTTTCTACAGCTTGTTGGGTAATTTATTGATGTCTGCTTCACGTTATGGTCTCCTAGCTGGGTATTAGAGGTTTGCCTTTCTCTGATATGGTGACATTCTCATTCCTTTTACAGTCCAACTTAATTAAATCACTTCGCTTGACAAATTTCTCCCAGTTACTGTTAAACACTCCTTCCTCAAATATATTAGAAAGTCACTACCTCTAATACATTTCATCTGCAATTCCAAAGTCTTATACATTTTCCTAGAGGCCCTGTCGATAGGACTTCACTGCTTTCCCACACCCCATCCATATAACATATAACAACCATAAAACTGTCATAAGCTACAACTGTTTGTGCCATGTCTGTTACCAACTTCTTTGACAAATTAGGTGCAATTCTGTCCCTTCTTAATTAGCCAATAAAATTCAATTTCCTAACCATAAAGTTCTAAGACTGACTACAAACTATTTCATGTTCTAACATATTACACATATATTAGAATATGTGATCATTCAAAGTTCTCATTTTTACATCACCTTGACATTTTGCTACCTAATATGATACAAGCTCCTCTGAGGACAAACCAGTAAAGATACAACTAGGATTTTACCTTCCTGCATGTGCTCTTTTATCACTAAATGAGCCTAACTCAGACTAGTGTAAAAAACAACTTAACTTTATTATAATAAATTAAATCTAGTTTTACTAATTATTTGGACATATTTGCTCTAATTCTTCACAATCAGACAAAATTTGGGATGCCCTATATTTTACTGTAGCTTAGGCTTGGATCTCAACCTTTACTCTGTTTTTTTAAGTACTTTTGACCAAATCTTAAGTTTTGGTCAAAAACAAAAAGGAACACAAACAGTGGAGTGTGATGTACAATCTCAAATGCAGAACAGAAAAGGTAAGTGGGAGGAAAGGAGATCTAAAAAAAACCAAAAAAACAAACAAAAAACCCAGCTTCAAAATCAACACATGACTGCTGGTAAGTGGATTGAGATGACTTTGCAACACATATCTTCCTAGACTCAAACTTTGATAATCCATTCAAGACACAAATTACTTAAGGAGCTTATGCTACTGGAAATACAAATTAGTGTCTAGTTAAAAATCAAAACATGTATTATCATCCACTGGTCTCACAGAGACTGAAAACTTGATAGATATAACGGTCTGAAGGCCAATCTGTGATACCTCAAGCATCACAAATAAACAGAAGAATTGAGCTGAAAGATGTTATGGGCAATAAAAAAAATAATTAACAAAATCAAGCATTCTGTAGACGCAACCATGTGATGAAGTCATGGTACAGAGGTATGAGGAAGAATCAAAGGAATCACTTGCAGATGGGAAGGGAGAAAGAATTCTTACAAGACCTTCCATGAAAAGAAGGAAGAATGATGGCAATGAGAAAACCAGTTACATTTACTACAAGGAGAATTACTACTCAAAAAAGTAATCACCTTATCCAGACTAAAATCAGAATCTTATCCAGCAAAAGGACAGTCAATGATAAATTAACAGACCATCACCAGAGATATCAAAGGGAAAGGCACCAACATTTCACCTGTTTATCTGTTGCTGCAATTAGCCTGTGGCAAGAGAATTTGGCTATTTAAATGCTTGAGGATGTCGTGGCTACTATGAAGACCATTGCCAAAGGCAATGAAAGGTTTCCTTTTTCTCTTTCTCTCCTGTTTCTGTTACTACTGTTCCAGGGGTAGACTTCTACGACAGGCTTCCAGCAACCAAAAACTTTTGATCAGTCCACAATTGGGAGATACATATATATATAAACTATATATGCTATATATAGTTTATATAAATATATTGGCCCAGGAAAAAAATCCACTTAAACTATATATATTTGAAAAGGGTATATAAAAATGAAGTGTGTAGAAGATTTCTTGAGAAGTATTTGCTTTTTCTTTCAATCAGGAAACTGGTTAACCTAAGTACTGTTTGAACACAAGACCACTATTTTAAGCATATTTAAATAGTAATATACATCTCACAACTATTCCTTTGCTTAATCTGAACCATTGCAGTTCAGATAAACAGACATCACTGTCTGGCTTTCCCTACCAACTGGCTGCACAGAATAAATTGACACCTCAAATATTATCCCAAATTATCTTTTAACACAAATAACTTCACAGTAAGCTTCAGCTCTCTTAAGCAAGGTTGGCAGTAAAGCTTTCCCAAAAGCAAAATGTTTATATAATGAAAAGAAATCCATTGATATATCTAAAAAAGATGTTTATGGTCTGAAGATAATCTAGTCAAAACCTGCAATACCTGCTGAGGAGCTGTTTTTACAGGCATTTTTACAACTTAGTACTCTTGTACACAGTTCATGTACACATTCTTGTACACAAAAGTAACTGAAGAGTGAAACTGTTGACTACTTCATACCAAGACACATAACAAAAAAAGAGAAACTAAGACACTCCTTGACACCTTGAAACTCAGAGATACCAAATTCCACAACAAAAGAGCATTCATATGCATTACAATCTCAATGCTTGTGATCTCAGAAGGAACTACCTCATGATCTGCATGGCTCTGGGAATCCCCTTTATTAATGCTTGCATCTCGGGCCCACCGCGGAGGTTTCCAGGTTCGCTCCTGTGATCCTCTGTTGTAGTAATAACAGCGTCCTGTCGTATCTTTATGGGTTTCCCATTCCCCATTTATTTGGACCGGAGCACTTGTAGGTAGTGGTGGAAGTGCAGACTGAGATATTTTCAGTTCTTGTAAATTAGCATAAACTGGTGAATCAGGCCTCCCTTGGCTTGGTGGAGTAGTTGGCTATTGAGAGAAGAAATGTACTGTTAAAGAGCAAATGAATTTTTGAATGCTCCCTTACAAATCAGAATACAGCAGCAAAACAAACCAACAAACTCCTCTTTTTGTTGTTAAGTACAAAAGCACAAAGAACAGCCACAAGATGCTGGGGCGGGAGAACATTAGATTGTTAATTCTAAGGTAGATATCACAAGTTCTCTTTACTTAATGCTGAACCAATTTCTCAGTATTTTTCCAGATGACAGCTAATAATTATGTCTTAAAGTGGATTTGAAATACACTGGAGTCATCATCAAAAAATTGTATGCTTGCCTTGCTGGAAAACTTCAGCTTTACAGTTCAAGTATTGTTTAGAAACTGTAAGTAATGTGATCTTGTTAAAAAAACCACCAAAAACGTAGCATTTCTCAGATGTCACTTGTTAGGCAAAGACTGTTCCTCAACCTTTCCTCCTCACTGCTAATAAAATGATGGTGAATGTTAAGTAGCACTTTTATTTTCTCAGCACGATCTAAACAGGAAGCTCAGCTGGAAAGATGAGTGCAGTGTTGTGACTAAGAAACTCTGAAAAACACCTGGACAGTTTACCTGTATGCCTTTCCAAACAGATGCTTATTTAAAAATATTTTAGGCAACACTACCAAATGTTTTGATTACTGCTCTCTTCTTGTAGAAATTAAGTGGATGTTCTTACCCACCTGATATACATGCACAAAAGAAGAACAACAAATACCTGCATTGACAATTTCTCATTAATAAATAACTTTATAACATAACAGCCAGCAGAAATCATGGTTAGAAGTCCACAGCACTTTCTGAAACCATGAGTACTTTTAAATAAGCCACTAAGGTGCTTAGGAGAGAAATAAAGGTTCGGATGTTCAAATTTTAAAGTATAATACAAACATGCAATTCAGAATTCAAGAGCATGTGTTTTCACAAGAGCTGTGATTATAAAATCGTGAAAGCAGATAATTATTAAACCAAATTGAAGAGTTTCTTGGTAATGCAATAGCATCTCCGTACTTTGGGGCACATTATTTAGGCACTCTAAAGGAACAAACTATATAATTCATACCATCCCCTTGGTTTGAATTGAGAAGCTTTGCTGTAGGCAAGTCCTTGTGCCTCTTGTTGCTATTGCATTATAAAAGATCTTTTATAAAGTACTTTTAAACATTAAAATCATAAGATGCTAATCTAGGCCACATCTAATCATAAATTATCAGGGTTTGCTCAGGCAAGACAGCTTATCATACCACACAATCAGATATAAACTGATTGCACCACAGCTAGAACCAAATATGGGCAATATCCACAACCAAAGGGGGAAACAGCTAGAGAGGAACTTAATGAGATTATAACGGGTATGGACTTGTTTTGCATGCCTTTAAAAGAGAAAACACAGCTTACTAGATATAGCAAGTACAGTACATTTAAGGCAAACCACAAGTGCTTAAAAAAAAAAAAAAATGCAGCACTGGCAAAAACAGAGACCCAAAACTAATTAGTACCCTCCTCTACCTAATTCAAACGAAAAATCTGTTAAAAAACTTGATGAACAGTAAAAGACTATTTTTCTACTATCCAGGTCACACATGCCTGCCTTTTTTTTTCTTTTTTTTTTTTTTTTTTTTTTTTTTTTTATGTGAGGAGGGTAGAATGGTTGCCTTTGGTAGAGTTGATCTTGAGAGCACTGACAGCATAAAGAGCGCTACTATGAACAAAGCATCATCCTTCAGGGACGATCCTCGATTTCCCAGGATGCTGGGGCAGAAACCTAGATGTCTCCTCATGCAAGACTGCAGTTCCTGCTCTGGTTTCCCAATAGCCTGCAGAGCTGCATTTCCCGTGTAAATCATCCTGCCACACAACCACAGGGCTTGTCATTGAAATGACACCACACACCTGCACCACAGAGCACACAAACCTTCCGCTGCTTCCCCTGTTTCAAGGAAGTGGCACCTCTAAGCACCCTGGCTGCTGCAGTGGGAGGCTGGTGGCTTGCACAACTCTCACCTCCTCCTGAAACTCCTCTTCCACAAAAGACAAAAAGAAGGCTTTCTGTCTGGACCGCACTTGCCAGTTGCTTTTTTTGTTTTAATTGGATGCCATCATTAAAAGAACAGTTCTGTGTATTAATAAAAGTGTTTTCTATATAGGCTGTGACACAGAATGCTTGGTATAGTTTTAGGAACGTTTTCTCAAGTAGCACATAGGAACACAACCAGCACAACTCCAGATGAAACTGCAGGATGTGGATGTGCTAAGCCAATCCTGGGAGCTCACAGCCAGTGTACTGCCACACGACTCCAGCAGCATATTAGTGATGTTTAAAACAGTAACATGATATGAAAGTATAATAAGGGATTTTCTTCTGAATGCTTAGTGCTTCCAAACTCAATATACCAACTTCTGATTTTCAAGGAAAAGTCAGAATTTTTGTCCTAAGCAACAAGACAATCCAGTCAATCCTCCAGCTACTTTCATTCCCTATTGTTCTCTCTTCTGACAGACTTTTAAGGGAGAATTGCAAGATTTTTGAAAGGCCCTTGGAAGTTACTCCTTTCAGCAAAGAATTTAAAAAAAAAAAAAAAGCAAAACCACCAATCTGAAAACAACACATAGTTTAAGTACATTTTGAGAGATACAACTTTATCAGGAACTATTTTAAATAACCACGTAGCACACAACAATACTTCCTCATACGTCAAGCCATGTGATGAGATTTGTTGTTGTGTCTACAATTACGCTCAGTTCAACAGCACCCAACCTTATCAAGGCCAATTTTGTCAAGAATTTCTTATTTATTGATAAGAAAAATAGCTTTTAGAAAGTTCGAAGTTTTCTGAAATTAACTTTAGTGTACTTTCTATGCCAGTGTTGGCAGGAAGGTCAATCTCCCCCTCGCCCCCACCTCCCCACGTTGGGAAGGGAGTCCTGGAGGGGCAGGTCCCAGTAGATGTCCCTGTAGAGCTCCAGGGCCCTGCATCACCTCCCCCTTTCCTTTCGGATGACCATTTTTTGAGTTCAAGACTGTGTTCTGCAAAAACATTTAATAGTTCCAAGCCAAAAAGTGGATTAATTTAACTGTATTCCTTTCATTTACCTAAACCATTACTCACTGCCAATATATAAATCCAAATAGACAAAGCATTACCTAGATCAAAATAGTTTCTGACCACTTCCATGGCTGTTTTCCCAAAACCAGACATACGCAGTTAAGGGAAACTTAAATATATGCTAAACACTAAGCAAGACTTCCAGCTAGAACTTCACCCCCCGAGGTTCTTTTTTGCACTAACAAACTCTGAATGCTCATAAACATGGAATTAAATCTGCCAAAAGAGATTCTTTGTCTTCTCACTATCAGAATCACAAGAACACGTCCTTCAACGTGCCCATGCACGCACACACAAAATGACTTATACTCCAAACATTTCAACATTCATTTGCTATTTGGTATGGATTTCAGACTTTTTCATGTTGCTTTCTTCTAAGAACAGTGAAGCACTCTTGCTAGAAAAGTGATAAAGAAAAATTAGAAAACAGAAATACTTCTATGACACTACAACACGAATGAAAGTTGTACACCCCATTAAGCAATCTGGCAACTTCAAGAACACAAGGACCTCTCCCAGAGCTCAGCAATGCTCTGTATTATTATACTATAGAAATCTGCCACGTTTAACTTCGGTCTCTCAGAAAAGTCTGCTAGCACTAAATCCTCGCAAATTGATAAGTAAAAGAGTTTCATGCAAGCAGGACAAAGTTTCTGGGATCAACACACAGCATTCTTCAAACAGAGACTGCACACAGAGCATTTTCAGAACACAGATTTTCTACTGGCACAGTAGGAAGCAGATACGTGCCTTTAAATAAAACAACCTGTTAATCATTCATGAATGAACAGTCAACATTTTCAACAAAGGCCACAGATATGCTATCAGGCCTCTGAAAACCTGAGCTCAGTGCAATGAAAAGCAAACCTTCTTCAAAACATACTTTTCGTTACCAAAATGCTTATCAGCTTCACAGAGGTTACCTTAAATTTTAATGTTACCTTATACAAATGGCTTTTTTCAGATGGCAGTATTTATTTAAGCATTCAAAATTAAAGTAAACTAAAAAAAAAAAAAATTCAGTGGACTTAAGCAGGGTAAGTCTTCAGTTCTGGGAGAAAAAGAGAAGTATAGATGTCTTCCCTAACCAGCACCTGAAAATGCTTTTGGCTTATTTAAAGGTAAATCTCAATACTCTTTATGAAGTTACGAGTAACAGATTGTCCATACTCATTCGAAAGAAGAGCATTATACTGAAGGAGAGCAAGGGAATACTGTCTCTTCGCAGCAGCAAGCTGAAGAAAGGAGAACAGGCACATCCCTCAGCATCCCGAGCCAGGGAATGAAAGCATCCGAGTTCCCTCAACAACTGAGCTTCTTGCCAAGGAATTGCCGCTGTCCTTTTACGAAGCCCTGGGACTTCAATACCAGCTTTATTCAACAGAAGTGATACAAAAGAAATCTCAAAAACTCTACAGTTTCATTTTCACAAAGTGACATCTTCAGCTGGAATAATTAGCTCATCTTCTCCTTCCTTTTCTGCCCTTGGCTTATGTTTTTACAAACATGTTCTGGACTCTATTTTCTTTCTAACAGATACAGGCATATTTAACGTTTATTGTAATACCCAAAAATCCATGAGGAAGATTTTTCAGCAAGTCCTCTACTGCCTCAGAAGTGACAACAGCAAGCTAATTTAACAAGTCAAATTGAAATGGGAACCCAAACAATTTTTTATGCACTAACCTTCTCCAACTTTAGCTGGATAATTCACTCTGTAAGTCTAAGGAACACATAAAACAATGACAGTAAATATAAGCCTGTTAATAGTTGACTATAAATTTCATATAAGCTCTAGCAATGCAAATGTTATTTAACAGCATTGAAATTCTTGTGGTGTTCAGTTGATTTGCCATTATAAAGTGGTAAGCAAAAATATGACATTATAAAACAATACAGAACTAAAATCATCCCATACAAGTAATTCAAATATATCTGCCTAATAACGGCCATTCAACAGTTAAATTTTCTAAGTGTCCCATTTAAAAACTAAGCAGATAGACTCCAAGTAATTTTTTTTAATGGTTAGCCAGTAAATTTCCATCAGCCTGGAAACAATTAAGCATCTGATTCACCTTCGCTACTTTTATCTTTCAGTAAATTTTGCATTTGGCTTGCACTGAATTATAGACTGAGATATTACCCCTTCTATTACTGGAAATAGCTGCATACAATTAATTTTTATATATACCTCTATTAATATTTTGGTTTATGAAACCAGATTATGAAACAAAAAGTCTTAGTACATGAGAGTCTGCCAGAATGTGCTGGTGTTATTTCAGCCATTTGAGTTCCCTTCTGTTTTAGCTCTCTCATAAGACACACACAAAAAAAAAAAAAAAAAAAAAAAAAAAAAAACAAAACAAGGTTGACAAAAATATAAAATCTTTTTCTAGTGCTGCTGTAAGGCCTTATCAATACCTAAATGCATAGCAAAAAGCCTCTCAAACTAAATACATTCCTTTCCTCAGTAACCCAAAAGAAGTGACTTATTTTCATACTAGTCAAGACAATGATTTATTTAATTGTACTATAAAATCCTGCAGCACAAAAAGCCAAGAGGTGGCTGCTTCTGGCACATTTACAAGCACTTGGGAACAGAAATGGAAACTGGCTGCAGCAGCAGGAGGGCTCTCTGGTACCACACAGCCTGCCACAGGAGGAAGCACTTGGCTGAGCCTCAGAGTACCAGGGACCACTCCCAGGTCATTCATTGTAAGTGACCGATCAAACAAAGTTGATGGAAAACCTTTTTTCCTGCATGCTGTGCAGATTTCCCATTCACATTTCTGCAGTTGTTCACTGCATGAGCAAACTATTACATAGGAACTTCGGAAATTTATAGCAATAAAAGAAAGTATATTGAAGGATTGCAACAGTGATGTCAAATATTTTAAAAAACGGAAATAAGACCTTACAATGGGATCCTTTGTAAAACATGCACAAAGATGACAGTGTTTACCCTACTTGTACTTTGCCACTTGCACAATCTAGCTTCTCCCTTCCATGAAAAAGCTTTTGTCCAAGGATATAGACAAAGCTGCTTTTCCTATAGTAGAAAATTTCAATACCATATGAAACACTTTACGTCATACACGCTTACACAGCAAGCTTACCCTGATTTGGAAAGAGTGGCCAAATTTAACAATGTTGAAAAGTCAGACAGCAAACTTCCTTCCCTCCTTTTTCACCCTGTCCACTTCACCAGATAAAACACTGATACTTTCAACACACATAATGTAGTATTTGAAGTCTAAATCAGAAATTTAGTCAGCATCTTGAATCTGGATGTGCCATGCAGAAGGAGATTTACACATTTAGTTTTCCTCCACTTTCATGGAAGTTCATTTCAGGTTGGTTCTCTAATAAGGATGTTTCAACAACGCCAGCAGAAACAACAAGTTTATTCTGCATTTTAGTTCAACTGCTGACAATTCATCAGCTCTGTGAAACCTGTAGTACGTTTTTGAGTGCAGATTTGTGAAGAATAAAGCTGTTGGGAATAATTTGTGATGTCTCTCAAGGATAATTTGCTATAAAAACCAAGACAGCACACTAAGAAAACATAAGAAAAGCCTAGCTTGCTTTCTCCATTGGGAAGTTGTCCTGTAATATGCCAATAGATACTGCTTTTCAGACAGGAAGTATCACAAGAGCACAGCATGCTCTTCAGTTGTTCTAGAACTGTTACAGCAGAATAATCTCTTAAAGTTTCAGAAGTAGTGGGGAGCCCTCGCTTATCAAGCCATTTACTGTTTTAACTGCTTTAATGTACATCTCATTTGCCTCAGAGATGTCAAAGTATTTTTAAAGACAGATTACTAACATCTTCATGGAATACTTCTATGTTGTCTCCATGTAGGACCACAGCATATCTAAAACGTTAGCTCCTACAAAATATTACTGTGGGAAGGGAGTGTAGAATGCTGTTATTTGAACTCATAATAGCTTAAAGGTTGTGGAAAAGTTTCCATTATAGTCACTTCAAACTGAATAGCAATTTTTTCTACACTTTACATTTTCAAAAGTACAGATCTCATAGCCTTTAAGTGTACTTTTGAGGGTCCAGTGCTTACACAAAGCAGTGTAAAGCCAGGAGCCCATGAAAAGTACAGATGGGAAAGTAAACATCACCTCTGATAAAATTCCCAAGTTACTCAAAAGTTACTTAAGTTGTACTACTGAGCAAGCTCAAAACCCTAAAAAGACAGCTTGAGAACCACTTGAGAAACAGAATGAAGTCTAACTACTACCATGGAGGTTGTTCAGTAGAAGAAAAATTGTAATATTCTACTATTTGAAAGAGAAGGAAAAAGCCAGAGCCATAAAGAATTTTAAAACTATATATGTGTATATTAATGGCTCACTTGCACAATATATAGTTGAAGGTTTTTTTCAAAAATAGAGAAAATAACAATTTTCAATAGACCGTTCTAAAACAGAGCAGTCATCAAATCTGTGTTCTGTTAGAAAGGGTATTTAATTCCAAATACTTGACAAGAAAATGCAGAACTCCCACACAATTTACAGCTGCTGTCCTTTTACTCTGCTGTAAAAGCAAATTTCACTTGTGTAAAACTCTGCTTCGCTAAATGTTGCTTGTGGCAGCAAATTCTGCAAGCATTTGTTATGTTAGTATTCTTTTGTTAGGTGTTAGAATAATTTCAAAATATCTCCTTGAGCTTATGAACTGCAGTGCTTAGAAGTTTTTAATAACATATGCAGCTGCAGAACACCACCGGTATTCAAACAGTGCAAGCAATGCTAAAGTATGAGCAAACTTACTGGGATACTGGAAATACATAATGGAATTAAGGTGGCAAATCCCAGTGAAGATCAGTTAACTGGTGTGGGAAGCAACTGTGGTACAGTATCAAACCAGACACTGGAATGGTATCTGTTGGTTTGCCTTACTAATATATTAAAAGTAATATATTCTGTCATGTAACTGGTAGACTCCATCCTTTCCTGAACACCCAGTCACTTTCTACCTCGCTGCCCCCTCTCCATCTGCCTCTCCGAGCATTCCCTGACTTATTACTTCCAACTACCATTCACAAGGTGCTACACTACTCATGCACCCCAAATCTCCATTGGGTAATTTCCTTGATTAGAATGTCCCCCTCAGGAATAAACTCCAGAAAATAGCCAGTGTAGCTGTAGCTATTCATGTTAACTTCCGTAAATATTACATTAACAATCTGAGAAACAAGTTTCAACACTGCCCAATTTAGAAACAGAGAAAAACACCTGAAGAGTGTGTTTTAGGGATCCCGACTGGCTATACAACTTCAAAATATATGATTTGAAGAATTACATTTTATATGCTGTCATGCTAACTCTAGACCTTTACAAACCAAAAATCAAATTACACACCCAAAGTAAAAAAAAAAATATGATAAAACCTGTTCATCAAGTAATGTATTCATACTCTAATATAAAACAAACTTGAGTTAAGGAAATAAGAATCTCAGGATGTTCTTAAGTCTGTACAAACAAAGTCCATGTTTTTAATTTCAGGCAAATTTATCACAGCTATCCTTTTTAACACATCAGAATATCTACTATTAAAAAAAAAACAAAATAAAAAACTTTTTTTCTCCTTTTCCTTTTGGAAAAACTGGTTTGTTCATCTTAGTAGAAAGGGAAGCCAAGAGAACAGTAACTTGCCATTTTAAATGAGTTAGTTACCCTAACTACCCATGCACACAAGCAAAGAATTTCTTTTGTGCAGAAAGGCAGAAGCCACACTGACACTTCTGCTTATACCAGACCAGAAGTTCAGCAAATGCTTTTGCTAATTCAGTTCATGTCACCAGATTAATAAAGCACATAGTTCAATGGACTCAGGCAACAACTCCAGGTTTAGTAAACAAGAGAAACCACAAATTTTATCTGTTTCAGAAAATGAAAGGTTATTGACGTGTTTTTTATGTCTAGCTAAGCTGGTCTACTGGCCACCAGCCATCAAAAGGAGCAGTCCCATCTCTCTTGCCCTCTGCCCCTGTGATGCCAATGTGACCCTACAGCAAACTGTCAGAAGAAAGGGAAGAAAGGGAAATGGCAATATATTAACCCCATTGAGACTTTAAAAACAAAACAAACAAAACCCCCACAAACAACCAAAAAACCCCATATTTAGACTCCTTAGGTATTTGTAGGTCACTGCAAGGTCAGCCAGTGACACCTTTTAAGTGTCTGACTGACTAAGGTGACAGGAGAACAGGACCTTTTCTTTCAGAACGTCTTTGTCAGCTCTTAAGGAGATTTAGGTGCATAAATAAATTCCAAAGGTGGCTGAGAGAAGGAATTATCTTCAAGTATCTAAAACAGAATCAGTTATAGAAACAATAACAAGTAAATAATTGTCTATTTCTCCCAGGGACAGGGCAAAAAAGGCTAAATTGAAAAAAAAAATACTAAGATACAGAGCAAACAAGGAATTAAACTTTGCAACAGCCTGATCAGGAAAACAGGGAACTTTCCTTGAAAGTTTAAGTGCAGTTTAGTCCACACCTTTCAACAGCACTTTTGGCACTCTTGCTCCCGTCTCTATGCAGTGAGAAAGAACCACAATGGGTTGTTCTCTATTTTTCTTACTCTCACAATGTCACACATTTGTATCCTTAATCCTGAAAGGCAGCACATTCACATTTGAAGTTAGAAACAAATGGAGAAGCTATTAAAAGTGTATAGTAAGAAGCTGATTTGTTGTACAAGTATGCTCAACAGAAAGGTTGGGTTTAAATCCTTGGTTTTTCTCATGAAAAATTAACAGTCTGTAAGAATGAGCAATATGGTACCATAATGACTGGAGCATTAAAGAACATACCTGAAGCTAAAGAGGCCCCATGCAACCCAAGTAACTCATGCAGAGAATAACAAAGATTCTTAAGATGAACAAGGACAGCTATTCCTGTCACCTCAGAGTACTGAACACAGCAGTAGGATGAAAGGCGAAGAGAGAAAGATCATTTGGCTTACTAGCTTAAGTCCCCCACTTGGAATGAAAATTTTGAACTCTGTTAGCATTTTGAGAAAAACTATTTCAACACAAAATTTAACACATGCAACACTTTACATATGTACTAAAAAATAAAACGTTTTCCTCACAGCCACACAAACCCTTCCTTCCAACCACAAGAAAAAGGGTACCATACATGGCTGACACACCACTGATGGCTGATAAAACCTGATGATAAGCATTACTCATTATGACTATTTCAGGAAACACACAAACCAAGGTAACTGCAAAATAAGCCCATCTAGGGAATTCAGCTGTGGCACAGACTAGAGTGAGAGTGCTTACCAGTGAGGGCACTCACCAATTCTGGCAATGCTGAAGGGCTTCCACAAGCAAAGAAAACTGCCCATCAGTCTGCATCTAGTATATAACCTTACAGAACTAGAAGGAAAAGGGATACTTTTGCCATAGTGTCATCAAATGAGATGGAATGGAAAACATATGGAGGCAAAGGACTACATGCTGCACTGTCTGTCAATTTTTGTTTTCAAGAAAAATAGGAACAGTGCATTACTCAGAGTGCTTATTGTCACTTCTTGAAAAAATTAAAAAAATACTACTGACATTAATTTTAGTAGAAAAATCTGGGTTAGGAATGGTGGGAATATCTTAATTTAAGCAAGAAAAGATGCTATATTCTCCTCTCCTCTGCAAACCACCAGGGTATATCAACACTCAAAATAAGTTACAACCCAGAAGTGTTATAAAAACATAGCAGTAAGGGAAGGGGAGATTTTTTTCTCCCCTCCCCTCACGTACCTTTCCCAAAAAGAAAAAATCTGAGGACAATTTTCTTCAACCTGTAGCAAAACTGACATGGATAAAGCAAGAAATTTCCACCAGGTCCACTCATTCTTCCAATTTCAGACATCCCCACAAATCTGAGGGATGAAATTTGGAGAATCAAGCTTCTCAGATTTCAGAAAAAATAAGGACATGCCACCATTCTCAATCACATTGACCCTCTAGTGGCTCCTGTCCTGTTCATCGAGGTGGTTAACCCCCAAAAAAATCAGTAATATGCAAAACAAAGAAAATATACATAGTGCTATACTTCCTGGGATTAATACATATGTTTTTTATAATAATACATACATTTTTTTCAGAGCAAGAAAGTTCAACAGTGGACAAATCCACTTCTGTCTTCAGAGATGATCACAAAGGCAGTGAAATCACCTCTATACTAAGAAGCTTTCCAGCACAGAACTTAAGTCACCCAAAGCAATATTCTGAAATGTGCCAGACAAATAGAAATGCTTGTGCTTTGACTGTGAATTATCACTTCACAGCCCTCAGAATCAGAGCTAGTAACTTAATTTCCAGGTACAATTTGCAAAAATAACCCCAAACTGTTATGAGCTGGCAAACCACACATTTAATGAAGAGCAGTTTTACTGGCACCTGTGGTCATTTCCCCCTGGTTCACTTATACAGCTGCAGCACTGACAGGAAATTTTCAAGTCACTTGTCTTCCTTGAGAAGTTGCAAATAAGCAAATGATGAAACAAGTTGCATTTTGTAATACAAAATAGGGGTCTTGCAAACTAAGTGAACTGGGCTTTGGGGCTTTTGCATAACTTCTTTGCACTTCTGAGTAACTGCAGTGCAATCTAAAATTCAATATTTACCTATTCAGAAGCAGTTAGTTGTAATTTTTGGAGTTCAAATATAATTTCTATGTGGCCATTAGGATAAAAAAAAAATCTGTGGATTGTATGCTACAGTAACTGAGAAAGAACCACAAAATAGCATCCATGCATACTACATACAGCATGTCTATTATATCTTCAATAAAAGAATTTGGGAAGGGACTAAGGCAGGGTGTCATGGTCTAGAAACTTAGGTAAAAAAAAAAAGGAGGGGGGGAAGGAGAAGTGGTGTGTGCCACAGATTCAAAGAATAATAATAGATGGGCTCCTCAACAATTCCCCCGAAAGCTCAGCACAGCCATCCACCCACAAAAGCCAAAACTAGATCTGAGTATCTCTGTTCCTTCAACAGTCTTTCTTAAACATAACAGTTACAGGTTTCACACAGAAAATTACTGCATTAAGTCCACTGGTATGTGTTACAAAACAGGTGTCAGAACACGTTCCAATGGTCCCTTATGCCCTGCATGGACGACTAAACAATTCAAAGGCTTGGTACTATCTATTCAATATATAATGCTGTGTTTGATGTAGAAGTCAACTGTGTAAGTAACAGGGGACACAGACACACAAAAAAAGCCTTACTCCAGCTTTCTGTGTGGATTTCATTCCTACAGACAAGTATCAACAACTACTGTAATTAAATGTTTAACAGAAATCCCCCTGCTTGTTTGCAGGTCCTGAGGATGAAAGACCTCTTATGAAGAGCTGAAACAAAGAGGCACAGCCTGCCAGAAAAGAGGAGGTGGTGTGTGTGGGGAGGGAGTCAAGTATTTTGATATTTGAAATAGACTCTGTCTCCAAAGGTCTGCTGTCACAGTGAGATCAATCCAGACAAGGTCTGCTAAAGATGCACTGATCATAAAGATCATATCTTTATGTCTTCCCAGGGATGGCACCGTAGCCAAGCTAGAGCCATTCTGACTATGAGCAGCACTGCTGGATTAAGACTGTAAAAACTCCTCTTGAATTCTGGCTCCGGGAACGAGATAAGACTCTCAGATGTAAGAGAGAAATGAGTGAGAGCAGCTGTAAGCAAACCAGACCCTGCAATAAAAATAGGAAACTGAGATCTCTCTCACATCCCAGCCCACCATGCAGACTGTCTGTGCAGACTGCCTAGTACCAAACTGGGAAACAGGAAAACAGTGACCCTTCCCACTTTTCCCATGATTATAAAGACAAATTCACAACTTACTAAAAGCACAATAAACTGACATAATTGAATTGTCTTTCTGCCACGCAACACCATTTTTCACTGCTGACAACTAAAACTGAAAATCATCCCAAGCCCCAGATATCAAAGATCCATTCTGATTTATCAGTAAATGAAGAAGTTATTAAACTGCCATTAAAAAAAAAATACTGCTCCTAAAACAAAAGGCAGAGAGGCAAAAGAAAAAGTCAGATTTGGATACCTGACACCAGTCCTCTCTGAAACTTACTCCTGATGATCCCAGCAAAAGAGGCCACAGTAGCACACACCCCACGCACATCCCCTGCGCACTGTGTACTCCAGATTACAAAGCACATTCTAAAATATCAGGGCTGAAAGGTAATCTAAATTTAAAAACCTCAAACAAACAAGTTCTGTGACATTTTTCAACTGAAATAAGCCTTACAGAGTCTTCTGACAAATGTAAAACTTTTGACAAAATTTAGAGAGTACGTTTAAATGAACTAATTATACAGATGTTTTTGTTGTCAGGAATCTAATTTATATAAAACGTTAGAATTTAAAATTATGTCAAAAGCTTTCACGTAAGAAGACTTGCATTAGGAAAAGACACAAGTTATCAGCACTTAGTACACAGGAATGCATTTATGGTACTCGTTATACAGCATGAGGGAGTTCAGAAAATGCTGTCAAACTTCATTAAGAGGAATGTTATGCTACTCAAAATTACTAAAACATTCCAGGCTTTTTTGACTGTCCTATGCAATAAAGCAGACCTATTAGCAGTACATATTAGCAGTACATTATAGCTGAGATAGCAAGAATTTGCTAATAGTTTCATGCTGATTAAGCAACAGGCAGTCAGCGGTGCCCTGTGCTCGCCACTGCAAGTGCAGCCCTCCCCCACGCTGCTGAATTATAATTCTGTGCTCAGCATTCAGCGGATCAGCTGGAGCCACCAGCCTTTAGAGAACATTCTCATTGAAACTACAAGTATAATAAAGTATGGCAGCACTATCTGCCAAGCTATTGGAAAAAAAAATGCTTTTAAGGACATGTATGTTTTAAAAATCTCTACCCTAGAGCATATAGTAAAGTCGAGCACATGAAGCTGTTCTTGAAAGCTGACAGAAAGCAGCTGCTCATCTTCAGAAAACACAGGTTGAATGGAAGCTGAAATTTCTGGGGATCTCCAAGAGAAACATATACTAGGGCAAAGGGCATGTTATTTTTCTACAGTGGTCATCAGTAAACGACACACCTTTAGATATCCGTTGTGTTGTTTGATGATTTAGCTAAAACAGAGTATCACAAACAAGTGACATTTAAAGCATTTCTATTTCAGGAAAAACAATTAATTTGCCATGAATAGAACAACCAGAAAAACAAATGTATTTAAAATTACTGTATACAAGAATATTTTGTCATTGACTTCTATGCTGTTTTCTAGCAACATTTCCTTTGAGCTCCTCTCAAAAGGTGTATTATAGCAACTGCAGACATTGTAGGAGCTCCGGGTTCCAGGTCCCATGAGGGCCTGTAGAGTAACAGTGCTGAAAGCTGATCAGTGCACTGCCCAGAGAGCTTTCTACAGCACAGCTGTCAATTAATAGAGCTTATTCTTCCTGTTGACTGTTAAGATTTTGCTGTTCACTCACATCTAGTACAACAGTTATATTAAAAACATAAAGCTTATTGGGAAAATTTAAATACCTGAATAGGCTTTAGGCTAAGATTACTCCACATGCTTTTGTCTTCACAAGAGCAGCGATTGAGTAGAGAGGGTGATTAGCTGTATCTTCTAAACAACACTTACTGGAAGTGTTATAGCCGTGCTTTTTAGATTGCCATTGAAATAGGGGATTAGAGGACGGGCAAGCAATCTGGCACAGCAACAGTGCAGCAGTGGTAACAAACCTACAGTGAAGCCTCAAGCTTCAAGATGACCCTTGCAGCCATCAATCCCCTCAGAGGAACACAGCGAGATGTTAAACAGCTAAACTCCGCCAAGAACACCTACTTCACATTTTAAAATATGGATTCATCCCTTCTGAGCAGAAACTGAAGTTTTATGCCACCTTTTGCCATGGCAGCACAGAGCTTTTGGCCGTACTAGCTGGCATACCATGACAAAATGCATCTAGCAGCAGCAAGAAATTACAAATATCAATTAAAAAAAAAAGTCACTTGTCACAAAGTATGCCCTTAATGAGATTCTTAGCATAATATGCTCTTATGAGAAGATTCTCCCAACAAATTATTTGGACCAAGAAGCTGATTGATGGTTTTGGCAGCTTGTTTTCATAAGCTTCTTTCTCCACATAAATCTTTGCTCGAGAAACAGTGAAGATTACAGAAAAAACATTTTCACACACTATTCATCATTTTTAACATATATAAACATAATTTCAGTTAACAAGTAATCTTTTAAATTGTTAAATTAAAATTAGATGTCATGCTCCCACTTATTCATTTAGCTCATTATTAAAATAGATACCTAAAATTTCATTATTTTAAAATCAAAACTCATTTTCACCTGGCAGCTTTCAACCAACAGTCAACACATTAAACCTTCCTGTCTTTACAAACCACCAGTCCCTGTACTAGATTATCCTTCATTAAATCTGCATTCAGATCCAGTATCCTCTCACATGTTTACTGTGTAACACTGAATATAATTAGTGGGTTCCGTGACAGACAGCAAGATTTTGTACAAGGTGCAAGACAGTCACTGTATAACAACTTAGAGAAGAGATTACAATTTCATTTTCAAAGGAGTCTTTGGTATTTTAGGACACTGCATTTCTTTGACATCCTCACTGTCTCCCAGTACATTGGAATGGGACATTCACCGGCCTCCCTGAAGCAATCAAACCTTAAGGCAAAAAGCAATAGATGGAAAACATGCATGACATTAAAATAAATGTACTTGTTGTTTTTCCAATACTTCACATGTGTTTTGTGTTGAAAACTCCTCTGACCAGGAAAAAAAATTACTTCTGATTTTGGCACTTATGGAAATGAAGTTCACAGCTCCACTGGGCAAATATTTAAAAATTAAATTCCCTTTACAAGTTGGGCTTTTAACAGGCTCTTTACGTATTGTCACCTCCAGTACACATACCTACATCAGCTGTTTAGTTTGCATGTTGAAGTTTCTAAATAAACCATAAAAATCCCACATATATTAGCATCTATCACTTATACTGGAGGGAAAAGAGATATAAAGAATTAAGACAAAATGTCACAAGTAATTCTAAATTCACAAGACATTGTCTCCACAATATATATGCTCCAGCACACAAGCAAAACTTTCAAGTTTTCTTAGGGCTGCTTGAACCACCTCAAACTCATGTATTTTAATGAGTTAGGACAAATAAGATCTACTATTACATCATGTATAACATTTTTGTCTGTTAATGAAGGATAAAGTAGAAAGCCAAGTCTCATGCCAGAGAAGACATACAGAGAACACTAAATCAAGACTTCAGTTTAAAATTATGCCTTAAAAAACATAATACAGTGAACAAAGTAAGTGTCAGCAGTTGGCATATTTATATACATCGCATTTATATATTTATATAAGAGGTGCTTCAAATTTTGAGCAAAGCAGGAATATTTTCCTCAGTAGCTGTTTAAGACCACGCAAAGAAAAGCCTGTACATAATTATGCCATGGTGCTTCTAAGATATTTTTTAATTTTCAACTTTTAACTGAGCTAAAATAGGCTACAATAACTCTACTTCTAACACTAGGATCCTGTTTTACAAAAGTATATTGAATAGTAGGATGAATATTTTTAGAAATAGATCCAATCTACTGTGCATAACTTAAAGAAGTTAGAGATATCTGAAGATCACTTCTGAGGGCTTTTTTTAAATGTTGAAGGCAAGTAAGTACACAGTTGTACATTTGAAGACATCTCATAACCCCAGAAATACTCAGCCATAGGCTATTCGTACTGCTTGCAGCAGAACTAAGCAAGCAATAAAATTGTTATGGGAATCTCAACCAGGTTTCATCTCTTTTTCCCCTCTACAACTAAAAGAAGTATTTGTTCTTTGACTGTATTTCTCAGTCTGTTTCTCTCTACTTGCAGACAGTTTGTTGGCACCCAGTTTCAGGGCAGAAAGCATGAAACACTCAGCCATGCATTTCTCCACTTTTTCTTCCCCTTTATTTTCCTTACACTAGCAAGAATGTCTTTCATTTTTAAGAACAGCTATTTCTGCAATTCAGTATCCAAAGCAAATAAGTATCCCTCTGTCACTTTATTTCATGTTTCAACATTAAAAAAGATGTTAAAACAAAGTAAGTCTGCAACTACTACTTTACCTCAATGAAATTAGACATTAAACCAGCAATTTTTGTTTCAGATGACAGTTAAGAAGACACAAAAAGACTTAGTATTTGTGGAATTTTATTTACTTTACAGTTTGAGGCTGTACTCAAGCCCAGATCCAGTCATACCAAGGACAACGCAGAGGCCTGGCTTGGCACTCAAATCGCTGTTAAACATAATACTTTGAGAAGCAAAGCAGCAGTTTCTGGACAGAGAGTAAGAAGCCACTGTGAGAAGATGATGTGAGAGCAGGATAAGCATCTAGAATTCCTGAGACCACCTCTAGGCACAGAATTTAAATGTAGCTCTTCACGCTACAGTCAAAAACTTTCCTCAGAAAATCAACTGCAAAGAATTTGTCAGTGTAGTATCATCTTACCCCACAGCGTTCTCTTCAGTTGTTTTAATAAAGAGCATACCAAAGACCTGCAGCAGTTAGAAAGCACTGTCTTACAGCCCCCACAAATGCTGCACAGGGTATCATCACACCTTAAGTTTGGACACAATCTGCTGAGGCTTTACGTAAGAAGATTTACATAAGAAGAAAATAATAAAAGAGTTTAGAGCTAGATCTTTACCTCAGCACTTGGGATTTGGGGTTTTCTGTTTTTCCATAAAAGAACCGAAGGAAAAAAAAAAAACAAACCAAAACCCTAAGCCCAAGCACAGGTAGTTTTTACATATATAATTAACTGAAAAGTAAACAAAAATTAAAACACACCTTGGTGCATCACAACCCACAACCTGCTATAGGAACAAGTGCTCTCAACCTTGGGAAACAGAGACAGGTGTCTCTGAGATTGAAGTATGAAAAAATAACAGGAAAAAGTATCTGAAGTTTTACTTCCCTCATCCTGTATGTTGTGTCTTCTCAGGCAGTCACATGACCTTCAGGTTGGCAAAGGCAAGAGGAAGGGAAGCAAGTGGAGCTGAAGGCTGGAGCTTGTTACTGAGAAGGCTGCACTGGGCGATGGTTTAGGAGCTGCCACGGGCACAAGCGTGAGCAGATGAGCTCAGTGAGTGAATGAGAGATGAGCAAAGGGTCAGGAGGACAATGCTGTGTGACCACTGGGCCACAGGCAGGGCCACACTGCCTCTTCTGAAGCACTCAGTATTCAGCTCCCTGCCTAAAGCAAGGCAGCCACAGAGCCTGGCTGTGAAAAGCTCGCCTGGGAGGAGGCGATGCCATCCTCTGGCAAAGCCCGGGGGCGTGAGCACGAAGGAGTAACACATTACATGCAGTATGAAAAGTACAGAGCCTCAGGGTAGCGTGAAAATGCCACTGAAAGTTAGAGTGCAGCACCTGGGAGGGATGATAAGAACAAAGTCACAGCCAGGACAAATGGACTTACTTGGAGGACAGAAGAGAGTACTGATGAGTACATCTCATGGGGTTTTCATGAAGGAGCTTAAAGTTGGTAGCCACACTGTATGATGTGCATCTCAAGATCAAAGTGCTATCAAGAAACAGAACAACAACCCCTGATTTTTTTTGTATCTCATATATATAATTGTATGTAGAGAATATATGTATATACATATATACACATGCACATATATAGTTCCCTATGTCTAAAGCACTATGCATGACATATTATGACATGACATGTTAACATCTATTAGCTTTTTCAATTGGATGTAGATAACCAAGAATTGATATGGATAGTGCCAAGCATGTTGATAGATCATCAGTGGCAAGGGGAAAGCACCTTTATTCAATTTCAACAGGAAAAGCAGTCAAATCAAAGATGCTCAAGAACCTCATATTTAGTGTTACAACACTTTAAGGCAGGATAAAACTTCTTCTAAATACTTAAAAGATAAACAATGGCTAAGTGCAATACTATAGAGTTTCTGTTGTAGCATGAATAATTTCTAGACAATGTCCTGGCAATCTTTCAAGGCCTCTGGAAAAGAAAAGTGTATACAGTACTCCAGGATATGTTGAACAAGCAGTTGAGAGTGTAGAAAGTTTGTTAACTGTATTTTTGGTTTTATCAGACACAACATTTTATTACAGTATGTCTTTACATAAGCATATTTGTTGCATGTGTGTCCCATCACATCAATGACACTAAAAAGTCAGTCCATCAGATTTGCTGACTTTGCACCAGACTATGACTGCTCAAGTTGCAATAAAGGGCAATGGACATGTTCATCACAACATCACATAGGCCAGCACCACCACCTCACTGCTGTACTGAGGTAAATATTTGTATTTACTTCAGGTGGTGACTAGAGCAGTAAAGTGACTCAACTGAACAATAATCCACAAAAAGCAAAAGATGGCAACTGTGTACACTAGACATGTCCAGAAATCATACATAAAACTCTGCTCTTCAGCACTGTGTTTAAACAAAACACAGGGAAGTTGCTTAATTTAACTAGATAATCTGAAGATCATCCAGAAGTCCTAGGTAAACCATTAAAAAAGGGAACAATTAAAACTATGTTAATTAAATTCAAAATGCAATATATAATTTCAGATTCAAAACAGGAGCCAGTAAGTTTCTAATCATGATTTTGATTACAAACAGAAGTTGAAGACAGATAATGTAACATCAAAACCCAACATAAGCAATAACCTTAACTCAGACAGCTCTTCAACTTCTAGCTTTCATTTACAAAACTTTTATCAGATAGAGAACTAGAATGAATTAAAATATAGACTCTGAACACCTATGCCAGTCTTCACAGCATCATTGTACACAAGCTCCAAATCTCTGTCACAAGAATTTACAAAGACAAGACAAGCAGATAAAAAACGTTGAAAGGAAAAAATACCAAAATTAAGGTTGCTTTAGTTCTCAACAATCTCTCAGCCATGTCAGCAACAATAAGCACATTAACAACTTAAAAATCAGGAGTCCTCTGTATGCAGCACTAAATGTGTACTGACTATCACAGAAGGTTTTTATGAAGCCTTCACAGAACTATTCCATGTCTCTGCTCCTACTTTTCACCCCTTCTACACTATTTTCAGCACTATTATCTCCTTTTCAAGATGAGAGAAGCTGGCAACTGCACGCTATTTAGAATTCAGAAATACCATTGAATTAGCATGCTGCATTTCTGTTTTGCTCCATTTCCTACTACTGACATTCTCCATGCTTATTTGATTGCTCCTCTGCACTAACCTAGCACTTTCATAAAAGAATCTACTACAATAGAACTAAAATCCACTAGAAATCTACTGTCTTTCCCAAGAACTAGCTCAGAAGCCATATTAAGATAAGCTAAATTCAAAATTGATACATGTAATCTAACAGTACGTTGTCCAGTTACTCACCATCGCAAAAGTGATCTGAAAATCTTCAGTTCATACTATCCTAAAAGACTGCTTTGGCCAAAAGTATTGTTCTTATCATTAGAACAAACTCCACATAAAGACAAAACCCATTTCTCTCAATCATTTTTAAATCAAACATACCTGGCAGAGCATGTCAGAGAAATATCAGCTGTTTGGATACTAGATATGCATAGATTTTACTTTCTTTTTTTTAAGCACTGTCTATTATTCCAGAGAGCTGTCTAAAAAAAAGGAAAAAAGTGTTCTGTATTTTGTTCTACCGAGTCATACGTTCCCCACCGTTTTGTCACGCTGCTATGAAACAAATGACACTTTCTTTAGGATTCTACAGAATAACAGCACATTTGTTCCATAGGCAAGCACTGCAATATTAAACAACTGCCTAGATCACAACTAGGTAAAGACATACCAAATGCAGTTGTTTATGTCCAGAGTTATGCGTGAGAGCAAGATATGATCAAATATTCCCTAACAGCCTCAAACAGAGTTTTATCTACTACAAAGTCTTTTCTATGTCTGCAGGTTCCCAACTTGAAATGACAGAAGCACTGCCAAGGGAGAACAAGCAAGTCCCCAGTATCTCCAGCTGCTTTCAATTTAGTAAGCAGCAAGACAAAACACCCATTCCTTTTCCTAGGGCCACTTTTCTGTTTAAGCGTTTACTCTACCACCTGTAAAGATTCTGTCCTCACCCTGCTGAGTCTGGCACTTTGCACTAATTCAAAAGAAAAGGCAGGTGGGACAGCAGGCACCAAGACTCATATTGCACACTCAAAATTACACTTTTCTAGATAAAAAGAGAAAAATCAATTCCATATTATGACCCTTATTCCTTAGGTACTGCAGCTTGAGCTTCACTTGAGCTGGTAAGTAATTCTAGCAGGATGAAAGGCAGAAGTTTATTCATATAAGTTGAAGTCTTGGAAGTTCCACTTTATCGTTTTCTGCATGAAATAGGGGTGAAAAGTCAAAAGACTGTGTTGGCACTTGCAGAATTTTAATCGTGCTCTAGATGTTTGTTTCAATTCTAAAAGCTCAACACGAAACTGCATGTAACAAGCAGATCTGTACCTTACTCAGCTGAGCATTCAAACACCAGCATTAGAACAATTAAAACCAACCTGTCTCACAGTTCACGATTTTTTGACAACTGCCTGACACAGGTAATACTTGTGTTTGTTGGGCTTTTTTAAAGAAGGTCAATCTGATTTGCAGCAGGGACGTTCAGAGGGGTATATGGGATACGGGCTGTAGGCAGTGTTCGTGGGACACGGTGGCTTCTCATTTTAGGGCATCTAAATTCAGAATTACTCACTCAGACTGAGAGGGACAACTATCTGCTATCTGACTTACATATTAAAAATACTGAGACCAAGCTGATCACAAACAGCACCACTGTAAAGTGAAACTATCCAGACCTGCTGACACTAGGTAGGGAAAAAAAAAAAAAAAAAAAAAAAAAAAAACAACAAAGAAACACAAAGCCAGCCAGGAAAAGTAGTCCTTAAATGTCATCTGCCTAGAACTTTTGAGTTACTCATGTAACTCAGCAAACATTTCAAGCTGTTTACAAAGTTCCGGCAGCAGTTACTGTAATTACAAAAAAAAAAATAATTAAATTAATGTTTTATAAAACTCAAACTATAAAGCTTTTAGTTCCTTGTCATTGAAAGTTATTCTTCACCTCATTATAATAGTCTTATTTCAGCATTTAGCACCATTAGAATAACAAATACTGATTTTAGGGAGTTAAGAGATTAAAGGATGGTACTTAAAGCATAATTCAAAATATTACATTATACATGACACCATGAATCTGCAAATATGCTCAGTTTTATTAAGAAAAAAGTTCTTGTATGCTTCCTTGATACCGTCAAATTATTTATCCCTTGAACAAGTGAATGAAGAAAAAAACAGCATGAAATTTCCTATCATTGAAGCAAACTAATTCTGGGCCACACAAAACAGTGATAGCCATTTATTTTAGAGATTTAATATTTGACCAGCAAGGCAGCCTAACACTAATCATTTGCCACCAGTCCTTAAACTAAGTGACAAAGCCAAGAATGCCAATGTCTCCAGAAGATCTGCTCTGACAGCTACAGAAACACAAAATATTTTGTTTTCTTGACTAAAAAGTTACAGCAATCCCACAGAAACTGCAAAGGTAAGACAGGAAGAGCCCTTTAAGATCTTTACTATTCAGAATTAAAGCAAAACAGTCATCCTAGTGATAATCCCCTTTAGTGCTTCACAGTTTATGCAATAGTCAATTACTAAAGAGGATGAAAGACAGAACAATCTTTGCAAATAGGTCACTGTCTATATTTATAATGATTAAAACCAGCCTGCTACTAAAAGTAACTTTTAATAAGCATAAAAAGTAACATTAAGACCGGGCATGTATTTACTCTTAAATATATACTCTGTCTCCTGTGACTGATCAGACATAAAGTTATTTCCCATAGGTCATGTATTAGCATTGCTGAAAGCAGACTCTAATTTCTTTCTGTAACAACTTTATTCCAAAGTATTATCCTCAAAGATAACACCTAAATGTCCTGGACATGATCTCTGAACTTACCCAACTCTCTCCCTGTCTGCACACCTTCTCTCTCAAAACTTATTATTAGATTTTACCTGCAAACTCTGCCCAAGGCTGATTTCAAGACCACTTTAAATGTCTTCTACTTTTGCTTCGTCTTTTCCTGCCTGTTTAGGCATGCCTGAACATGTAATTTCTTTTTTTCTTCAGAACAATTACTGAGGTCTCTCCTTCTACTGCATATTGCTGGGACCTCCCATCTGCTCCTTTCAAGTACTATCCATATCTGCTAAAGAATTCCTCTTGCAAAATTTTCTTTTCCCCTTACAATCCCAGCATCTCTGAGTATTTTTGACCTTCCCAGGGGATCAGCACATCACACCTGACAACAGTTTCCTAAAATTTTATTGAATTGCATGGATTCTCACACCTTCAAGTGACACCATCATGCCAGTGATTCTTACACCCAGCTGTGCATTCGCTCCAGAACCATTTCATTCAGTTCCAATTCTACCAGCAGTTACTGTCTCCACCAGAGATTTAAATCTGGTTAAATTGAAACTTGTTTCCTGTCAAGCCCTACTTCCTCTAATTACCTCCAGCCTTCCTAGTCCATAAACTAACATGACTCTTACAATGCCTTATATACCACAGTTGCACCCAATAGTGGGAATTCCTTTGCATAAAACGTGAAGAATGTTCATTTCCCAGTCCTGAGGTTTCTCTTACCCAGATCCTGTGCCACATCTCCATTAGCAAATACTTCTGCTCACACTGCCACCTCTCTATCCTTCATTTCATATATCTCATCTGCTAAAAAAAAAAAAAAAAAATCTTTCTTTTATGCAGTACTTTGGAGGCTCTGGATTTTCCAGGATTTCCACAGCCAGCATGCCCATGAGCTCAAGACTGTACAGGTGCAGAACCTGCACTTCATTACTGCAAAGGAGAAGGAGGATCATCTTCTGGGAATAATGTAACCACCTCTTAGAAGAATCTCATAACAGAAGCATTCCTCTGAAAACACACTGAAGGTTGGGCTAAAGCTGAATACTATCACCTCGATATCCCCCAAAAAATTACCCACACAAAGGTATTATTGGTAAGGTCATTCTAGCTTCTAATCTTACAAATTTAAGAGAAAACACCTGTAGCTTAGAGTTTATTATAATGCAGACTGCATAAAACTGAACTCTACAGCAGGCAGGGGAGGGAGAAGCACAGTCAAGTCTTGTGAAGTGAAATCCTGTTTATGCGTGAAAGCCGGGAACTTGATGTTCTCACTACAGACTAAGAGCAATAAAAACAGCTTTCTGAGCCATTAATTTCTGCACAGCTGATTTCTACTAAACAATGCTCATTATTGAAAGAATTCTAAAAAACCGCCAGGCTGTTCCAGCGAGAAGCCTGGCACTCCGAATATTTAGACTGAGCTAACGGTGACATCAGTGCTACCACTGCTTTAATCCCCACGGCTACTAAATGTCAAACATTTTCATTGTATTTAAAGAGCTTGTGATTACGCACAATGAGATTAAGTTACAAAATAAGACGAACTGCAAGGCACAGCGAGCACCCGCGCTCTCCTTGCCCTAGACTGCAGTAATGGCAAGTTCTTCAGCAACATCAGTCAGAAACTGCCACAAGTTTTCCACAGCCCAAATCCGGCATTTTTAGCATTTATTTTTAAGCACTGTGAAAACTCCCCTCTTCAGACTTTCCATAACCCAGTGAAGTCTACAGTATGTGCATTGCTGCCCCGTTTAAATCCAAACTTATAAATTGGTTGTAGCGTTGAGTACAGTGGGGCAGGGTGGGAGAGGGGAGAAAGGTGAAAAGATTAAGTGTCACTGCACCAACAGGCACAAAGTCCAGTGAAAACTGAGCAGCAGGCCATATATTTATTATTCACAAAAGACACCCATGTAATATTAATTCCATCTACTTTAGAGAAGGAAATGCATCAAATTATATCAACACAGAAGAAGGAACTGTCCTAACATGCAATACAAATTTTAATGTGGTAAACTATTTAAAGTAGAATATACTTTCTAAGCATTCCTTAATATTCTCATAATCTGTTTGGCAATCGATTACTATGGCAGTCAACAGGCCAACACATGCTTCTAAAATAAATATCTAATTATCATTCTATCATTCCAACTGGCTCATATCAACTACACTGAGCTAGGACAGTGCTGTAAAGAAAGTGCAAGAAAGCTCATTGGTATACAATTGGTATACTCATTCATACAAAAGACATTATTGAAGAAAAGAAATTAAATTCAGCATTCCTATTTATTCCTTATCTGGGGGCAGGGGAGTGAAGTTAAAATAAAATTATCATGAAATATCCAATATTAGAGGCGTATTGTCCCATAACTAGACAAACTCTGAATTTCAAGAATGAGGCCAAGAATATAGTAGGATATTGAAAAACCAATGATTCTGAGTATTTCAATAAATATATATATATGAGCTCATACAGTTCAAGACTACATAAATCACCTAATAAATCTTCTGTCTTTAAGATCTTCCTGCACTGACTCATTCCTAAGCAGATTTGTCTTGTGTCTTATCAGTGAAGTACTGATTCACAGCTCTCAATGATTTTCAATTTCTAAAGTTAGCATCAAGTTTGACTTGAGATGCTCTGGTACTCTGAATACATGCCGCCAAGTGGAATTTAACCAAATCAGTTTTACCCAAGCAACAACAGTTTCAACAACAGTTCCACACCACAGAGTAAGAAAGTTCAAGACCAGGGAGCATTTAAAAAAAACTTAAAATAATTTAACATCTCCCTACAGAAAGATGGGGGAGGCAGATGTGAGGTGGGGGAATTATCTACATACACACACACATATATAATTATGTGTATGTACACATACATCACTGGTTTAAGAACAAACCTGGATTACAACACACTAATTAACTTGGTTACCAGTACCAGAAGTGACCTGATTAAGTCAGTTCTAATCTTTTGGTGGGGGCGGGGTAGGCCTGTTAAAAAAACAATAAAGACTGAGAGAAACTGCTTTACTAAGGACAAAGGCCATCAATGCTCAGTTTTAGCCTGAAGTAGGAGTACACCATTCCTGAGATTCTTCCATACTAATTAACAAACTCACATGTTTTGAGTTTTAATCTAGAGTAAAGTTGTGAGAAGCGGAATTGGCAGGGCTGACTCATTAAAAAAGTCTACAAATAAAATAATCAAGCCAGAAATTAAACTCCATGAAAATCTTAAGTGTAACATTTTAAAACTATTAAACCCACTCATAAATTAATTTACAGCTCTTATGCTGTCTATACACACTTAGGAAAAATTAACAGTAACTAGCACTGTTATTTCAACAAGCCAAGTAGTGAGGAGTTACAGCAGTAGGCTCCCTTCCTCTGAAAGAAAATATAACCCAAATTCAGTGTCATATCAAAACAATCTTAATAAAGAAAGAACAATAGCGTTTCTGTAACTTTCAATCACTGTATAATGTAAATGGAATTCCCAAAGCACAGTACTAGAGCTATACTCATCAACTGTTCAGATTCCAATAACAAGTCCATGCTGAGAGAAGACATTTTTACTTCATCTGAATTTATTAGCAATAAATCTCAAAACAGTAGCAAGCAATTACGGCAATAATGAGAGAAAACAAATCACATACAGGGGCCATTTTTTGGCTTACCTGTGCTTGTTCTGTGGAGCTACTACTGAGTTCATCTCCAGACTCTGAATCCTGGTGAATTTTTTCTGAGCCTTCTCCTGCTGAATCACAAGATTGTTCATGCAAAAAGCTGGTCTTCTCTATTTCCAAGAACTCTGGGCATGGGAAATGACCCATGGAGATGGTTCTAAACTGATTGGAAACCTTGGGAGATTGCAACTCGTGATTAAGTTTTCCATTGTTTTGGGTAAGGTCCAGACTCAAACCAAGAGTTTGACCAGGGGTATTGTTCGGTCCCAGATTTTGATTGGCATCTCGAACTAAGCAAGACACTTGAACTGGAGATTTTCCAAAACTAGAAAGCTCTGGTGACTTATTCACATTTTCTGTCGATCTCTGTAATCCATGTGTCAACTTCAAAGTGTTATTTGGCAGCATGCTTGCCTGCTTAACAGGTGGCATCAGTGCTTTTCGGGGTATTTCCTTCACGTACTGTGCTGGCACATAAAAGGGTTTGGAATTTTCATCTCTTTTGACCTGCCACCAATCATCATTAGTTTTTTTCACTAAGATGTATTTCTCCCCTTGCTTAATCACAATTTTCTTGTCCTTGGCCTCGTACTCATAGTCGTACTCCACTTGAATGTACAATTGTCCTGGAAGGATCTTTCCACCCTTATCAGCCATTTCTGTTTGAAAAGATTTCACCTTTTCAGGCAAAAGGTAAGCAACATTCTGTTCCAGTATTATTTTCCCGTTAATAATCAGAGCTGTAAGAGAAAAAGCGTATATGCAATAAAGTGATTGTTTAAGAGAACTACAGGAGAAAATAATTTCAAAAATAATCCTGCCTATGTCAACCTTAGACTAATTAATTGATGGAAAACTGCAGTATTTTCAGATATCTCTCCTGGTGATGAAACAGAAAAATCAGTAGAACAGCAGCCACCGATTTAACTCTCCTACTCACACAAGTCTCCTGCTATCAAATGGCTTGTTATTTCTTTTACTAAAGAAGGTTGATTGATCATCAGAGGTTTAGTGGGAGGACTGGTCTGAGTCAATCTCTTGCTCACACACAGGCTTAATTTCTTCACGAAACTGTGTTACTACACTGATTTTAATCAAAATAGTCAAAAGAAGACTATTATTCCCTTATTTTGATTCCTCTTTCAGTTCAGGACTCCCTTCAGAGTGCTCAGCATTCCTTACAGAATCCCTTCAATTTTCCTGCAATGCTACACCCCAGTCACTAGGTTCAGAATGTACTGGCAATCCCTGACCCACACGTGTTGCAGGCCCCAGAGAGCCTCCTCATCTTCTCACTGGAGCAGGAGACAACCGGGGGCTGCGTGACCCACGCTGCCTAAGGCTGCAGGTCATGTTGCCTTTTAAACAAGTGGTATAATCACTTTTTCTTATTCATTTATCTAAATTGCTACTATAACTGCAACACCCAGAATCATTTCCCAAATATTTTGGTTTCACTGGTTTAAATTCTGTATATTAAGTTTGCTCTTAAGAGAGCTTTTTGTGATATTTAACTCATAGAAAACCTGATCTAACCAAATATTTAAGGGTTAAAACTGAAAATGCAAACAAAAACCTCGACAGTAATAAAAAAGGACTATGAACCAAAACCAAAATGGATAATAAATGAAAGGATAATAATACATGAAAATTTTTAAAAGTACTTTCAGCACCTTATAATCCAGACAACTGCATCTGCACCCATGAATTACAAGTTCTCTCTATTTAATCATGTAGCATTAATGTCAGAATTCATGAGTGGATAAGCATCAGTCTTGCCAACTTACACTGAACAAAACATAGTAAATTAACATGAAAGATGTGATTTTTAATCTTGAAAAACAACGCATGAAAGTAAACATAAAGACCTCCAGCATTCACATAGAACATAGGAAAATTCAAGTAAAATGCTGCCACATTTAATCTTACAAAGATTAACAAACACATCTTTTCATTTTTAAATCCATGTTTAATGAATAAAAAAAGTTATGTAGAAACTTGTAGCTCTACAAGTTAAGACTTTATGATGAGATTTGTAGCATTTACCCTGCCACAGAGGGGAACTAATGCAATTCTATGCAGGCACACACATGCAGAGTGAACTCAGTTCCTAAACAGTACTACAGACAGAAATAACAAAAAAGAACTTCTGGGGAGAGCTAAAGCAGAAACCACTGAGAGTTCTTCAGTTTTCTTTTGCCACTTCTATTATTTGATCTGAGCCTCAAAAAAAATACATTTGCCACATAACTTAGGAGAAAAAGTAGAAGGTAAAAAGCTAAAGTATGATGCCAAGACAGAAGTGCCCATCTTTAATCTATGTCTTTCTCTCTCTTGTATCCATCATCTTTTACTTCCAGAAAGCATTTCCCACAGGTAACTAGAAAGCGACCACCACTTACAGGACTCTAAATGGAATCACAAAGCCAGATTTACAATTTTATCGAGGACTTGGCAGAAGGAATGACGGTACCACATTCAACAAAGCTGACAACAGGAACACAAAGCAGTAGAAAAGAATGCCAGGATTCTGGTGTTTACTCTCTACCATAAAATGGTACGTTGACATTCATATTATTACAGTCTATTTGCAGCCTCGGTACAAAACAACTTGCTTACCTGCTGCTCTACATAAATAGATATTTTTAAGTGCAGCTCTGCAGTTGTTTAGCAACAATAGCAGGAGGTAAACATGAACAAATTGCAGCCATTCCCACTCTGTTCCTAGTTTTGGAAGCTCTGCCATGCAAGTGTTATTTTTTTGTTGTTACTAAACCAGACTTCTTGCAACACTTCTTCAAAGTTGTTACCAACACCTTTCATGGCTTCCAGGTCATATGCCAGAAAAATGCAAGTCTTACCGAGTTGCAGTCTACCTCAAAGCTCTGCTACCTCAAAAGTTGAAATATAGAGAAACAGTGAATGGGTCCTTGCCCTTTCTCCCACACAGAAACCAAAAACAGAACATAAGCCTCCAATTTCCCACAGGGCTAACAAGTGTTTAAAAGCTTGAATTTTTCATTTCTCTTCTGTCAGTTCCAAATGATTATTAATTGAGAATGCACGCATAAAATTTTTTCAAGACAGAGAGATTCAACAAGTTGCATTTTATGTTTAAAAAACCACAAAATTTTAAGAAATACTAGTTAAATAAAACAGAACCGCTACAAAAATAGTTCTATCCACTTCTGAAGTCAGTTTTGCAGTCTCATCCCTTTCCAAAACAACAACAAAAAAAAGAAACAACAAAAATAAACAGCAGAAATTTTGTTCTTTCATCCAAGCTGCAAAATTATCAAGTCAATAGCAAACATTTGGTAATGTTGAACATACGATCAAAAAGAGACAGGCTCTGTTCTGTGTTTGGCCAGAACACCAAAGCAGTTATACAAGAGATCACATCATCAGGATCAAGAAAGGCTCTAATTCTCCTCCACAACACAGAAGAAAGAGATACCTATGGTATAGGTGGGAAATTAACCCTGTAGGTCTGCAAACAAATACCATGGCCTTGATTTAATTCAAATGCAATCATTTTTATTTTGCTTGAATTTTTTTAATGCAGCTGTTGTGTCACATGTACTCTGTGTGCAGCGCAGAGGATGGCTAATTGTAATGTCCTTTCATGAAGCTGTCTCAGAGAACACAGACTGAAGAGCCACAGAAGCCTTGATCAGACCTCCCCTATGAGGGGTTCACAGTGAAGCAGGTGTGAATGCACAATATTGACATTTGGAGTACTGACTTCATTGTGTTACTAATCAACAACTGAAGTGATATGGCTGGTCAGACCTTGTAACCTCACTGCATTTTTTTAACTTTACAATTACCTGTAATGCTGATGGCACCCAATTTAGTAAAGAAGGTTGAAGAACCCTAATTAGAGGACAATAAGTATGAAAAATCATTTACTGTAAGCTTTAATACCTCAAATACAGTCTCAATATCTGATTAAGAGGTTAATAATAACAAAAGGTCTCACTAGCAATGAAGACCTAAGAAAACTTATTCATGAACACCAAAAAACAGCCTCAAGCCTCACTTTTCTTCTAGTGAGGAAAAACCCAATCACTACAGGGTAGCTAAGGTGGGCCACATCCCCATGTGGAAACATGAACCACTTCTTTCATGGAGCATTCACGCTGTCCCGCAGGAGAGGACACGGGTGATGACACGCACGGGTGCTGCAGCCTGGCCACGTTCGGGAAGCGATAGGCGAGCAGGTCTTTCACTCGAGGCAGAGATCCCTTCGGACTCCGACTGCCGATGGAACTGTTCCCACGTCTTACTCAGCTAAGGCTGAGTAAGGCTGGCAACCCTCGGTGTTCGAGAGGTCAGCTCCTCCCTCTCCCCCAGCACTCCGCCCGCGGGCGCCGCCGCGCCCCTGCCCTGGGCGGCACAGCCCGAGCAGCTCCGCTCCTCCCGGGATGGCACAGCCCGAGCAGCTCCGCTCCTCCCGGGATGGCACAGCCCGAGCAGCTCCGCTCCTCCCGGGATGGCACAGCCCGCTCCGCACTCAGGGCCCGGGGGCAGCTCTCCCCACAGGCGGGTGCACGCGTAGCACCAGGGATTCTGCATGCAAACATTTGCCTCTAGCTAGATTTCGTGTGTCCCCACTAAACGACACCGTGTTTATCTAGACCCGATGTGACAGCTTCAGCCACCCTCAGACAGGTAGGGTTCAGAGAGCTGTAGGGCTGCTCTGAGGTGAGCCTTTCCTAGGGCAACCCAAACCCTGCAGCAGCACCCTCACCTCCCTACAGCGTCCAGTCTTAAGTGCAGAATGATGCTCACTCAATTACCTTGAAACACAAGACCGTGTTTCCTTCAAGACCATTTACGTAAGATACAGTCTTGTAAGTATGATCATATATGATATATATACAGTAGGCTCATATATTGTATTAGATATGATCACTCCTAACTTCAGCATTATCCTAGAACTCAAGACTCCCCACCAACCCCAAAAAAAAATCAAGATTTAAGCAATAAGTATTTCATACCTCTCTCTTGAGATTATCAGGTACAGAGTATTTTCTTCTAATCTTCCAGAACCAGGTAACTGACTTGAGAAATACTAAAAATACTTTGTGATATTTCTTTTATTTTCCTCTGGGGAAAAAAAAACCCTTACTCACTGGCTATGGAATTGTTACTTACTTTATAATACAAGAAGATAAGTTGTTAAAAACGCCATTATTAACTCATTGCCTTAAGTTTCTTTGTGTGACCTTGTTCACAGTGTCCTATAAAGCAGCAGCAGTTGACTTGTATAATCTTTTTCCATTTTCAGCATCAAACTTCACCCACTGCTGAAATGAACCCTTCCACAGTGCTGATACAGAAATAAACTCAATTACAGAGGCTAAATTAAGATAAATTCTTAACAGTTCAGGCCAGATGAGATACCCTGGCTACAGCTCAATAGATTCCATGGTTCTGCTTCTCCCTGGGCAGTTTTCCTAAGGGTTCAGGCTGTACTCTGCACTGCCACTGCCTGGGAGACTGGTCCTACAATAACCTTGTCAGAATCCAACCCTATTCATACCTTTCTTCCCAAGGGGCACCACTCCTTGTCGAGCACACCTGACTCCTCAGCCAGTATTTTCATGCAGACCAGCTTCACCGGTGCCTGTAAGAACCACCACCTGCAAAGTGTTCATCTAGAGCATGCAAAAGTTGTATAAAAATAGATGCAAACATGCAAATGGAAACAACATATATAACCAAAACACAGACAACTTGCAAGCTTTATGAAAACAAGCTTAGCCCTTCACTGTTTTCTCAGAGATTACTAACATACTAAGAAATCAAGCAGTACCTGGGAGGAAACTACCTTCCGGGAGCTCACACGTCCCTAAACACTAACGGCATAATAAGTAAGCATTTAATAATTCCCCGTGACTCAGATATTGAACAAGCGATGCATTTCAAACAACTGTCAGGACAACTTTCCAGCCGGGCTGCAGCACCCCGCACCTCCACGAGCTCCCTCCCGGCCCCGCTGGCTCTGTAGGCTTTTGTTAAGTTGTTGACTCCGAGGGCCGGCCACAAATAGCGCGGCACACCCGCACCGACCCGCCCGAGGTTGCCGCGCTCAAGTTCCACACAAGGGCGCCAGACCCCCCCGGCCCGCGGGGGCGCCGCGGGAAGGGCCGCGGGGCGCCGCTGCCTCCCTTTGTCTTCCCGCAGGTGAGCGAGGCCGCCCGCACACGGCGGCTCGGCGGCCCTGCCCGGCTGCCCCGGGCACGGCGGGCCCGCCCGGCACTGCCCAGGTGCGGAGCCTGCCTCCCGGCGCCGCCCGCGGAGCCGGAGCCGCTGCCCGCCGCCGGGGGCACTGCGGGGCCGGCGCCGCCCGGACCCTCGCGGGGCGCCGGGCGCGGGGGGCGCTCCCGCCGGCGCCCCGGACTGGCGAGAGGGCGGCACGCACCGGGGGCGGCACCGCGCCGGGGGCGCTGCGGCCGCCCTGCGTGGCGCCGGCCCGGGCGCGGAGGGTGCCACCGCGGGGCCACCCAGCCCTGCCCGTTCGTCCCGCCGGGGCCCCGCGCTCCTCCCCCGCTCCCCCCTCTCGCTCTTCCTCCTCCCCGCGCCGGGCCGAGCGGCGCGGCACCACCGCTCACTGCCGCCCCGGGCCCCGCTCCGCCTGCGGTCTCTCCGGTTCCCGCTCCGCTCCCGCCGCAAGCCCCGCCGAGTGTCGGCTCCGGGCACGGGCGGCGTCACCGCTCGCGGTCACGTGCCGGGGCGGGGCCGAGCGGGGGCGTGGCCTCGGGGGGGTGTGGCGGGGGCGGGGCCCCGGACCCCGAAATTGGGGATCGCACTGGGCATTCCGTCCGTCCCGCCGTCCGTCCTACTGCACCCCCCTAAACCCACCCAATGCGGCCGCTGCAGTGATACCATCATCATCTAATTCACACGCTGGTGTGAAACATCTCGGCCTTTCTGTCCCCAGTGAGAACAGCAGATGGAAAACAAAAACTGCACCCTTTCCTCGCTGCAAGTAAGGGTCGATCTCAGTGTTTAATAATGGATAACTGAAGAAATTATATTTTTTGAGCAATAAAATAAATAATAAAATAAATAATTAGTCCTTGTCTGTTACACCTTGTCGGTTGCAACTTACTTGTTGTCTCTTACTGTTAAAAGTATTTACACTTTGTTTGGGAATATTTAGGTGGCCTTCACAGCATTTTGAAATTATGAGTAATCTTATCTTTCTCCTTTAAAAAATGGTGTCCAGTTCTCTTGGTTGCAAAGATAACCTTGAAAGCATGAACTGACTGTAACTGATACAGCAGTATCTGAATGAATCTGCAAACATCCTGAAACAATGGCATGGAGACTGTGAACTGTCTGCACTCCATTAATCTAATGAAGGCTAATGCTGGCCTGACTTTTTCTTTGGTTATTTTAACACACGGAAGAAGGAAGGAGACAGTAAAATCATCAGAAGGTGGAAAGAACAGGTTTGCTGACGGAAGGAAAGGCAATGGCAAGAAACCAGATGAATTCCAGCAAGAGACAGAGAGAAACAGACTCTTATTGAGGAAAAGATAAAAAATAACATCAATAGGTGTAATTGAACATGTGGACTTATTTTCATATTGAACCTCAATTCATACTGAATTTGCACTATCGATATTTTCTTGATGTCTCATAGCAGGTGTTATATGACAAACATGTAAGACAAGTAGTAAACACTGCACATACCTTATAGTTTTGCTTCTGTGTATCTTAACCTGAATACTTTTGAGAATGTCTCCTTGACACACCAAGAATCATTTGACTCTGGGCTGTCTGTTTACAAGAAAACATTATTAAAATTCTGTTGATGTCGTGAGGCTGATACCACTGTCACACCTACTCCTTCAGCAGTTATTCACAGTCTTCAAGAACAAACTGGAGACCATCATTTCTATTGTAAGGGAAATAACATCTTGTATATGGATTTTTATTTATCATTAAAAGGCAAAAGGAACATGTAAAAGGACAGTAGTTTTGTATTCATACTTACACTTTTGTAAATTACATATACATGAAAAAGATATAGAGTAATTCAGGGTGGGGTGTTTGGCTGGATGTTTTTGTCTAGTAGGATTCTATCTGTATGTCCAGTTTTGCGGTAAAGAATAATATACTTGGGACATTTGATTATTTCTGAGCAAGCTGACTGCATTTTACCTACTGACATGCCTCAGGTATATATAAAAGCATCTCAAAAATCAGTCATAGTAACCACACTGTAATTATCCTTCCTTACTGCCAAGGCTTTACTAGAGTGCTGCAGGATATGGCATTAGTGATTCAGTCTGAGGCACTCTTCCCTCTGAGTCAATGTTGAACCAATGGCCCCACACAATATCAACATGCATAATAGAGCCAAAGGTGCCAGAAGATATGTAATTTTGAGTCCCTGCCCAAGTGCAGTCATGAAAGATTCCACATTACACATAAACTGTCCAGTCCAGGTTCCAATTTTAGCATCTGTTATGTTTTCTGCCTTTGAAGGATTTCTCCATCATTTCACTGCAGCAGAAGGAACTGGAGTTCACAACCTCTACTCACTGTGACTTTTTTCTCTTGGAGATGCAGGAGTGCTGTCATACTGACACCTCAGATGGGACTATATGTATATGTTAATTGGAAACATCCAGTACATGTATTGACCCCACAAATCTCAGATTGAAACATTGCCACCTGTAATTGCTTTGTGTAGCATATGCAAGCTATGGTAGAAATTACAGTTCATGTATCTGTTGTATTCTGAATGTTCTGTATAATAACTTCCACACAATGACATCAATCTCTGTATTTATAAACAGATTCCTTACAAAAAGTCAGAGTTTGAACTGTGCCTGTCTGTTCTGTTAGGCCAGACTGTCAAAACCTTTGTCCAAATTTAATTATGTTTGCCAAAAGGAGTTGTCCTAAAGGCAGGTAGGGTCCCACGCATTCTGTTAAAGCAATCAGCCATACAAAGGTGAAGAAGCCACATAAGAAAGTGACATTGTAAATGCTGCAATTCTGGAGAAAAAGTTGATACTTACAATCTCTCATAAAACACAAATCCATAGAAAACAATCTTCATAGTTCTGAAAATCCGGTCTTGGAAAAATCCATTTCTGGTGTTTGAATTAGACATAGAAATGTTACTTTCTTTCATTAGATTCAAAGTTCTGAAGTACCAGGGTCATATGGCTAAAAAGATGAGCTACTAATTTTGAAGGGCAAATTCCCATGTTACTTTTTTTTCTGTTCTTTTTCTTCTGATTCTGTTTCAAATCTCTGCAAGTTCAACTGTCCATTATTTTATGCCTCAGTTCAGTAATTCTAGATGTGTGTCATGTTTTAATTAATTTGAAACGCATATCTGAGAGTGCCTGTTGCTATCCTATTACTCATAGTGCCAGGACTGATGTTAGGTAACCAGCAGAAATGTGCTGCTTAAAACGTGATCAGTGTTAAACCCGGGTTGTTTATTCATTGTTTGCCACCCCTCCTCACCAAACAGACTAATCTCATTATGAACTATGTTGATTCTTTCTTTCGGAAGTGACCGAGAAAGCAAATACAAGAAGCTTTGTCACATCTAAAAGGCAGATACTGCAAATATCCACCTTGTTCATTTGATATTTCCCTGGGTTTTCATTCCTTTTTAGAGACTTTTTCTCTATTTGATCCTATAATCTCAGCAGTGATATGCACTAGAGAAACCATTCTGAATTTAGACAAATGCACTTAATTCAGCAAATAGTTCTGATATAAATAGAAAATATTTTTATTTTACTTCTAATACTGTTTAAAAATTTATTTTATTAAATGGCTCAATTTGCCTGATATAAAGCACATTACCTGTGGCATCTCCTGTCTACTCTGCTCCTACTCTCGGGTTTTGTTACAGCTTCCAGCCTCTCACCTCTATCTAAAAATACTTTTACCACCTACACATAGACATACAATCAATCCCTCCTTTCTGTTCTTTCTCAGTACTACAAAAGCACTTTTTCACAAAGTGCAGATGCTGTGGGCTTTTTGCATGAACTTGACAATTTACTCTCCATCTCCTGACTCAACTAACAGATGAGCCATTTTTATTTATATAACTGTGCATTATATGGAAAATCAATTGACAAGGGAACAACTAAAGTAAAGAACATAGAAAAAGGAACCCAGATTCCTCTGAAGTTCGGCAAAGAACTTCTTTCACCATGACACTACAAAGCAATGTTCTCTGCCTTAAGGAGGAACTTTTATCCACAGTTTAGAGAAAATTACTTGTTTTACTGTGAAAAATCAGCAAGGAATTTGTAAAATTTTTCCATTTTGCCAGCAGATTATTTTTGCAAATCGTATTAACCAGAGTGGACAGTGTCCAACACATGTTTTTTTTACTTTGCTCTGTTCATTAGCCACATGGCTTTTATGGTGTTCAGCATTTACATCTCTCTCACATCATCCAGTGGAAGCTGTGACAAAAATTCAAACATGCCTATTGTTTGTATTAGCAGTCTCAGTTTGCAAGTTAAGGACAGTTTTTTACAACTATCTGATTGTCAGCATTACTAAAGAACAAAGCGGGGTTTGTTTTGGTAAAACTGATCCTTTAATTCTACTCTTGCCAGGACCTGGCTCACTGCTTACCTGTGAAGTTAAACTGTTTATGTCTCCTTGAGCATGGTGTTCCAAACTATATCACTTCTATGTTGAGCACAAAAATATACTTCTGAGTCACAGCATGGAATTAAAGTGGAGAACAGTAGTGGATAAGTTCCTGACAGAATAGCTAAAGCTGACAGTGGTTGAAGTGGGACATTTTCTTTGTGCTACCTTGACTTAAGACCTTTGCCTAAGCTAAATCTTAGTCAGCTCTGCACAGCCAGTTGTGTCTTGATTTCATCATGATCTGAGCTACCAGGCAAAACATACAAAAGGCACAACTAATCCATTAAATAATGACATCTGTTTCCTGGCATAAAGCTATAATGAAAAATGCTGATATTCAAAAAAGCATTATGTAAATGTCCATTTATACCTTGAAAATTAAGGAGAGTCCTGCATCAGTGTCTTTCATTTCTAAATGCATTATTTTTTGTCCAGTGGAAAGGAAGGAAATATGTCTACTAACCACTGATAAGCAGAATAAAGATGTCACATAGCTGTGCAAAAAGAAAATCTAACAAAACCTTGCGTGTTAAATTTTTTTCATTTTTAAGTTCATTTTATTGTATTGCTCCAAATTCAGGCTTAAGGAAGATACAAGAGGGAGTTTCTGGTTCCCCAAATCACACAAGTTCAGAATCTGCTCCAGTGCAAGGCCCCAGCATGACTTGGTAAACAACCTGCTTGCTGATGGGTGCTCTGAAACTGGAAGCTCCAACTCATACTGCAAGTTTCTAGACCCATGCAACCCCAGAGGCTTCTCAATGTCCAGTGAAGTTCCCAGTGGGCAGTTAAAGTGAAGTTATGTGAGGTTGTCTGGTTAATATTGAATATTTTTTATGAGGAACAGCAAAAATTGATAGACTGGGTGGGGTTCACCTCAGCTTAACAGGCATAGCAAAGAGTCAGGGGAGAGGTTCATCCTGCCCAAGGTTTTTTGAGTGTCTGTTAGTGTGTATCTGCATCAAAGATAGGTGTCTAAGCTCCCTTCAGACTCAGTGGAGTTCTATTTGTTACAGTAAAAGGAGTCTGGAGAGTAATTAATCTCGTTTTAAAGTAGGCTCCCATTTCTGGTCAGAGCAATTGCAACAGACTCTAGAGTCTGTTCAGGTACTTAAACAGTGGAAATCTCTATCACTGGAATTGGTAAATGTTCAAAAAGAATTAGACACATTCATGGGGGGAAAAAAAGAGTGACTTAGATTTTAATTTTCAGCTGCCCGAAATTAATATAATCCTGCCTATCACCAGAAAAATAGACACTCGTGTTATATTTCAGTTTTTCTCTGAAACCTTTTCTTATATAGGCGTGCTATTTTCTCTGAAATGGTATTGCTTGGTCACCATGGTGTTGGTCTTGAAGAAAACTGAGCTAGAGAGCAATCCTGGTGGAAGAGATTTCACTTTAGGGATCCCAGTGATTCAGAAAAATATTTCATCTGATAACTGTGATAATCAACTTGGTAAACATTCTCACAGATGACAGTCTAAGACTGCGGCCGTGCTGGTAAACAAACTGGGCCACCCACCATGTTAAACTGTTATCATGCTCCCTGACATGTTTTTGGCACATGGTTTTGGCCAAACCAAATAAGTTCATGTTCAAGCAGTTTGAGAATTAGCACACGTCAGAGACTGTTCCCATCAGGCTTTTTGGATACGTCCACCCTGGTTTTGAGGATGGAAGAGTGTAGCTGACAGATGCTGCCAGTTCACTGTGGCCAGAGGACAGTCTTAGCCAGTTCTGTTTACTAGTGCAGACACAGCTTTAGTGTCCAGGGCTGTCTATGTGACTGGGTAACCTGCTCCCGCACAAAGTACTGTATGTGCAGGGTGGCTCTCCTATTTGAGCTGTGAATAGACCTGAGTTGGAAATTAGGAGGTGCCTTCTACCTGTAATAGAAATAATAACTAGGGTAGCCAGTGGTAGCAAGGGTAGAAAATACTCTTTTTATCATTCAGCATGGAAGAGACCCTTTTTTTTAACTCCTTGTCAACAGTAGAGTGTAGATTTTGAATGGCTTCAGAGAGAATACTAGAATCAGAAAAAATCTTAACTTATTTCAAGATGCTGTTAGATACATTTAGACAAAATATGTGATTTGGTTGCTATGTCCAAGAAAGAAGGAAGTGAAGGTCCCTGAATTCTCTAAGGCTATGCCTAAACCAACGAGATAAACAGGCCTGAGCGTCTCTCAGACAGGGAGGCCAACCAGCCCAGTCATAGAGCTCTTCCTCTTCAAAATCAGATGTTCACATCTAAACTACTTATTGGGAAGGGTCCCATTGCAGGACATATGTGGGAGACAGCAAGCTGCTCTCTGACCAAAGCCATGGGGAGGACTGCTCCAACAATTTCACAGTATAGATGATCAAGTTCCAGTACCTGTCACCATGTTTAATTGACTAGTACAGATGTCACCTTTTGTTCTTCCTTCTCTGGTTCCTCTGTTCCATTATAGCCCCTGCACCAACTCTTCTCTATTTAATTCTGCTTCATGAAGGGAAAAAAACCCAATCCTCATATCCTAATAGCTACTGCAGAGTCAGGTAGAAGGTCATGACATTTCCATGACAAGCTGTATTTCTATCTTTCATTTCTGTGTTTTGCTTCTGACAAAAAAAGTTATTTCAAGTTCCTGAGTGGGCTGGTATGAAGGAAACTATGTGCTGGCTCAGAGTTCTTAGTAATTTCAGTATATTGTAGCCATTCCCAAGGAGTCACTGGAGTTCAGAGCCCAAACCCTTTCCAATCATGTCACTCCTTCTTCAAACAGAGATATCCTCAAGAATCCAAGTCCACATTTTGTCTTATGTTTGCTTTCCTGCAAGGTTCTCTACTGGTTTTCCTTGCTCTTTGTTTGGCCAATTGTTTTCCATTGAAAATGGAAAAGAAACCCTTATAAAGTATTTCATTACTTGAAGGCTGGCGTAGCAATAATGCCATAGGTGACACAGTCAATGCTGCTGTTAGTTCTGCTGTCTCACCTGCTTCTAGGCAGAAATGAGTCATTCCAGCTTTTCACTAGAAAGGCAACCATGGGAGAAAGTGATAAAAAGGGATTGGATGGGTCTTTGTTATTTGCATGTGGTTTTTAAATAGTAAAATAGAAGATTGATTAGAAAGAATGGAATTTTTTTGTATTTTGGCTGGACCAGCATAGGTTTACCCCCCAGACTGACATGAAGGATCCCCTGGAACATTTCTGGTAGATCATAGGTTGACCTTACAGTTGCTCTGTGATAAAGAAAGGGAGAAATCAAAGACTGTGTTAGCTGTGACATTGTTTTGCACCTCTTTGCCATAGTTGTTGTCTACTGCCTTTTCCACCATTCACTGAGCTGGCACTCCCTAAAGTGTTCATGGAAACATCCTACCCTTATCAAAGTCATTAAGCCAATCCCCAAACTCTTTTTATTTTCACCAAAATCCTTGATTCATGTAATCACAGACTTCATTTGAAAAGTCAGGTTTCAATTTAATAGATGCTAAATTTTTAGAGGCTTATAGCTCTTTTGAAGGCCATAAAATAAAAGCCTGTGCAGTATATGGGCATTTTAGCCAGTTCTAATTAGCTCAGTCCCTAATTAGAAAGTCTAGAAGCCTTGTGTATACTAGGTCATGACATTACCAGTACATAATATATTCGCTCCATCCGCTGTTTTACATAACTGAGGTCATGATCTCTTCCTGCAGAGTGGGAAGAAATATGATGCAGCACCTGTCCGCCCCAATGACAGAGTGATGCTGTGTAGGATGCTGGTTTCGGTCAGGATGAAACTATGTCCTGGAAGGGAGGGGCCCCAGAGCAGTTGCAAACAGCTGAGCCAAGATAAAATCTGTTAACACCAAGGCAGATTCCCGAGGAAGTAGTGGCAGAGCTGTAAGTATCTATTAAACTACTGATAAAAGAGTCCCTAGAAGGTGCTTCCAATTATGAAATAATAGCTCCTACCTTAGGGATGAATAAACTCCAAAGCCAAATGAGAGATGTTCACTGGCTCAGAGTTTTGTTAGCATTATGTTCGCAATTAATGAAAAGGGAGGGAGAGTTCTCAGGCTTCCTGCTGAGACAAAAAAAGCAAGGGAGGGCGGGGGGTGGAAAAGCAAAATTAAAAACAGGTCCCAACTTTGGTCAAAACAAATTTAGATGCGATAGTTTTTATAGCAAAACAAAGACCTTGTAGTTTAGTTCAAATAAAGCAGAAACTGGATTTAAAATCATGTTTATAATCTCTTCCAGATTAGCATCCTAACCATAAAAGTCACTCTAAATGGGCCACCTTCAGTTCCTCTGACTGCCACAGTTTTGGTGTGTGGAAAATATATAAGCAGTTTCAACAAAGGGTGTGAATGCCTCTCAGCCTGGAGCACTCCTTGAGGATGGAAGATATTTGAAGCTCAGTCCCTCTGCAGTGAAGATTTAATTATTAATGCTAAGTGGAACAGCAGCAACAGGATTGCAGGCACCCCAGAATACTTAATGGTGTGGCGATTAGCGGTGAAGGACTGAGAAAGCGGCGGTAGAGGGGGCTTAAATCCCTTCAAGCAGACACCGAACCTGCATTTTTCATGCCAAGTGTGAATGTTCAAAGAGAGGCACCTCCCTCCCCCCAGCTCTGTGATGGGAATGCAGTGACATCCCTTTTCCTTTGCTCTCCCTAGGCAGCATCGTTCAAATGAATTCAGATCAAATCTGAATCTTTTTGAATGAATGAGGCCATATTTGTTGTGATTTTACCATTGAATGGAGAATACATAATCCGTTTCCACTCCTGTTTAATGGACATTGTTTTGTGCTATTATAACCTCAAGTTATCCTTAAAAGTTCTGACTCTTGGTCAGAAAATAAAGGGCGAGACAGTTACTTTTGAGCAGGTCTCTCAAAGTGCAGTTTCCTGTGCCAGTCCATCCGGCAGTAAATGATGTGCTGGTGCTCACCTCCCTGCATCATCTTAATAGAATAGAAACATAAACACAGAGCTGGTAATCTGGACCACATACTCCATGCATGCCACAAATTGAGTGTCTTGTTAGGTGCTAGATGCACAGTAATTCAAGAACAAGCATGAAACAGGTTGTTGTGGAGGCTGAGAAGCTGTCATGGCAGCAGAAGTTACAATAAATCCGCTGATACAGTAGTGGGGAAATAATAAACAGTCACTAATATTTAACAGTTACAGGTCTTCAACTATTGTTCTTGTAATCACATACCCACCCAAAACAATTGCCTTCCTCAGCCTTTGCATTTTCTTCTTGAAAGAGGGCAAGGGAGACATGAAATTTGAAGAGTTGTCTTCTCTTGTAAGAGTAGTTCTGTATTTTTCTGCATATTTCACGAGTGGGCATTACCCATTATTCCCATTTTATTACACCTTTTTTTTTAAAGACATCGAAAACATTCATCTTTGGAAGAGACCAGTACAAGGACATCCTTTAAGAACAAAATATATCATCATGGCAAGGACAAATCAGATCAAAAGATTCTAAGTGAACTTTTTCATAAAAAGAAAAGAAAAAAGAAGGGAACATTCAATGATACCGAAATGTTACAAAGCAGAAATCGAGAAAGGTTTTCACACAAACTAGAACATGGAACTTATTGCCAAAGTCTTTCACTGAGGCCAGGAGTGCAGCAAGATGAGAAAACAAAAGGCATTTTTCACAGGTAGCTGTGAGCAGTCACAAATACTCAGGTTTTACAGCAGACACCAGCCTTTTGTTCCTCCCCACAGTGAATAGGAAACCAGGGCATGTTGTCTCATTTGTTATTTCTCCAGAAGAGCTGGAATTTTTTTAACATTCAGAGACAGGATATTGGCACAAACAGAGCCCTGAGCTGAGACTATGGGCTTATGTTTATGTGACTTTCCATAAAAAAAAATAAGAATTTTGAAGTGTTTAATCTTGACAAATGCAGGGTGTAAGTTGTCACATAAAATCATCACTTTCAGATACAAACATGCTCAATTCCCTAGGAAACATCCTTTATAGACTCCAGGTTAGTCAACCAGTGTTGTTCTCTCCTGTTTCCTTGTTTATTTTGCAGAAACACAAGAAAGTTAAACAGGTGTGACAAAAGCCAATCCCACATAAATTCTATGGTTTGCAAAATGAGCAGGATGAATCACAAGGTAGAAATTCCTCCAGGGAGCTGTGATATAGCCATTGACAAGATGCTATCAGAATTTTGTCCCAGTCTTTTTAAAGGTGCATACACTACGCTCACCACTTTGTGCCTACAGTCATTTTTAGGTCATGCTTCAGTCATGCCTTGGTATCCCATGTGTGACCAGCCACATCACCTGACAGATGGCAGGATGGTAGCTGGGTCACCTTTGAGCCCTAAGGCCAAAACAGGTGAATAAAAACACATTTCTACTGCTGGAAAACTTAAAGAAGAAACAAAAGGAATGTGCAACCCGTCCCTCTTCTTTATTTAAAATCCCCCCCCGAGCAATTATAGATGAATTATGCACTCTTCCCCTCTCCTGTGTATGCACTTTCTTGCTGGCTAGATCTTAGTAATCTATTATTCATTGGCTTGCTCTCTCTTCCCTGCTTTTCCCCTCTCCCCACACCGCAGGGATTTGGCAGGGCTGCTGGGAGGGCTCCTGCCCCGACTCTGTGCAGGCCCCCCCCCCTCCTCCTAACCCATTATGGGTTATTGCCATCTGCTGGAAAACCAGGGGGCACTGCCAGGGAAACTCATCCAGAAGTAAGGTCAGGCCCCCTAAATTCAGTGCACGATGTTGTGCTCACTGCAGTACAAGTGGCATCTTTGGGAGTGTTGGGGACCCAGCTGCCCCTGGGGCTCTGAGGGAACCCCAAGCAACAGGATTATTCCTCAAAACTGGGCTGTCAGGCAGGTTGGTAGGCTTGCTTTAAACACAGATCTTTTCAGGCCATTTTGTTAGACATACAAGAAGTCTTCTTTCTCCCAAGGGTGAATTGATCTCAAGCACAAGTGAGAAGACTCACGTTTAAAATTCCCCTAAGAAAGCAGGTATTTTAGGCAGTAAAATCTTCAACATCTTGCAAAACCAAAAAACCCACTCTGGAAATAGAGATGCATTCCGATTTCAGGAGCTCCTGAAACTTTCTTTAGCCTATGACAAAACACCTAATGGTCCTGCTGGGCCAAACATGGGGGAAAAATATACTGTATTCTGTAGGATCTCAGACAGATGACTGTCAATACACACTTTTAAAACAAGCTTTTATGATTTCATATCATGTGTCCTTATGTCGAAGTTCAATTGCTGTCATTGTCAAAAGAAAATTAATTAATCTCTTAATGGGAGATGAAATTACAGCTCCAATTTACTGTGTTACCTTTTATTCCTGACTGTACATTGTAGTAATTTAATATCCCCCAGATAGGTGCTTTTATAGAAGCATACAGATTACTTTTATAGTTCTAAATCTTCTTTTACTTCTTTATTTGCAACTTTAAGTGCCTTTTTAATTAGCTTGTCAGGCAGCAAAAAGGCTAAGTGAAGTACTCCAGAGGGTAATAATCTTGGCCAAGGAAAATACAATGTAGAGGAGAGACAATTACATTTACTAGACAAGCCTATGGTATGTCACAACGATTTAGTTCATATGCTGGATAAAATTGCAAACAATACAAAATAATATCTTAAAAGGTTTAAGAATCCAAGCATTTGCTCTGGAATAATTTCTGATTAAAATCAATGTTTAATCTTCATTTTAGTGTCCTGAATATTTGGCTTGATGTGAGTATTGGGAAGTTTAACACAATTACTAGATGACAGATAGTGTTCAGATTAACTTCCTAGGCTGAGGAAATCTGACAGTCATTTGTCTCCAGACAAATCTGACAAGTCTGACAAGATGATGTGCTGATGACTCTCTATTTTCTGTAAATTCCGCAATTTTTCATTCTGTGATTGCACAGCAAGAGAAAGACAACTGACCTTGTTAAAATCAATGCTCCCAAAAGTAAAAGAGTCTTTGATTTGGTTAAAATCTTCTTGTGAAGGCTGTTGAAATTTTGCTATACATTGATTTTTGAACATCAGAAAGAAAACCAAAAAATGGATCCGCAGAGGCTTGAAGAACCTTCTCACACTGGGCTTTTGTCACATGTACCTCATACCCAGATTTATTCATGTTAATTGACCGGAGGATGAAGTTATTATTTTATTATCCACCTCCTGTGCTGGTGAATATAATGAGGGAAATTAAGTACTCAGAGTTGTTCACATTTACAATCTACACTGCCATGAGTAGCTGGTAGTAAATACAACATAGTAAAAAGGTGGCTCTAGTGCTGAAGAATTAATACTATATAAAATTAAAAAAAAGTGGTAGAGAGAAGAAGATGTTGTGAGAACTGGACAGCCTTGATGCTGCAACCACAGAGCGTGACCAACCCATGGCAAAGTGCTCAGAGCTGCAGGGAGCCACTACAGTTCTCCACTTCCCTCTTCTCCTCAGGGAATCTACATCTCTGGGCACCACAAAAAATACTGCTGTTGGATGGCAGCATTGGTCTTATTGCTTGTTTTGGGGGATGCTTCACTGGAGTGTTTTATTGAATTTTAACAAGAACTAATCAACTAATGTACCAAAAGCACACCAAGCCTATCCTGCTACTGCTTCATTTAGAGGTATAGTTTAATTATTATTTTTTTTGAGTTACTGATTTTAGAAATGCTTTAGAGTAGGAGACAAGGCAATGTGATCCATTTAGCTGATTCTCACAGTTTTATTCATGTTCATTTGATTTAGGGTCTGGCTTGGCTGATGCAGACCACTGCGACACCGGGGCTGTGCACAGGCTGGTTTCTCTCTCTCTCTCCTTGCCCACCAGCCCACAGGGTGCCTTCCTTGGCCCCCCTTACTGTGTAAGAGGGTGGTTCTGTCCTCCCATGTGATGCCCAGGGCTAGGGAGGTGACAGGTGCACTTGAAGCCTCTTCCCAAAACACTAGGGGGGATCCCAACAGAACCCTGCCTAGAAACCAGAGCAGAAGCAGGGGGCCTTCAACCCCACTGCCTCGTGGTGCCAACACCTGGAAGGTGGTCGAAGAAAGATTTGGCTGAGGCGGTGCTGGGGACACCAGAGGAGGCTCAGCTGGGACCGGTTTCTGTGCAGGGAAGGGGAAGCAGCAGACAGAGCTGGTGGTCACCTCCCGTCAGGAGTTTCTCCACCTCTGCCCAGGAGACCATACAAGGTTCCATTCATTCCTCAACATGCAAGCCTTAGCAGCAGCAGGACACAGGTTTAAGGCAGTCAGGACTTTTTTTAACAGGTTTCCAGTTCAAAATCTGGAAGGTTTTATATAGCAGGGTAGAGATTTTTCTGTCAACTCTAATCCCAGCCAATGCCACGCCATAATCTCCTAATTATTCTGTGCAGTAGGATCAGTCTGTCTAATCCCTAATTATATCTTTGCTTGGAAAATATTTTGTCTCACTTCTGTCTCTTCCACACTGTCTCCACCTGCCCAAAGGATCCTCAGAGCTGCCAATAATAATTAACTGCTGAGGTAGATCTCAGCAGTTAATTAGAAGAAAATTGCAAATTCTCCCCTGAAAGAAATTCAGTTATCCAAAAACTGTAAAATATTGACCCAAATAGTTATTTGTAGGGAAAAATAACAAACAAACAAAACCATGATTAATTGTTGGTGACAATTTTCCCCAGTACAGAGCGAGGATTCTGCAGGATGCTCTTGGCCTCACTCCCTCGGAGGCTCTTTCAGTTTGCACCACTGAAAAACCCTCACCCGCAGGCATCAGAGACATCCACTCCAAAGGAAACCTCACCCATTAGGGACCATTTAGCCGAGGAATAGCGATTACCCGGCTATTCAGGAAAGCACCCCTGAACAAGACATTATTTGTTGGTCAATTGGACACAGCAGCAACGTTTTGGGTCAGCATGACATCCTGGCAGAGCCTTGTCATTCACCCAGTGCAGTGGGGGCACAGCTGCTTTCTCAGGGAGGATTTGTCAGCGTGGTGCTGGCTGGCATCTTGAATGTGTAGGAAGAAATCTGTGTATGGAGTCTCTCTTTTTTCTTTTCTTTTCCTTTTTTTTTTTTTTTAAAATAAATACAAGGAAAGAAAGTGTTTTGCCTTGGATCAGACAGGATAGGTTTTGTGGACAAGGCTTTTTTTAGCTAAAAGAAACACCTGCAAATTTTATGTACTGCTCACTCTGATAATTACCTCTTTGTTTCTTTTAGAAACATTTTGGTTCAGCTGCTGAACTGAAAAAAATCAGTAATTTTCTCAAACCGGTTCATAATGCTGGGATGGGGCTGCCTCCCTGTTCAGAATAATAATGTCAGTCTGGTTAGTACAGGCATCGGTTTAGTGACCTGTGGAAAGGCTGCAGCAAAAATAATATTTAATTCTTCTTGAGTCCTGTATGGCTTCCACAAAATTAAGGAAATCAGTGGTCTGTGGATCCAGCCCTACCACTGTAGCAGCTGGTAGAAGCTGGTCAATATTTCATCAGGATTCAGAGATTTAATTACAATTACTATGTGAAAAAGGTACAGAGTTAGATTAATCTCACATTATTGAAAGTGTGAACCATAAATATTGTAAAAGGACCATTAAGGGGTGGAAGGCTAAAACAGATGATCCAGCAGCACCAGCAGGGCTTCAGGACAGGCTTGAAAGCAGCATTTAGTTCAAAATGCTTTACGAAAAACAGTAACAGGCCATGAGGATTTTTGGGGTATAGAAGAGGGAGGCACTTGATGCAAAAGCAAGTTTTCTTTCTAGAAAATCAAGGAGAAAGAATTGGAGAGATGTTAATGGGGACTCTGGGGAGATCACTAATCCCCTCCGCCTCCTCCCTCTGACAGGCACAGGACATGCTGTGCTGTCTGCACCAGCACCGAGCTCCCTCTTTTATTAAATGCCTTAGCATATTATAAGCAATGTGACTTTAAATTTCAGCCTCAGTGGGGACACCACTTCTTTGTCCCCCCTTTGTTCAGTAGGGCAGCTGGTCCATCCTTTCCCTGTATTCAGAGATGACCGTGAAAATGCCCCAACATTCACCATGACTGAGAAAACCCCAATACTGTGAAATATTAGGTTGAATCCCCAGATTAAACGTGTCTGGCAGTGCCTCTGTGACGTCAGAAGCCTTCAACAGGACCAGAGGACAAACATGGTGGCATCAGCCCAGGATGTCTTTTGCAACAGCAGATGTTATTGGTAGGTAGCTCCTGAGATTAGTCATTGCAAAGGTGTCTCAGACCTTGGACAGGTATTTTGGATGTGTAGGACATCCAGCATTGGAGGTAGGATACACATGGACAAGCTGCATATCCCGGAGTTTTCAGTGACAGCATTGTTGAACAGGCACAGCTCAGTTTTGTTCACACATCTCTGATGGCATGCACAAGTCTGAGAGCTGTTCCCCAAACCAGTAGGTGGCAGGTAAAGGCTGCTGGCACTTGTAAAACTGGCATGTTTAGAGCAAGAAAACATGGTTTTGTGAAGCTTTTAATCTTTGAGTCCCTCCAGCACATCAGAGCACAGAACCTGGGGGTTCTCCATGCTCCCTATTCATAGGACAGGTGACAAGTCTCCTCCCAGGTGCTGTCAGGGAGAGACACCATCAGTGTGGTGTGTGCAATTCATATAACCTGGTGGTGACTGTGGTGGAGGGAAGTGCTGCTCAGGTGTTGCCATCATTGTGCCCCTGCTCTTTGATGGAACCATGAGCTGCACGACCACTCCCCACACTCTGTGGAAGGGAAGAAGCTCATGCAGGAGGGACAAAGCTCTTGGAGTTTGCATAGGAGGAGACTTTAGGCAAAGAAAGGTGAGCAGAAGAACTTCAATATTCACTGACTGTTTTTTGCAAGGAGAGAGCTGGCTTCTCACTTGGGCTCAGGCTTCTTTTATTACCCAGAAATGTGCTCCAGGACAGAGGAACTGCCATTTCTTCAGAGGTGGGGTTGCAATAGGGTTACTGTGAGGTGCAAGCAGCCTCTCTGCTGGATGGTGCACAAAGGATTGATACTGCCTAGACAATTTGTACAAGTTGAGTAGGATTTTTGACACGGTAATGGCCTTAAAACTCAGGAATTTATAATTGCCATCACAACCGTCTCAGTGCATGACTGATACTCAGTATGTGACACAGCATTAATTATGCATTTTGAATCAGAAGCTGCAACTAATTACTCTTGTCCTGATGAGTGTTTCTATACTTCATCCTGTTCACACACACAGTGTTGGTAGGAACATATTTTGCTCTACCCAAGCCAGTCATTCAAGAAGTATAAAACTGCAATGAATCTTAGGCAAGTAGTGCCAGTAAAAGGCTGAGGACCAGCTGGAGGTACATTCCCAAGTCATGGTGTGAGGGTGAAATTCATGCACTCTTCCATCAAGTGGAAAGAGTGGATTTTGACTCCCTGGCTTGTTGACCTCAGACCTTTTCTGGCATCACACCCAACTCAGAGGTTTATCAGGTGAAATGCGACTGTAAATAATACTTTTCCAAACAAGCTAATTTCATAACTTTTAAAGTGGAGCAGCAGCAGAGGCTCCTTCCAGGAAGCAGTGTGGCAGCTGGCACACACCCACGCCTGCCATGGGGCAGCTCAGTGCCAGCCGGGTGCCTCAGGGTTGGCAGCACGCTCCACTGAGTCACTGCTCCTTGGGGCAGCACTGCCGTGGCTCCTCCCTGCTAAACACCTCCGTCACCTGCCTCCTGCACCTCTGAAGGTACTGAATCATCCAGCAATTACAGGTGATGGCTCCAGCACAGGTGACACTCTGGACACTGTCACAAACAGCCAGAGGTGCTCAAAAAGTGCCTGCAAAGCAAGCACAGTATCCCCAAGCACCTGTGTTGAGTCTGGTACAAGCCTGTTTTGGGGCAGAAATGGCAATGTGTGCCACGGCCTTGCTACCCAAGACCCAAACTTCCCATTTAGTCTAAACATGCCCACAGCTGTCCCTGGTATCCATCAACATCCTGGTTCCGGTTCATGCCATGGCTGCTGCTCAGAGCCACCAAGGACGTGAGTCACCAGGGAGCGGGTGAGCAGGCTGGCTTCCTTCAAAGCACAATGCCCTTTCCTGATGTCTGGGGACTGTTTTCGGTTTTGGTTTTGGTTTTTTCTTTTTAATATACCCTTTCCTTTGGGAAAAAGCCTGCTGTCCTTTGCAAGGTAAGATAGGGAGGGCCAGGACAGAGCTCAGCTAGGACAGCTGAATCACACAGGCAGAGGCAAGATGTCATGTACACCTGCTTCAGAGCAGTTTAAGAGGCACACTAGGAGCAAGGAGCTTTAGTCTGAACACAGCCCTACCACCCCAGCCCTTCCATCAGCATCTTAGTTATTAACATTAATTATTTAATGCTTAATTAATAACATATATGCTACCTCTACTGCTAATATACTGTCAGACTCAAAAAATCATTCTGTACCCCCATGTGTGATCTTTATACAGAAAAGAAGTCTGACCTCTGTGAAGTGTTTCATAAACCAAGAACAATAAAAATGGTTTTCCCATAGGAGCTGTTTTCTCTATCTGAAGCAAGACTTTCCCAATATTTATATGTTGGCTTTTCATTTAAAAAAAAAATTAAAATGTTCAGCAGTAAGAGTCAGAGAAAACAAACTGTACAGAGTCTCCAACACGTGACGGTCTGGGGTAATCTCACTGACAGTATTGCACACGCATTAGCACACACATCAAATGAAAATCATATTTCAGAGAGGAACATATTCCACGTCACTCCCCCACAAGAATATTTCAGAGGGTAGGAGAGACATGCAGCTGTTTGGAAAGTATTAGTCTCTGCAGAGTGAGTCAATATTTAGTGACATATCTTTTTCCAAGTGAATCGGAGTACAGAACAAGATCTTTACTGATGCTCTGGGGATGCTTGTGCAGAAAGAGAGGTGATAGCAAGAAGCTTCCTACCACCCTCCTGGTGCAGAAGTGGCAGCAGCCACTGCTGGTACCTGACAGCAAGGTGCCCCCTCAATGGAGCAGCCACTGCCTTGCTGCTGCCAGCACTTCTGGTGTGACCACAGCATTAGAAAGACACACTGCATTTCCAGCACCATGTGTGCTACTTGGTGAATGTTCACTCTGCTCCGTGGAGTGGGCAGCAAGGAGCCCACCATGCAGGATTGTTGCCAACTCAGACTCTGCCGTGGAAGCGGACATATAAATAGTAGTAGGCCCAATCTGTACCAAGTTGTTTTATGTAGTTAATGCCCTGCTGGGGCAGAGTAGCTGCTCCCTTCCTGCCATGTGGAGGGATGCTCATTCTCAGCTGCTCTGCTCCCTGGAGTGGGAGGAACTCCAGCCATGGCCTCCCCAGGCACTGGTGGGGTTGCTGCTGACTTCAGGCTGTGTGGGTTGGGGCTGCATGATCAGTGAGAACGGCCCTGCCTCGCCCCACACTCACAGCACAAACTGAGTGAGGTCATTTCAACCAGAGAGCATCCACAAGGATGTCTCGGTATTGAAGGATCAGCAGAACATAACTGTCTTGAGGAATAAGAAATCCAAACATACATATACATGCATGTATTTACACACATCTTTGTGTACATACATGTACATATGTATACATCTGTGTGTATATATATATATATGTATATATGCACCTGAATAAATACTGTAACCTTTTTGTAGTGCTATGAGTAGCCTGAGGTATTTGGTGTATTAGACAGTAGTCAGCTTCTATCTGACTTTAATGAGTGTTTGTTAATGCCTGTGCATTAAGTGAATGCTGAGTCAAATACAAATGATCATATCAGTAACATATACAGAAAACAAATCTAACTCCTCAGCTAAATGCACGGCCCTGCTCTCCTTCCCTGTCTGGCGTTTAGAGGCTCCAAGCCTAGAAAACAGTTCTGCTACAGTCATTACACACGACTAGCTACAAACACAGACTAGAGCTACAGAGATGATTTAGGCTGCAATAGTGCCCTGTGATATTTAATTTTTTTAATAGCATTCATAACATCCCAACTACATGAGGGATGCAGAAGAAGTAGGTTCCTACCCACAAGATGAAAAGCCAGCACAGGGAGTGCAGCATGCCCTGGGCAGACACTGGAATAGCTGCTGAGCAGGGTAGAGCCCAGCACTGCTTCCCATGAGGGCTGAAACACTTTGCAGATATTCTTTATAAGCTCATCTTCAAAAAAAAAATAAACAAATAGAAAGAGAGAGGAGGTTTTTGAGCTCTTTGAAGGTATATGGGAAGCGGGAGTAGGGAATCCTCTGTGTAGACCCATACATGAGTCATTACTTTCTGTTTTGGTTCATTTAGGTGCTGGGTTCAGGTTTCATTGCTGTTACTTTCACCAACTGGTTTAGTATTTTTTTTTGTGGTTAAACTAGTCAGCCAAGATGTGGGAAACCCTGGTCCAGCCCCTTCCTCCTCCCAGAGGTGTTGCAAGCCCTTGTTGCCCTCTCAGCTCCACTGCTGCAAGTTCTCCCTTTTGGTACAGAATCCGTAAATATTTCTTGGGTCAAGTCAGCATGAGTCTCTGGCCTAGAGGTCACCACTCATCAGCAGAGGTTGAAAAGCCCTTTCCCATCCTCACTCCTATAAGTATTGAATACCAAACACTGAAACATGTCCTGCAGCACATTCCCTGCCACCAAGACCTAATCTGAGTGTGAGAGGGATCAGCACCTCCCCTCTCCCTGGCTGTGGTGTCCTGGGAGGTGACAGACATGTAGGGACTTTGATGTCTGCAAGTGTAGAAAAGCAGGAGATAATAGAAGTAGATCCTTACAGGGTGAGGGCAGGTTGCTGTGATACACCTAAACATTGGGTTATTATGTTGTCTGAGGCTCCTCTTAGATGCGGGTGGGTGGTGTGTAACTCACACAGCTATAAGGATACAACAGGAATTAAAATAAAAGTTGGCCTCATTAATCTTTTCTAAAATATCTGAGGTCTGTACAAGTTCAAAACTTCCAGTGGACACTCAATTTTCTGTTGATGATCCTGTCAATGATGCTGCCCTCTGCTAGCAGCAGCACCAGGCAAACTTCCATCTCTGCTCTGTTAGAGGGCCTCATGCTAATACAATAAAACATTTGCTTAAGGTGAAAGACTTTTCCTGGGATAGCATTCGGGACATGTAAAGGCAGGGGGAAAATTCAATTGAGGAAAGAGAAGCTCTATACACCTTTATGTCTTTCCAGTGTAACACAACACTCACTTTCCTGAAGAAGTCCCCTTGACTTTCCCCAACCACATGGGTCATTTTGTCTTTGAAATTCTCTCCAGGCACATTGGTTTTACCTGCTCTTAAGGGTGTACCTTTACTCTTCTGTTTTTTCTCTTGCCATATAAAATTTCAAACCCTTCACAGTGATGCACTTGACCTACTGAACTGGAAGCAAAACCTCAGGGAGCCCATAGTTAACCATGTGGCAAATTAGTCCTTCCCACTGGCCTCACCTCCCCAAATTTCTAACTGCTAAAGCAGCGGGAGACCTGCCCCGGCACGGAGTTGCATTTTAACCAGCAGAAACCGATAACGGCAGAAGTATTTTGCTGTGTCAAATCCCTGCCAGCACCGTAGCTGCATATTTTCCCGATGGTTATCTCCTTTCCCAGGGTGCTCTGTGGGTGCAGCTCAGGGGAAACGTGTCTCACCAAGTCAGCGCCAACCCGCGCCAACTTTAATTCAGCAGCATCTCTTCCAGCACCGCTTCCAGCAACCGGCCCTGGGTATCACCCACAGCACAACAGAAACACAGCTCTGCCGCTGTCCGGGATGGGGTGGTGTGTCTTTTCTCTCCCCTCCACCATGCCTTGTGTTCCTGCCTTCTCTCAGACTCCAGAGGAACAATCCTCGCCTTGTTCCCGCTCAGTGACCTGGTGCTGGGATTAACACGCATGAGCGGCTGCATCTGCACAGGGAAAGAATGCCGGGGCTGCATCCGGGTGTAAGTGGCCACTTAGACCCGTCCTCAGCCAGCTGCTGGGGTGGATGGAGATTTAACACAGCCCAGGAAAGATGATTAAAAAAAAAAATTCAAACCCAACCCACCCTGATTTTTGAGAGGGTGATCTATGCAGTTTCTGGGCTGGAAAGGGCATATGCAGGGAAAGCCTCGTGTTGAATTGCTGGTGGGGCTGCAGGGAGAAGGACTGCACAGAAGTGGGGGTCACAGAGGTGGTATTTGGAGCAGCAGAGCCCCCAGATGATGACTTGCCAGCCAGCCGCACGCTTGATTTTAATAATAGTAATAATAATATTATTATTAATATTAATGTTGGCCCTTTGTAGAGTGCTGCCAAGAACCTCAGTTCTGCCTGAGGCTGTGTGGCCCAGGGAGACCTCCCACACTAGGAGTGGGACTTGAGGAATGCAATCACCAACTGGGGGAACACATTAAGGACACCAAAGTGTTTTGCTCTGCCCACCAACCACAGAGCTGATGGGAACAGTTTCCAGCCCCTACCTGGGCAGCAGTTGGGGCCCCCAGGGAAGGAGCCTGCCCTTCACCCTCTGCAATTTTCTCAGGACTGAGCAGACTAGCACTTCCAAAGGGCTACTTTTTTTTTAGTCTCTGAAAAGATGATGTCAAAGTTTGAATGTCTAGAAATTTTTTAGAAATACTGTTTATCTCTGTATGTAGTTTCTTGCAGACTTGGACAAGTCAGCCAGCTAGAGCTGGATCTGAATTTCTGCTCTGGCTGGAGGCTGAGGGTTGTTCTCCACTTGCCTTGCTGGAAAGCCCTAAGGGAAAGCAAGGGAGGCAACAGCATCCACCCACCACTTCATTTGGCTGTCCCAGCACCATCATTTTCAAGTGTAAGCAGGATGCTGCTATTAGGCAGGATGAAGAAACATGGCTCTGAATGCTCTCAGAGCCAAACACCGGAGCTGGAAGCAGAGGGAAGAGCCATCCCACAACACAGGCCAGGTTACCTGAATGTCCCCTGGTTCAGAGGAGGCTTGTGCCTGAGTAGGCACACCTGAGAAAATTTCTGATAAGTACAGCTTGGTGGTGCCAGCCCCACAGGGGTCTTTAGGCATCAGAGTACACTTATAGAGTTACCATTTCAGTCTATATCATTTTGTCTTAACCCTCAGGCACATTTTGGGAGTGCCTCTTCCCCCTGGGAGCAGGAGTGAGCCCTGCTGCTGTGGCAGTGTTTGAGACCTCTGCCTGTCCAGGCAGCAGAGGGAGGGCTGCAAATATGTGCTCCATGGTGCTGCTCCTCCAGGGTCTGTGCCCCCAGCCGCCTGTGATCCCTGCAACCCAGCAGGATGGGAGCAATGGACAACCACCAAAAAGGACTCCTGAGACACCATGTGCATCCATGCTATTTGCTTTCAAGAGCTTCCACAGCAGATGTAGTTGTCAAATGATTTTGTTGCTATCCATTATTCACTGTATCGAATTAGAAATCTCAGAATTGGTTACAGAAAAAGGAGTTATTAGCTGTCTAGTAATTTACATGATCTGCTCCCCCTTACTCTACTTTTTGTGGAGTTGTGTTGACATTTGAAAAAAAAGTTCTGTTGCTATAGCTACCAAAAATGAGCTTCCAGCCATGAGATTATCATCAATAAAACATGCCAGATGTGTCTCCAAGAGCTTTCATTAATAAAAAAACAAGTGTGATGAGAATCTTCAGACTAATTCTAGGGGACATGAATGAAATGCTTTTAAATAACTAATCTGATGAAAAGTAAAAAGCAACTAGCACCCGTAAGATTTTATCCCAAGCACTAACTGAAGCATTGCTCTCCGTGAGAACACATGCAGCAAAACAGCCTTTTCAGAAACACACAGCCCAGAAAGCTGAGCACAAGTGAAAGGGGAACCCTGTGTTTTACCAGGCTGACGCTGGTCCTTTCCCTCCTGCAGAACTGCTGATGTGCAGAACAAAACCCCGGGGCACGTTGTAATAGTGAAGGCTGAATTTCCTGTCCTTGCAAAATCTCTTCTTCTTGTCTCAAAAAACTCAGCATCTTGTTCCCTCTGGAGCTCTTCCCATATGTATTACAACTTCAAAAGAAAGATGCATCCACTGTTGGCCCTAATGAAGGCCCACTAGCTATGCATCAGCAGGGGGGGACAAAGGGAGCAGAGGAGAAGCTGAGAGAGGAGCCTCAGACTCAGGTCTTGCCCGAGGGCCAGCAGGTCCCTTCCCAGCAGCATGGCAGGGTGCTGGGGGACTCTGTTCATCCTTCAGGCTTCACCAGCCCTTGGAGTCTCTCTGTGGTGGGTATCTGCTCTTGTTTGCTACAGCTCTTTCATGCAATATTTTCCAAACATTTCTGGGTCACCTTGCCTTGTCCTAGGTTGCCAAACTCTGCCCGAGAACATGACAAAGCCAAACTCCACCATTCTCGAGGCTGATAGCCCAATTTCTACCAGTTTTATCAGAAAAGCATATGAACCAAGGATCTGCTTCTTCATCTCCACTTGTGCTTACACTCCCACAGTCAGGTGTGCATACAGTTCTCCTCCCCTGACAACACCTGTGCAGGTTCCAGTTGGATGAAGAATAGAAGGAAATTTTTTATTAAAATTGCTTATTTTTATGCATCTTGGTACCTTTTTTTGTGTGTTTTTATTTTTTTAATGCATTTTCTCTCATTTCCCAGTCCACAGCTCATTTTCACCAGCATGTGACCAGGTTAATAAACTCACTCCAAGCTATGTGGATGCTCTGAGTCCAATCTGAACACTGCATCTCTGATTAGCCTGTAACAGGCAAAGTACTTGTTTGCTGCCGTATTGTCACTGAATTATCCTGCCCTGGAACTGGATGCCAGTGTTTGTCACCATGGGAATGAAACATTAATTTAATGCTATCTGCATTTATTACAGAGCAAGCCCATTGTTACAGGCTGCCAAGGGAAACTGACAGTCCTCTACAATAATGACTGTGGGGGAAAAATATCCATTTCTCATCAGGAATGACTCTTCCCACCTCTCACGTGCTGCTCAAGTGTCTGTGGATCAGTGGAGACAAGTCAGCTGGAAATGAGAGAAAAATACAAAAATGTCTCAAGCTTCACCTACGAGTTGATTTGATAATGATTCACTTACTGCACAGGTCTGACTTTCTCCATCTTATACCAATATTTTGCAGTTCAAATAAAGAAATAAATTTTTGTGAAATTTCAAAGTATTTTCTTGAGGAAAAAAGAAAAAAAGGTTTAAATAAAGAGTGGGAAATGCCTAGGAGAATATTCTGGTACCTGCTCTGAAACATAACGCGCAGCTTTCCTCAGTATTTTAATGTCGGGATGCAATCCTGTGCAGCTCGGCGGGAAGGAGCTGCATCGCCAGCTGTGGGAACACGTGGCTCTTGGCGTGGCAGCGGGACACGGGAACACAGGCAGGGACGCAGCGGTGCCCGGGAGCCCCGGGCTGGTGACAGCGGGCGATCCGAGCGACCGTCGCGTTGCCGAACGCCGGGAATCAAACGCGATCCCAAGGCATCCACAGGGGATCCCCCGCGCGCCCCCTGGCGCTGAACGGGCACCGGATCCCGAACTGACCCAGGCTGCCAAACCGGGATTCCAGACCAAAGGAAGAACAGAGGGAGCAGGGATCTCTGGATCGGCGGTTCCCAGCGCACGAGGCCCCATCTTTCCCCGTGCTCTCTCGTGGCCGTGAGGTCTCGGGTCGATACAGTGCCCACAGCCAGGTTAGTGCTGGCTGTCACTCACCAGCTGGAACTTTAACCCCAGATGGGAATTCCGTTTTTACTGCCCTGAGCAGTGAGATGACAAGTGTGTCTCATGCTTCATCACATCCTTGTGGGCTCACTGACACAACGGGGCTTTACTGGGCAGCGAGGATGAGCTCAGCCATGGCAGGGGAAGAACTCATCATGTTATTATAAGCTGAATCTCAGATCTAGAAAGTGTCACACACCAAACTCGAAACTTTTATTACTCCACCACAGCTTGGCCTGTGTTCTTTCCACTCGAGACTCGTGGCTCAGCTCATCTCCTGTTGCATGGCCCTGAGCACACAGCCTCATGTTCCAGAGGAAAGCAGACCCGTAGGAGCAGCAATATCAATTTCTTTCAGGAAAAGCAGGCAGCTTGTCCCTTTCCCCAGCACTCAAGCCCAGGTCCCCAGGGGGGCAGAGGGGAGCCCTCCAGGCTGAAGGGGCAGAGGGTGGCAGTGGCAGAACCAGGACTCCCTTCTTAGCGGCGTGAACAGAGGGAGCTGTGCTGCCTCTGCAGGACAACCCACCAGGATTAGGGAACCCGACAGGGCACAGCCCCCAGTGCACGTGCGAGAGGACACCCTCTCCCAAAGGAGCTTCCCTCTTCCATCAGCAGCAGGAAGGGGGGGTCACCCTGCTGCAGCCCCCTCTGCAAACCAGGCCCTGGACCCCACAGTCACAAGGCAGCCGGCACCACACACAGAGAGGCCCCGCAGTGGTTGAAACGAGCTTTCCTGGGCAGCAGATTGAGTTCTGTCATGGTTTCTGCTGAAAGGTATTTCCTACAGTAAAATCGTTTAAACAATCATTTACACCCTCTCAGGAGAAGATCAGCACGAAATACTCTGCCAACACCCACTTGCTTATAGGATGCTGGGTGATCATGTAAAACGTCTGTCTCGGCAGCACAAAACCCCCTGGCTGATGAGAATTGGACCTGTTGATGAAGGAGATAAGCAGACAGGATAACACCTAACACCGACATTTACACTTTGCTGAGTTAATTTACTTCTAACCTTTTAATTTCCTGACAAAAGCCATGTCAAGAATCCACTAAAACAGCAAGTGGTTTCACAAGTATCTTCAATATGGTGTTATCAGCCGTGAAGTGTATTTGTCTCCAACTGCAGGAGACAATTTAGTTGACTTACAGGACAGTTCTCAGGCATTTGTTCCTCGCAATAGAAGCCGTGGAAACAGCTCCTTAACACACGCCTGGGGGCACCTCTGAGTCATTTCCACGCCTAGTTTTGTGGATTTAGGAACGCAGAGAATGTGGGTTATGCTGCTCTCCCACTGCTGTTACTTCCTGCAGGTACAGAACAACTCTTGCCTTGGTACTGTAGGAGAAGCCATTCGATGGACTGAGCTCTGTTCCACAACAGGGAGTGCGCTACTGAAACGTGCTCCTGAAACACCCCTATCTTTCCACTTTAAAGTCATCAGCCTCTTACTTCCTTTTCAAATTTAAATAGGTTCTTTTCTTTTGTACTGTATTTTCCTTCACCTAATTTTTCCTCTGTCCATTATACTGGACAGCTGAGCTGAATGATACCCTCCGCACCTTCAGCTTTCACAATGGAACATTAAAAGGAGGCAGCAGCTCAAATTACCCTCCCTGCCCAGTCCCACGTCATTCCCCCCAGCAAGGAGTGCTTAAAGATAAAACGATGAACAGTCCTGTAGGGGACTCAAAAAGATTCATCAGCTCGAAACCCCCCGGGCAAAAATTCTGACATACCCATCAGTCTTCAGTAATCATCTTCCAGATGTGATTTCTGTGTTAATTAGTGAGGTTCTATTACGTACTTTATACGTACTTAAGTGACAGTTTTGCACATAGCACATGTTAAACAGAGTGATGCATTTTGATGCTTCCTGAATTGGTGTTACAAGGTCTTGGTGCATTCAAGAGTGAAGCCGCTCAGGCCAGCCAATGGAACAAACTTGGTCTGTCAATGAATTCCGTATCAGTTTTGTCGGTGCAGGTAACCACACCTTTTCCCTGTCAAGAGATGTAATAATATTTTTTCTTAATTTCAGAGGTAATTTTGGATCATACATTGCTCCCCAGAAACTTCAACGTGAAAGGACATTTACTTTCCTTTTGATCATCCCTTAGTCATTGTCTGCAATTAAAAACATCTCAGTTGGTCATCTCCTAGCAGACACAAATCCACTCAAAAGTCAGCACTGCACTGCTGTGACTGAGCCATCTTCCATTAACAGGATATACCAGTTGATATTAAAAAAAACCAACAAAAAACCTCACCCCCCCCCCAAAAAAAAAACACAACAAAAAACCCCCACCCAAACCAACCACAAACCAAAACATCCACAACAAAGAGAAGCCATTAAAAAATCAACTACATAGCAAGTGTATCTTTGGGAAAATCAAAGTAATCCCAGACTAGAGGGGTGCAAAGTCTGATAGACCATGGCTGTAACTGATGTCTAACACTTCCATAAGCATCAATCAGGGTTTTTTTTTCCTGTTCTTTGGTTTGGGATTTTTTGGCTTGTGTCTCTTTTTCTATTGTGAACAGTCTTCTGATGACTAAGATTTAAATATTGATATTTGTGTGGGGGAAAGCTTACTTGTATTAACTAACACAGATATGAGGTTAAGAGACATCAAGTGATCACAATTTACAAAGACAAAAGTGGTCATGAAACCTATGAAGTGAAAAGCATTATATGGAGACAATGTAAGAAACAGGTGTAGAGATAATAAATAGAATAAATGCACAAAGAAGTTCAAAGATTTTTCTTCTCTTTATTTAAACACAAATACATTTACAGCATGCAGGTAAGTTAAAACTATATGGCGTCTTCCCCAAACCAATTGTTTTAATGCATCTTACGTGTACTGAAGTTAAATCATATTCCACAGGTAGACTTGTCCTCATGTCAAATTTAGAGTTACACACAGTAGTGAGTCAGCATTTAAGTTATGTAAATAATTTAGTTGTTCACCAGAAATAAATATTATTTCACCAAGTTCCTATCCTAAACCATCTTTTAAAAATATGATCTAGAGGAACATAAAAATAAGAACCATTCAAAGACTGCAAGTTGAAATAGCAGTGTTGAACATTCCCCATATAGACTGAATATTTTAATTTACAAAATACAGTAACTGTTCTGTCTGGCTGACCCATGACAGCCAAATCAGAAAGCAAAGAAAGTTGTGTGTTTGTTTCTTTAATTTTTTTACATTTTAAGAGGCAGTTCTTGGTAAACGTCATAAAAGGTTTCAAATAAAAAAAAAAAGTTTAAATATAAAAAGGTGATGTACACTGAGCTACACACTAGTTACTATTTAATCTAATTTTTTAAACACAGCAATTTTCAGCACCAAAACCCATGACAATTACCTACAGGAATGAAACCCCCACTCACAGGCATGAGAAAAAAATCCTGCTTCATTTCAGTGCGTTGTTTTGTTTTTATGATTGCACATTGACAAACGAAGGTCTGAAAACCTGTAGTTAACATTGAGAAAAATAATGGACAGTGCTGTTTCCATTATGAGAAATTTAATTCAAAATAGTTTGCTGTTCCTTTATTTTTCTTTGCTCAGTATGCTGTCTTCAATCGTGCTCTAAAACAACTGTAAGTTTGGAGTGTTTGGCAGCCCTAATGAACAAAACCGTCTCAAAAGCTGAAAACTCCAAAACAGTGAGATTTCCAACTGATACACTCAACTTTTAAAAATCAAACTATTAAAAATTCAGACTACTGTAGAAATAGAAAAAAGTGGTTTAAGGTCTAAAATTTGACTATAATCCATCAAAATATAAATATTTTGCCTATTTAAAATATAAAAGTTGAAAGTGATTTGCTGTCTGAACAGTCGCAGAGTTTCTACTGTTTCCACAATAACCAATGAATACCCAGCAAAAAAATTCAAGCCAGAACAAAAAGTGGTACCACCAACCAGGTCAGGAAAGCTCACCGAATTCTTCCAGTAACATTAAGTTCCTTCTCTCTCAAAGACCTGGTAGCCAGTTTCTATACAGAAGAAGGCTGTTCTAAAAATTATAGTGGCTAAACCCTATGAATAAGTTAAGCAAATTACACTATAAAATTTTAAACCCTGGATTCAGCTCAGTGGGAGTACTGGAGCTCAAAACAAAACAAAAAAACCCATGTTTCATTTTGTTAGCCACTTTACAGGACTTTATTGCAAAGAGAAGAAAAATATTCAACAACTACTACTTTGGACATTTCATATACCTACTTACAAATGGATTACAAATACAATTCAGGGTAGCACTTTATTTTATTATTATTTTAAACGTGTCTCTGGGATATCCAGATACACCAGTTTTAAAAAGTTGTGTCCTCTATTAACGTATCTGAATTCGTTAGCCTGTTGCTGAAAAAGATTTTTCTAACTGAAAATTAAAATTTTAGCCAAAAATTCCAGTACTGTATGTAGTGGAATATAAAGTTGCATTTTAGATTGCGCCCATTTCGCTATTACAAACAGCGAAAGTGAACCGTCACAGATACAGACAAATGGACAGACAGGCTCATCATAATGAAGCAGAATGTTTTCACTCCACCAGACTGTACTGTGTGCAGAATCAGGAACAGGACAGATGGGATAATCCATTGCCAGAGTCTTTTTTGTAAACTTAGGTTTACTCTTATTACTGTACAATATTTAATTCTAAGTCACCCGATAACCGGGCATTTAATCAGATAACAGTTTTACAGCCGTGTTCATACTGAACTCTTGAGATCTGTGGTGTACGATCGCAGTGCCTCGTGGCAGTTGTCGTAAGCACTTCAGTATTCTTACACTGTACAAATAGATTTAGTTCCAATGCTCTGTGTAGCATTCCAAAAGAAAACTGTGATGTAGAGTGCCGCCCTAGTTCAGTGGGACATGTAGTGTTATGTGAAGTGGTAAAAATGAAAGTATACTTAAACACTGTTGCACATTCCCTAAGACAATAAGATGTACACAAATTAAGCTAGAAAATTGGAACTAAGATTTTCTCAACATACATTCAGCTTGGCACAGTGCAGACTAAATTTAAGACATGAAAGACAAACTGTGTAATAAGCAGAGCTACACTTTAAGTAACATGTCATTTTTCAAGACGCCAAAATTGCACTCTAGTTTTTTTTTTTTTTGGGAATCAGTTAGCAGAATTTGTAGAAGGGGGAAGAGCTGTACAGGCCAGGTATAATTTATACATTTTCAGAAAATAATCCTACAGTCCCCAAATGGAGAGATTATTGTCATGGAATGACTCCCTCTACACAATATCGGATACTTCTCACGCCGCATTTACTTTTCAGCAACTGTAAATGAGAAAAATCACAGTGTTAAGCCAAAAATGCCAAGTGACTTATATTTACAGTAGACCATATCACTATTTACATAGATTTAAGAGCCCAGTTCTTAGACTACTCAGATAAGTGCTAATAAAACACTTACTTTAAAATAAGGAATCTCTCAACACAAAGCATTTACAGCATGACAAACCAACTGGGTGCGCAATCTTGATGGCATTAATGGAGTAAACATTACAGAGAGAAACCACTCATAACCCAGCTCCATTTTTCATGACTGTTGCTGCTTTTTCAGGCTAGTGACAACTGCATGGATATCACCCACCAGTTATTGCAAAGGTTTGATTTTGCTATTTTGGAAAGATGGAATGGGAATTAAGACATCATTTGGCATTAATGATTTTAATTTATCATCTCTGTATTTCTTTAATGTGTCCAGAATAATTCGTTAAATAGTGGTCTCCAAAAGTTAAACAGTATGTTGTGTTCCAACTCTACCCAAAGTTCTTCTCTAATCAGAAGTTCATGTGCTTATAATCTGTATTAATCCTCAAAAAAAGTATAGCCATTACTACAGAGAAAAATGATCCTGGCCACCAGAGTATTCTCAAGCTCAGAACAAGTTTATATTTAATAGTAAAATAAGTTCAAAAAGTTTTGTTCCTTTGCTTCCATAAGAGACAGGTTCCTCTAAGAATAAGATATGAAAGTAGAAATGAATTACAAATCTCCCGTCTTTAAGTGCTAAACTCTACTCGCCTCTACCACAATAGGGGACATGATGACATCAGCAGAATTACAGGAAAGCTTTGCAACTGATTATGTGAGCATATTACATGGGAATGTTTTGGTTTGTTTGTTAAAAACACGTTCTAGACAAGCTTTAGCCATTTTGCATTCCTTCATGATTTACCTACACATAGTCCAAAAGTCAAAGTGCCAAGTCTCATATTTATATTCTCCAGAAGCAACAGTGAAAGCTCTTGTTCACAGCAAGATGCAAATTATTATTTTAACTATTTATCGCTGATTATATCTGGTCTTCTAAAGCTTGAACTATGAGACTAAATAGGTTCTTTTCAGTTTGCATTCTAGGCAACATCAGAGCATGTGCAAACTCATGGTAATAAGGACAACTAAAATAAATTGGGTCAATCATACCTTTAAATGTCTCTACATTGGACAGTTGAGCTAGATTGCCTTTGTAGTCAAAGTAGCTATCTAAAGATTACTCTCAACATGTTAATGATCAAGAGTCCATGAACTGCCAGCTCCTTGGTCATTCAAGGTGTTATTCAAAGTTAAAGTACCCATCACTTCAACCTCGTACTTATTAAGAGACATTACTGAACAGAACCAGGTACCCTGACTAGTACTACAGCCTAATTTTCTCTAAATTGGAGAGAAAGCTTTGGAAAGTCAATCAGTTAATAAAAAGAAACTAACAGAAACAAGTTTAACATAAGCTGTTCTGGAGCCCTTCAGAATAGGAGCACCCAGGATTCAAGCACCCCACAATCATTTTAGGTGTACTTTCAAACTGAAGATGCCGATAACCTTAACTAAGGGAATGTCTAGAAGACATTTATAGACACGTTCAAAAGGGAAGATGACAATGAAGAGTAAAGCATTACTGTTAGCTGAGCAACAGACCAACTATAGAGCAGACATTAACTAAAAATATGTGATTCTGTAAAGCAACTTCAGCATATCAAGTACCACACTGCGTAATTACGTTGGAGATTAGAGATCTGCACATTAAGAAGTGATACTTTGGAGATTAATAAGTGTATATATTAATTTCAATTACTGTAACTGCATTTTAGCTAGGCTAACATTTTAAGTTTACTGGATGAAGACATGAGTTCTTCTGTTATATAATTCCAAATCACTGACACATGAAGCAGTAAGAAAATCAAATAAATAACATATAAGAATAGGGTCATTTTTACTTCATCACTGAATGTTTTCCTGAAGAAACCATATTTAGAAAGATAATAGCAAGCCAAAAGAATTTATATGTCCACTCCTTTCCCTAACAATAGGTATTGTCTGTGACTGGTAACTATCTCCAACTGATTGTTTTCATGTTTTTTTCTATTCCAGCAGAACAACCCCAGAACTACCACTTTACAACAAACACCAGTTTTATAAGAAAAGCATCAGCATCCTTCATCAGATGGACATGTACACTGTTGCACTAACTATAAAATTCTATAAAAAAGAGAAGTTAATCTGACTATCCAAGTGACTTTATGCCACAAAATGAACTGCAATAAACCTAGTACAAAGTAGTTTGATCGCACATTTAAAAAAATCCTACAAGACAAACTTACACTTTGTCTTGCCGTCCCCCTCCACGCAGCACAACTGGCTGGCTGTTCTGAGTGAACGCACCTCCACCACGAATTGCACTTGGATGAGTTGGAGAAGCTGCTGGATGCTGGCCAGGACGGATAGGCTTAGCTGCATGGAAAAAAACATGGCTTACAAATATGTACATCACAATTGTACCTTGGATTATTCAAATTTACTGATATTTTATTTTACATTATCCACATGAATTGCACAAAGTGCAATTGAATGCACTTTGAATATGAAAACAACTTTAGGGGATGGTATTCTGAGAACCTAACAGATTAGTGTCAACTGCAACAAGCCCTGGAAAATAGAAAAGGTTTTGCTTTTGTTGCTCCTACTAGAATTAAAGCTCACAAAGCTTCTGATAAAAATTCATATGAATTATCTGCTCCATCTAATGTATTACCCTGTGAAAGTTCTGCTTTTTGGCAATAAGAACTCAAATAAGACACAATGCTAGAGGATCTCACAAGGGTTATGCTCCTGAAAGGAATCATTATACACCTGGCTGTACTTCCCACAGCTGTTTGATTGGTAAGTCAGTAGCTACTCTGCTCTGCAAGTGGTTCTGCATACCAATTACTCCACAGATAACACTGCTTTGTCAACCTACCACCACATAAAAATAAAATTTGCTCTATAACTGAAGTGAAAACGCAGCAGTTTTGACAGGTCATTCACAAGCTGCATACACTTAATAAACTGTATTTTCAATCAGTTTTGCACTTAGCTCTTGACAGAGCATGCACAATGGTATGACTTTACAAAGTTCTGTAATATTAAACAGAAGCATTTAAAGTTTCAGCAGGCAAGAGGGGATATAAAGCACCTGCAGGTAGCAGCTGCATCAGAGAAACACTTCTTGATTTCTGCCTTATAGGAAGCTGATCTACAGTACATGACTAGTCCATCTAGACATTTATGCAAAAGAGGCTGTGTACCTCTGGTAAGCTCACTAGAGAATTCTGTTTCTTTTCTTGGAGACCACTTGAGAGAAAGGTAAGACAGAAAAGCACCTGTCTGCAAGCTGCCACTTCGTGTGACCAAGAAAAAAATTATAACTATTTTGCAACAGCTCTTTGCAGACCTACAGAATACGAGCAAAATTTAACTGCAACACTCATTTCAGTTGTATTAGCATTTAAGAGAAGTGTATTGATTACTGAAGTCCTTCAGTTTTACAATTAAAATGTAATATGCACAGTTAAGTCCTCCACAGGTCACACACTCTCTTGCTCCTCAGCATCTAACAGTGTAATGGCAGGTGAAGGACCCAGGGAATATGACTGTCTTGCCACCACCTTGCTACCCCTTTCTGTTTCTCCAGTATTTGTCCCTAGAGAGGGTGGTGGAGTACTGTACATTTTGGAACAAAGAACTGAAAAGGTAATTAAGGATCTTAGGATGTTGTAGGTTTCCATCTGCCCCTCTCCTCCACAAGATCAAGACAATTTTGTTGTTGTTTCTACAGGTTAATCTTTCTCCTTGTCTTGAAATACCTCCTCAGTCTTAGAAATTAGATCATTCCAATTCCATTCCAACAGATTAAGACTCACATTCAGTGTATTGTTTTGTTCTAGGAAATGCAACACACATTCAGGTTAGAATTCTAGGTTGGTAAGCCTTTCCCAGAGCCATTCAAAATAAATAAAAAGCCAAACAACCACACTGCACGACTTACACACACTTATGGTCTATTAACTGAAATGTAACTCATGGTAGAAAGTACATCATGTTCACACACGCAGTTCCAATGAGGGCTGAAAGATCCACATATGCACAAAGGTTTAAAAAAAAAAAAAAAGGGGGGGACAGATGAAGCTTTGGGGGACAAGGGATTCTTTACTAACCAATTTGTGCAGAATGTCCTCTTCTGGCCATGTTCTTGGATCTCACAGCCTCCTTTATACGATCGACTTCTTGCTGATACCGCTTGCGATCACGAGAAGCGTTCTCTTTGGCTTCCTTCAGTGCAGACTCCAAAGCTTTAACTCTTTCAGCTGTAGCTCTAAGTCGCTTCTCCAGTTTAGGAAGTTCACAGCGAAGATCAGCATTATCACGTACCAGCTACAAAACCAGAATTGATTGTTTTCTTGGCACCTCCCTCTCCTCATAGGGAGAGCTAACTAAATACCCTCCCACCCCTAAACAGACAAAGCAGTAGGACTCCTATATTAACTTTGCTTAAGCTTTTAGTAAATCTATATTTCAGTGACAATAAGACTGTTATTTGAAAAATCAGCTACTGTGGAAGAACCTGCTACCCAACATAGGTACTTCTATATTCTTCTTCCACAAGAGACAGGCAAGAATCCCAGAGACTGATATACTGTGAAAAAAGTGCTAACTTGGATCTTCTTCAATTTAAATGCGGCTATTTTGTTACACATGTACTTAAAATAGCTAATTAATTTACATTATAAAACAACAGACTAAATTTTTCCTACATCAAGAGACACACTAAAGATATAGAAGTATTTAATCATAAAATAGTTACTTTATGACCAATTGGTAGTTGCTTCTATAATAATGAACCTTGAGGAGTTTGTTTTTAATTAAAACTTGAAAATGAGTCTCACTGTACCTGCTTGTGAACCTTTGTAAGTTGTTCAAGATTATTCTCAAGGAAGGAAATCTTCTGTTTCTGTGCAGCACTGCCTCCTGTATCATCTGAGTCAATCTCGGCACTCTGCAGTAACATGGGGAGGGAGAAAGGAGGCTGAGTATAAATCTGAACTTGCATATTAGAATTGAGCCAGAAAATTACACTGCATAAACATCAATTCCTAATTTAGCTCTAAACTGAAAGTTATGCAGCGTTCTCAGAAACAACAAGTTTCAGTACAGCACCACATTACCTTTTTCACTCTAGTAGCCAGATCTTGAACAAACAGCTTCCGAAGATTGTGAAGAGTCTGAAGTTCTTTTGCCTACAGTTAAGGATAAGAAGTTAACAAAACAACCCGAACAAACTCTGAAAGAAAAAAAAAAAAGGCAAGTATTGATATTTGCTTTGGAATTTATTCTGAGTATCTTACCACAGTCTCTTCCAAACCCTTTAAATCTTGTCGTGCTTGTTCCCGTCTGTCCTGCATGACCCTGAAAGACAATAAAGTCATCCTAAACATCCCAGCAAAACTGGAAATTTTCATGTTTTAGGAAACTAGGGTAATAAACACTGTCTGGTACAAACAACATATTTCAGCTGAAGTCTTAAATTAAAGATGTAACCAATGGATGGTATCACGCTCAGAAATCCGTATGGGATGGATTGGGAGTGCAAGAGTTGCAAGAGGAAAAGAGGGAAGTACTTTTAATATTGAAGAAATACAAACAAGTACATTCAGATGCATAAAAGTTTCTATAATAACAAAAGACAAGACTCTCAGAGTCAGAGTGAATATTTGGGGAGATCTTATCCTAAAAATGTTCTCAGCTCTGACCAGCAGAGATGGTAAGTATCATGTGACAGATAAGGATTTTTTCTTTGTTTTGTTTTAACTCTCAGCATGTTTGCCAAAGCCAGCATCATAAACAACAATCTCAGTGTAAAGGTATGTAACCTAGTGATTATCACTGTACAGAGCTGCTGTCTTCCCAGGCAACATGAAAGCATTTTCTACACAAGTAAAAATGTTCTCTCTCAGAACTATAAGACATTGCAGTTACTAAGATGACAGAACACGAAATGTGGATTTCTCGTTTTATGACTCAAGGTTGGAATAGAAACACCAGGGACTGCACAAAAATGAAGTGTTTCTATTAAGTAGCCAAAAAGCTTCTTTTCCTCTTAAAATATCTCCTCGCTCAGCCAGTTCCACTGCTAGCTCACTGTTAAATGAATAAACATCTGAAGTAATAAAAAAATTCTAAACAATATCTCAGCATCCTATCCATTTTCAAGACCTCTCTGGAAAAGTAGTTGCAGGCATCTTATATAACTCTAAATTAAAAAAAAAAAATCTGCATTGTTTCTGGTCTGTCATTTGCCATGCAATTAATCAATGAAGCATGCAACTGTTTCATTTTAAGAATAAGCCAGTTAGAACCACCAAACTACTTAAATGCATAAGAAACAAAAAAAGAATAAAGGAACTGTTACAAGCCTCTTCCAGTCTTTGATCATACAACACTTATCTGCAAATTGAAAAGTTAATTACTCCAATCCTTAGCATATTAACAAAAAATAGTTGTGGCCTTCATATCTTTTATAATGTTACTTCCAATTTTAAATATTCAGGCAATGCAAAGGTTTTAAAAAAGTTAAGTTCAAGAAGGCCCTGGAATCCCTCTCTTTAATAGGCATCCTATACAGCAAGAGCCATTTCATCATATCAGGTCACTAGTTTATAGAATAAGTGTTGCCACACACATTTGTTTTATGCATCATCACTTACGTAAGTTCATGCAGTTTTCTACTTTTTTCCTGATCAGTCGCTTTCAACTTCTCATGCTCAACTCTAAGACGTTCCTGTTCAAGCATCATCTTCTGGTTTTGGCTGAAGACAGAAAGTAAATATTTTATCAGGTGAAACTGTCAGACAACACATTCAGTAACAACACAAGACAGAAAGACATTGCTGGAGGAAACCCTTGCCACTTCCTTCACAGTGTATTTTGCTTCTGTACTCACACAGTCCAGAAGCATTTGGCACTACTAAAATAATGGCAATCACTTACTCTTGAAGTTCAGTGATAAGCTTCTCCTTTGCATCAACTTCATCTCTTAGGCTACTGATTTGTTTTTGATGTGTCTCACGATGGCTCTGAATTTGCTGCTCCACAGCTTGCTATTAGGAAAAAAACCAGAATGTATTAAATGCTTTGAATTGCCACCAGACTTCACTTTGTGGGGGATCTGGGTTGGTTTGTTTTTTTTAGTTTAGACAATGAATTTAACTTACCTTGACTTCATTTGCAGTCTGAACTTTATTTAAGTGCTCTTTCTCCATCTCATGGACCTTTTCTAGTAGGGATAGAGAAAACACATTTCAGCCAGGCAATCCCATGGATGATGGAGTTAATTTCCCCTTCCCTTGGCAAGACCTTAAAATTTGGAAAAAGACCCCTCCCACCAGAAAGATCAATTAAATCAGTAACATCTTCAATTTAATCCTCTCCATAGCAGTTCTTTCAAACAACAAATATGTTTTTGCATTGATTAACTCCCCATGTTGAGTAGGAAAAAGCCTTTCTATAGCTCTACCCTTCAACCTAAACAAAGAAAATCCCTATTTATCACTACATACTTAAAATGGTGAGGGTGGTGGGTGGGGTGTAGGGAAGCAAGTCCTACCCTGTGCTCGGAGTTGAACTAATTCTTCATTAAGGGAATCCACAGATTCTTCCAGCTGCCTCTTCTTCTGTTCCACGTTCTGAAGATATTCAGTCAAGGACTTGATCTTGGCTTCGTGCTTGTGGGATGAAAAGATTCATTTACTTTGGAACCAGGTATCATGGAATTACATCTGCATAAATGATTCATACTTCTTTTTAAACAAGAAGTAACCTCACCTCAAAACAAAAATGGTACCAACTAAAAACTCTAAGAAGAATATGACTACTCAAGTAGATCTGCAACGAAGCCTATAAAATAACATCTTTATTCTGGATTGGAAAGAAATATATTTTTGGCTGGGAGAAGAGATGTTTTGAATGTTAAATACTATCAGAGGCCCACTGTATTTAAAAGATTGCACTGAAATCTGCATCTCCTGATTTAAAAAAAGATGATCATCCATATGTAAAACTGCGTATGTGGATCACAATTTTCAGAAGTGTTAGGGGTCACATTACTGATCTTTTCTAATAATCACAATAAAATGGCCTTGCTTGCATTAGAAGTAAATTTAACCTGCTACACAAGCCTCCTGTAATTTTACTGTGCTATTATTACCTCTCCCACTTCCAACTGGAAGCATTAGCAGGCAAAGTGCTCACTAGCCACTGCTTCTGTAAGACTTGTATTTGTAAAGGATCTGGTGATGAAGAAAACAGGGATTCTAGTATTTAATACAAGTGCTGCAAAAGCATTATCAGGTTACAGACAGAGTGCAGAAATTCTGACATCCTGTCACACTCAGAACTACTCAGAAGCATCCAAACTGAAAAGAGGAAAAAGCTGAATCCTGTCGCTGTTCACTCACAATGTGCTTTGTTAGGAGTCAAAAAGAAACTGCAACTTTTTTTCCCCTAATAGGTTAATGAATTTCATTTTTAAAGAACATTTAGGAAGTATACTGCAGAGGAACATTTACCTGTGAGATCCGGAGCTGGCAGGCAGCCAGCTCCTTTTCGTTTTCTTCCATTTTCTTATTGCTCTCAGCTTGTGTGCCTTCTAACTGTTTGCATCGTTTTACCATTGTTTTTACTTCTGATTTCATTTTGCTAATGTACAGTCTTGCAACTGTGAATTCTTCATCTATCATGCCAGTTCCCTCAGGCTGCTGAAAAGTGCAAAATGGTACATGCAGAAAGCTCAGATAACAGAACGGAACTAAAGGTGCACTGGAGCAACTTAATGCCCAGAACACATCCCCCACCTCAACAGATAATCACAGCTCTTAAAAGAAAACCCACTCCTAACATTTTGGTGTTTAAGTTTTCTGAGAGATGATTTAGAGGTTTGTGCTAAGGTAATGAGTTGCCTGAAGAGGGAAATACAGTTCACTACTGATTTCTAATACTGTTTCCATTCTGGCCCTGCAATGATCCTCTAGATTTCTCTTTCATTTCATTTCCTCATTCCATTTTTTATGTAAGTATCATCCTGATTGTCACTGTAGGTCAGTATTACATTTCTAAGACAACACTGTTGATTAAGACCACTTCACACAGCAGTTTCACAAGAGCAGAACACTGCTTCAGAAAAATATCTTGCCTGCTCTTCCTTGGCTTTGCATAATCAAATTCTGTCTGGGACCCAATTAAGTCATAGTATAAGGAATGGATAAGCTTATGCCCAAATTATTAATATATGTAAGACTTCCTATGGTGGTAATTTTTACCACACTAAGAAAATGACCCCACCTATCCACAATGCATGTGTTTAATACATGGCATTAAAGAAAGCACTGATAAATCCTTACCTTGACATCATTGTTTCCTACTGCAATTCCTATCTCTGCAAGATCTTTCAGTAAGGAGGCCATCATTTCTGTTGCTCGTTTCTTCTGATGGTTGGTCATTTCTTTAAGTTTCTGAAGCTCTGCATCTATACTGGCTAAAGTGACCTACAGTAAAAAAAGTTACCCTTTAATAAACAAAACACACTCTTGCTTTTGGAACTAGTTTCACACTATTTACAGAGTGACAGCATTTCTTCCAAAAGAACTAAAAAGTACTGCGGACAGAGACCTTTAGCTCACAAAATACAATCTTCCAACTCTGCAATAAAATTAGTGTCCACATTGTTAGACAGCATTCAGAGTTATATACAATTAAATATTGCAGAGAATTGTGTTTACAGAAAAAAGGTACATGGACAGCAAGTCCAACACTTTTCACCATATTTTGGTAAAGGAAAACAATTTATTTGCCTGCAAAGCTCTTAACTCTTTCCTATCTGCAAAGCAAAAAACTGCATCCACTAGAGTTCATACACAACACAATCTAGAGCAGTTTTTCAGTAAGTCTGAGATGCAAACAAAAACCCTAAACACGCACTTCAGTATCATACATACACAGAGCAAGCCTACTCCACCAAATTTTAAGTGCTGCTCATAAGACGACCAAAGATTCTCTGACTTTTAGCCAACCTTCAGGTAATGAAGTTACCAACACAGATTACTCAGCTCAGAACACTTAGAAATTTAAAGAGAAGTTTCATGATCTTATGAACTTCAACCTTAGAGTCAGTTTTCTATCAAGCCAAATCTTACTAACTGAAAATTGAAAGACACATTCACTAGAAAACCCAGACACACTCAAATTTCATCTTCAAGAACAGAGAAGAACAGGAGTTGTGCCACCACATACTGTCTGCAATGCTAGCAAACATGCTGATTCTTTCCAGTACTTAGAATTTTAGGATAGTAAGGGAGTATTAACTGTTTAAAACTGACTGAAGTCTGCCAACTAACTATCAGTCAGTTCAGAAACTTTGCAGGTATGTAAGGAGGTGTATGGTATTAACCCTGTGGGCTGATGCTGCACCTGTATTTTAACCAGGGCTATCCTCTGGAATATGTCCTCTTAACTACTCCTTTCAGAAAGTAAACAGAACTGCTTATTTTTGAAGGCATAAAGGTAAATTATTTCACATGCCATAAATACAGCAGGCAAATACACATTCCTTTCCAGAAAAGCTGCAGCATGCTCACTGCAACTTCGAGGTTGGAAGAAGCAGATTTTTAAGTCAGGATTACCCCAACTGCACCAGGAAGACAAAAAAAACTGAATCAGATCACCAGCATGTCAAAGTGTTAACTTGTGACATCTAGGATATTTCTGAACACTCTTCAGGTAGTAAAACACCACAGACACTAAAAAGACAAGAGCTAACAAGGTCAAGTCACACTGAAGACTGTCAGTAGTTTCTTATCCCAATTTCATACCGATTTTTGATTGAGTTCATCACTAAGCAGTTCGTATTCCTTTGCTTTGTCTTCTACTTCCTGAGACTTCTGATCATAATTGACAGCTAATTCTTCAAGGGCTTGTAACACCTCTTTCACTTCCTCTTTAGAGGCATCATTTTCAGCCTGAAGGCGATTCAACTCTGCTTGTAGGTTGTCTTGGTCCCGTCTGGTTGATGCTAGAAGCTGAAACATTAACAGAGATTTAATAAAATTGCAAAAACAAATAATCATGAACAAAATTCCATGTATAACTTGAATTTTATTACTGCTTTTAGCTACTAAAATAGCTTACATCTACATTTTTAACGTACTGCATCATGCAATAAGGATGCCAAGGAAAGATACAGTGAGAATGAATAATTAAATTTACTGTCTATATTCACAGTTCTTTAGCTTTTACAGTATCTTCAAAATGGAAGTGATTACAAATCAAGACACATAGGGACAGCAACTGGAAATGCACATGGAATATAGCAAGTTCTCAGAAAAGCCACTGAACACTACTCATGAAACTTCCAGTATTTTAATACCATTAGCTGCTGAAGAACAACTAGTCAAAGCACACAGCTGCTAAAGAATCCAATTTATTTATTTAAATAAGATTAAACAGTAGCTTCAACTTCCTGAGTTCTCAACCCACTTCCTTCCTACCATGTACACAAGGATCACTATTTTTTAAATCTTAGAGCTGTGGAGAAATATTTTTTCTAATATCTTGGCTAAATGAAATTAACATTTTCATTATTAATAGGCATCTGTCCCCATTTAATTAAGTTACATCTCTGGCAACATGTGCATACAAATTGTTTTGAGTATTCTGGAAAGTATGGTCTGAAATAAACACAGATACTTCCTTTTTCATTTCCCTCCTCTCCCTTCTCTCTCTGTACAGCAAGTGACCAAAAGTAAACCTTACAACAGATTTCTTAGAGTAAATCAAGTTACCTTCAGTTTTGACAAACTGCTGACTTTACATGGGGAAAACAACTGCTGCTGTCTTTGCATAAAATACTTCAATTCTTTCAATCTTCACGGATACTTAAGATTCAAGCAAACTGGTTTAAGCTTAGCGATTAGCACAGTGTAAGTGGGAGGAATGAATAGGCAGAGCATTTAGATAAGGCACAAAAGAGAACTACTGTGCAGCAGTTAAGCTGCCATTCTCCCTGGTCACTGTGACCCATTCAGAACACCTCCAGTTTCTTTAAAGAAAAGACAAACAAAAATAAAGATGCAAGAGCAAAACTCACCTCTTCCTGATCCAACATCTGTGTCTTCAGTTTTTCTACTAATTGGCTTTGCTGATTAATTTCTTCATCCTGCAGTTGAAATAAGACTGTGTTCATTAAATTGACAAATACCATTCAGAAAAAAATAATCTAAGAGACATCAGATGTTTGGCATCTAACTTTTCCCTATTCTGAGACAATTACACAACTGAAAGCAATTGAAGTAAAAAAAAAAATCCTTTTTATTTCACTGCCTGATCCAGTAGGCTCTTAACCTGGCATGTACATGTAACACACCATGCTTCCAAGACAAAAGTTTTATACCTGTGCTTTTGCAACTCTTCTTCAAGTTGTTCTAACTTTCAAGAAACAATTAAGATTTAATTAAAAGATTTTTTTCTCTTCGAATATATTACTGCTTAAATTTGATATTATATTCAAATAAAATAGCATAACACTCAAAGGAAAAATTGCTGTCTTCAAATCACTCTTTATCCCACTTACTCATTATTTTCCAACTAAGAAACGATACTCAGTACAAGAAGAGGCAACTTTTGATTTCTCTTAATCAGAACTAAGAGTAGGCACTCTCAGCAAATACTTAAACAAGTATAACTAAGAAATGAATACTGGCAAATTAAATATTACACAATAATATGGTTCAAGATATAATTTCAAGAGGTCTTACATTAAATAAGAATACCATACCTTATCATCCAGTTGTTTATATAGTTTGGCAATTTCTTCCTCACATTTCCTTCTCTCAGCATCAGTGAAATTGCCAGTTACTCCAATTGTGGTAGCTGGTTTATCATTAATAACAGTAATATCCTTGTCCACTGCAAAAGCTTCCAAGTTGGCCTTCTCCTTGTCAAACTGTTCATCAACTGGCACAGTCTCCCCTTAAAGAATACACTCAGTTTTAGTACAGTCAGTCATAAAGTGTCTTCTACAAAGTTAGCCTTGAGAAGTACTACATATTTCCTACTAACAGTATTGCTCCACACTTAATAAGCAATTGACTTCATGTGATTACTTGGCAAAAACAAAAAAACAAAAAACCCAAACAAACAAACAAAACCAAAACCCCCAAACAAACAAACAAAACACCAGACCTAGATCATCCAAACTATTTCCCTCTTACCACAAAACATTATATTTCACCCAGTTACCTTATCTTCTAGAAAGTCACCAAAGTTGCCCAGAAGACAGAAAATCCTTTCTTTCCCTTGGTAGTCTGTTCTGCTAGGTAGCCATATTTACTTTTAAACTGCTTTGCTTCTTTAAAATACTTTTTCAGTTACCGTTTTATCTTTTATGTTCATAAAGTTTTTTCTGATGAGAACACTAACTTCACATAGAAAAAAATATCACATGCTAATCAAGGCACTTCTTTAAACTAAATTCCTTAGTGCTTTGTTCAAAACATTTTATGCAGTCCTTGGAAGGCACAGGTTCTTTCCAACACTCCAGTATCTCGTGTCAATATTCTGAAAGAACTGTACTTAACATTTCAGGTGTGGTCTCATACTATCTCTACAAAAGAATAAAAAAACCACCTCAAAACCAAAAAAAAAACCCCACATCCTACTAAACTTATTTCAGTGAACCCATTTTTTTCAGATTTATATTAGGATGTGGTGCAGTTGTCTACAAGATTGCAAAATCATCTTCTATAGCTGCCAAACTCCAGAATACACCTGTAATTATGACCTATGTTACCCTTTTCCTGAATTTATGGCTTCATTATTAACTTGCATTTTGCAGAAACTTCAATTGATAAGAAGTTAATTATTCAGGAAGAATGAACAGGCATATATCCTGCACTGTCAGCAGTTTTGGGTGGTTTTTTTGCCTATTAACATGTTTGAGTTTTAAATGAGGGTAGGATCCTATGATATTGATTTGAATTAGAAAATCAAATTAGAGGAAACATTTAACTCAGTTTCTGCACTTACAATTAAAAGCAGTTTTTTCTCTCCCAAAATAAGAATTTTACAATGTAACTCTAGCTCTACTAGTAAACCAAGTATTGAACAATCTAACATGAATAGACTTTCAGACCTTTTTGCCATTACGAGATTACTGGAAGTTGTTTCAGTTGCAATAAAGTGAAAAGCATGAAGTTCAAAAGTCAACTTAATATCCTAGATTTAATATTCTTAATACTGTCTTGCATAGTGCCCCTAGCTATTTTTGGTATCCTTAGGACTAAATCAGTGTCTGCTGTCTTGACCAAAGTTTGCATAATAAAAATCCAATTGTTTCTCACCATTCCGCCACCTGTTGAGTTCATTCTCCAGCCACTGGATGGTGTTACGCAGAGTCTTGTTTTTCTCCTTTTCCTTCTCGTACTTTTTCTTCCACTGCTCTGCTGTGAGCTCCACGTTGACACAAACTGTGTTCTTAATGGTCTTCGCTCTACACAGAAAAGGCAAAAACCTCTGAAACTTCATTTTTAAAGAGAGGAATCAAAGGTTATTAAATAAAATTTCCACGGATCACTGGTGAAAGTGTAAACATTCCCACCTCTTCCAAAAGTTTATTTCTACTCCCTGTCAAGTCACTATTCTTTCAATTCAATTGATACAACTGTTAATGGACAGAGCAACACAACAAACTTTGAGAAGGCTGAAAAATCTCAAGCTGATTGAGTTGGAAAAATTCAGCTGCATACCTTCACCTGAAAGAATTCAGGTCAGGATAGTTGTGCACAACTTTGAACAAAGGATAGTATTCACATCTAGCTGTAAAACGGAGAGCATAATACTTCTAGGGTGCAAACCAGCTGGCCTACATAACAAACAGCTCATTTCAACCAAAAAAATCCAGTTACTAGATCTCCACTAACCAAAAAGGTGTTACAGACCAATTAGATAATTTCAGATGGGATTATCTACACTCAGTCGGGTGAACCCCATCCAATCAGCCAATTAGTTTTGGAGACAAAACTACAGGCACAAATAAGATATCCACGAAGTTAATGTCTGGTTTTGACTTTAGTGCCCTACATCACTTATATCAGTAGTTTTCCTGTATAGTCTCCTACTACCAAACACTCCACCCCAAGAGATCAGAACAGGAAAAAAGCTTAATGGCAGTCAAACATTTCTCCAACCCCACAGTACAATCCCTGTAAATATCTTTCTGCAAAGTCTTAGTGCAAAAGACACAGGATATTTTTACTGTGTCATGAGATATTTACATAGCCTTCAGTTACTTCAGCTGAGGGTTTAGTATAAATTTCAACAACCCTAGAAGGTTGAATCACTATACTGGAGTAACTATGGTGGTTGAGACAGAAGTGTACTCTGTTAACTCCTGAAGAAGTCAAGAGCACAAGGCAGTGAAACCACATAGCTGCAGCTGGAAGACACTTTCCAGCAGCTCATTCAATAAATACTAAAGGGAAAAGACTTCCTAACTTCTAAAAGAAGACCAAAAACCTTCACTGTTGCAGAATGCAGTGATTACTCCACACTCACTAACTATTCATATTCTGCCAGATTTCTAAGAAGTTCTGAATTCATCTAGTCTACTTTCCAAAATACAAAGCTTATCAGAGAAAACCAGTACAAAACTATCTTTTTGAACTAGAGTGGAAGAGGTACACTAACATCGAAGATCAGATGGACTAGCAAAACACTGACTGCTTTTGTAATGTGCTCCAGAAAATGCAGTGATTCAATCAAGTGGTCAGAAACTGGAGTATAACAAGGTAACATTAACAGTAGAATGACAAAGAGCTACCTAACAGAATACCAAATGTGAAATGGGTACTTAAAAATTCAGTTACAAATGACACAGGAATTTACAAGTATTAACTCAAATGTTACTGGAATGCTAGATGAGGACAGGATCCCCTGGCAAATAATAGATTCAACTTAACAGGAGTGAACTCCTTCCTCCCTCTTCCACTTAGGGAAAAAAAAAGGTACTTATTACCCTGCAAAATTATACATTAAACCACATTTTGAACCAAACCATATGCTGTCCTCCTGGAAATGCAGTCTTGAGGATCCTGCCCAATTTAAGGATTTTTATATAATATGAGATAAGGTAGATCACAACACTTAGCCATAAATACAACAAAAAATTACAGAAAGAAAGTAAACATTCTAATTAATTTGGTTGAGGAATCTTAATGGAGTAACTTGCTTATTTCTCATTCTGCATTTATTTCTAATAAGTCATTTACTCACCTTTGGCCAAACAGAAGAGTAGATTTAGTTTCAGATTCATTGTAAGAAGATGGAGAACAGCAAATAACAATAGTGGTTCTGCAATTACCCCCTAGTGAATCTTGAAGGATTCTGGTCATTTTGCTATCACGATATGGAACATACGTCTACCAAGAAAATGGTTAAATGATCAGTCATGGTTTCTCAGACACATTTAATTTGTTGAAATATGAGTTATCCTTTTGCTAGGTGTAACTTCATTAGACATCAAATCCTACTTTAATTCATAAATAGTAGGACTGAAGATGCACAGGATGACAAAATTGTACTTCTATGTTTGGCAACTTTTAGAGCCCAGGAAGACTTTCAGTATGATGTTTGGATCCCTCAGCATTAAATGTAACTTATTAATCTTCACTGTCAACACAGTACAAGACCAATGGCCATCTCCAATGCACTGATGCAAGTGGAGTAGTTTAAAAGACTCCAGGCATATCACAGAGATTGGTAAGAATTTCTGTGTAATATCATATTCAAAGATGCAAACCTTTAACCTTCAAGTATAAAAGTACAAAAGAGGACACTTACACTGCTTTCAGCCAGTGCCGAGATGACATTTCCAAGAGCAGACAAAGACTTGTTGATGTTCTTGGCCTCATCCAGGACAGCACCTTCTGCTCCAGTTTTACTAACCTATACAATATTTCAGTGCATTATTAAATGCATCTTCAAAAAACATCTTTTGTGTTTAAGATAAAAGTGGAAAAATTACTTGAGCTTTAAGTCAGTCTCCCTGACTTTGAGAAATGCTCATAAGTAAGTTGCATTAGAATAAGTAAACTCTTTCTCATACTCTTTCCCTGATTCATTATCAATTTCTCATTCAAAAGTCAGTGTTTGAAGATGTTCCTGATATTTTACACTGAAGTGAATTTTCTCCTTGCAAAGGAGGCCTCTTTATAGAAGATAAACCTACAGTTAAAAAACTCCTGTCAAATGAACAACTTCAAAAGTAGTTTGAAGTTTGTCAAAAAGACTGAATTCCTTAAAAGTAAAACAGCATTATGAGGTTACCCCTTAAAACTAAACCACCACTATATCTCCCAAAAAAAGCAAACCATAAAAAACAAACTACAAAACCCAAACCACATACCACCACTACCCCTGGAAAACTAACAGAGTCTTCATTAGCAGAAATTTATGAGAATAGATTTCAGAGGCTGAATCTGACCTACATGAGTGATCTAGGAACTTAAGCAGATACCACTAGAAATGTGAAAAAAAATCTAACCTGACACTATTCTATTTACTTTAGCTCTTCTGCCTCAAGGCCATAATTTGACTAACAGTTCTATAACCTCCCCTTTACTATTTTCACCAGGCTGTGATCATGACTACAACTAAACAATTCTATTTCCCTGTGTTTAAATCAACTCAAGACATGACATTGGCAACTTCATGTATTTCAAAAAGACTGGGGAAACACACAAAAGTAAAGTTTGAAATAAACAGTGAAAGGAACTACAGAGAAAAGAGATCTGCAACCCAGTCCTTAAAAGGCAAAAAAGACTATAATTAAAGAAGGATGTTTCAGAATAAACACAGGATCAGAGACAACAATAAGGTCATAGAACAGTGATGTAAGGAAAGACAACAGCCAGCAGAAACAAATGAAAAAAACTGAAGACAAAGACAGGGATAAACCCAGAAGCAAAGATGAAAAGAATGTCAAAAATCCAACTCTTGAAAGGGTAATTACAGTACATATTTCTTTCCGTGCTTTAAGCCACTCACATAGGAAAGCAAGCCGTCATTTTAACCAGTGTTAATCAGAATTTCAAGTTAAGAAACTTGGTATCTCTATATGAGAAAATTCAGATATTCCACACCTATAGAACTCTTTATTCCAGTACCTGACTAACCCACACACCTGTAGACGTTTTTTGTGCTCTCAGATACCAAAATTCAACTCTACCCTATTTCCCCACCCTAGTCCATATTTACAAACTCTCACTGCAGAAATGCAGATCAGCTTAAAGTGTTAGTATCTAACAGCCAACTCAGCCTAGGACTCAGAAACCACATTTTAAAGTCAAAATTAACACCTCAGAGATGACAATTGAATAATCAGTATTACACTAATGTAAAATACTTGATTGAAAAGAAAAAAAGCTTTTCAGAGTAGAAAAAGAAACTTATAATTACCTTCTCACTACCTGCCAAGTCCACAAGGTAAAGTTTTCCACTTAGTTTCTGTTCTGTTTGAGTATTCTCTTGTTTTACATTAATAAGAAAAATACTATGGCTTCGGGAGCTGTGTTCATTCATATCTATAATTCAAAATACACACACTGTCAAAAAGATTTGCACAACCAAACTCACTTAAAACAGCACCTTCCCACAGTGCAGTGAGAGAGAAAAAGTTAATGCAACTGTATAGTGTAATCCCTCAATGACAATAGAACTAGAGGCAGCAAAACCAACGGCATCATCTAATTAAGTAACAAAAGATCCAGTTTCCCTTGAGCTTCTATTAATACCCCACAAGCTCACCGATCAGGTTTGCTGGCCTGTCAACTATGGAGTTCACACTTCCAATTTACTTTATTAGAACTGAAAGCATTTTTAGGTTTTGATATCAGAATGCTTTTCACAGACTTCCAGTGTATGACATTTTATCCTTTTGTGATAATTTGAACTAGATGGCCTTTCAGCCCTTTCTTGTACTGCCCCCTCTGCCATGAAACATGCAGACCAAACAAGACTTGTTGAATTCAAAGAATTATTTTAATTCAGTAACAAAATTTAAGCAGACTGCAATCTGAATGAGAATGTCTGTCTACTTCTTCTTCCTTTTAACTATAAATCCCTCACACACCTAGAAGGACTGGCATACTGATGCCACAGAAGCAGCTCAACACAGAATAATACCCTTCTATCCAAATTTCTGCTACTTCTCCTTTACTTAGTGTGGTCCCCACCTTACTACCTGGGAGGAGCAATGAGTGCAAGGCTGAATCATTCCTTAAAAGGAACATCATATTTCTAATTTTGATCTTTAACCAAAGAAATGAGAAGGAAAACCTTTTATTTCTTAATGACTCTATATTCTTTTTCTGAATAAAGAACTAGACACAGGAACACTGTAAAACTCACTCTCAATTTGGCTCTCAGACATTTCTGGCAGTCACCTCGGTTGCGAAGAACTCAAGTATTATTTTGCACGCACCTCATCTTTCCTTGTCTTTTTTCAACCCCTCTGTCAGTTCCTAATCCTGTACTGGTGGGAATTTGGAGACCCGTGACAGGGCTCCTTGCAACTCAGTTGCATGCTACTGCCAAAAGTCTTGGGACATTGGGATGCTGCTTAAGTTTGCAGCACCTCTGAATATACATTCTGACCAGCTGCTCTTGGAATATGTGACAGAATGGTCAAACTGTCAGTGAGCCACAGTGCCTCACTTACAGATTTCCAGGTTAATTGAAATAGATTCCCCAAACTGGGATTTTGCACTGTTACTAAAGCAGAACTACATGTTTTTCTCCAGTGATTCAGAGCTCCTCACTGACCACTTACTTTCTCTTTTCAATCCAAGTCTAAGCAATCATCTAACAAAAAATTAATTGAAATACTTGTTTTGGAAAGACACGTTGAAACTGCTTATGCCAGACCCTTTCAGAAACCTGAACTGTTTAGCTAACTACTTTTGTCTTCCATACTTCCATACTATTTTTGTACTTCCATACCAGAAGCAACTCAATAAAGCACTAAAAGGAAACAAAAGATAATGCTTACTTGTAACTGCTACATGTCGATTTGATTTTCCTTCATCTATAGTATCCATAACTTCTTCTGGACTACATACAAAACGCTCTGTGCAACCCTTTGGAAAACAAAAGGTGGGGGGGAAAGAGGGGTTGTAAAATAACATCACACCAACAATCCAAAAGTAAATGATGTATTAGGAGTGCAAGATGGAGACGTATCAGACTGATGCTCACCTTTACATAGGGAACTCTATTTTTGTCCTCATGAACAGAAAGATTGGTCTTTGAAACTGGAAGAGAAAAAGTTGCAACCCTAAGGCACAAATGATTTAATTGCAAAATGAATGAATGCACTGTGTACAATGCATGGACAAGTCATAAATGTTACCTCTCAGCAACACTTCATAAAAACTTAATATACAAGAAACCACCACTACTGCAGTTTTAGTAATATTATAAGGATAAGCTCCATGCTTTCGTGTTTTGATGTACCCTTATCATGTATAGGCTATTAGTATAACAAATACTTAAGTATCATAAGGGTTTGTTTTTTTTTTAATAGCTCTCTCCAAAACAATTTACTTTCTATGTTCAATACAAATAAAAGGCTTACCATCCAAAAGGTCCCTTATTTTATCCAAGTATATTTCAAAATATGACACCTAGAAGTAAGAAAAGGAAAAAGAGATACATCACCAAAAAGCAAAAATGCTTTGCTTTTTGATCACAAGGATCCAGTATGATTACTATGACCTCCCACATAACACCACATCCAGCTCAAGTTCTTATAGCTGAACTAAATACACCTTAAAAAAAAAACACATTTGATCAAAAGCTTCAAACACTATCAGCACTGCCACAGGTTATCAGGACAGCTACCATCAATGTTCAACGGAAACAAAATTAAACTCTTAACATAATTCTTCTCTAAGGAGAACTAGTTACTTCAGAAACAATCAGGTTATCATGTTTCCAAATTACAGGCATTTGAAACAGATACAGAATATCCATTTACCCACAGATTACCTTCCAGTTTTAATACAGAATGAATAAGTAAAAATCCAGTTTACCTTAATATGAAACTCAAGATTCTCATCCATGGAGTAAATATAATTAAAAATATCTTGCACTATTCTTGGAATAATGCCCATTCCATCTGGGTCGTGAAGCTTCCCCTTATTAGAAAAAGATACAATAAAATTAAACATTCATACTGAATGCAACATTACAAACAGTATACAAAGGCAAGGCAACTGGTTCCAGTTAACACATTAAAGTGCTGGTGGATATGATGCACTTATTCTGTCTATAAAGGACAGTCTTGACCATCCATTTAGCCCCAGCATTTGCCAGAAGTGTAAAGAACAGCCTCAGAACACTGCCAAACTACTACAAGTGAAAATATGTTACTAACATCATTCTTGCATTTCTCATCCTGCTACTGAGGGCTGAAAAAAATACACTAATAGCCATTCTCAGTCCTAAAAACAATAATGGAGTATAAAAATGTAATGGAAAGGGAAAGAAAATTAAAATTGCGAGAAGAAAACAAGTAGACATCTTATTTCTAGAAAGGTAAGACTTTGCAACGCAGAGATGTGACAGAGACATTAAGAGAAAATTGTTTTAGTATTTCTTACTTCCATAGTGTGTGTCTTTCCAGATGATGTCTGCCCATAAGCAAAGATTGTTCCATTGTATCCCTCGAGTACATCTAAAAGGAAGGAGTATTTTCATTAGCATTCATTTCCTTCTTCTAAAGATAAGTCAAATTAAATAGAGTGCAAGCAGGCAGTTCCTAAAACATCCAGCAAGTTAAATCACTCAATGTTTGGGAACCCTGTGCTAGAGTTTGGGGGAAGGAGCGTGTTTCTCCCTATCCCTTTTAATGAATTATGCCATCATCAACTGTCTTAGAAGTTTCCTGCATTAGAAGCACCTGTTTCTTCAACCAGAAAAATCAGGAATTCACAGTCAGGGACAAAAAGGAAATTGATACAATTGCCAGGCTGAACAGATAGTCTTTGATATCTTGGAAGAAGAAACCATGAGAATGCCATCATATTTTCAACCCTCAGGAAAGTTTAATTGTCCAGTTGTGATGAAAATGAGCTATGCCCTAAGTGTCAAGCATCTTATTCTTAGGCTTCTCTTCCAAATGATGAATGAACTGAGCCAAAGTTTTAGATTGAGAGGTGATGGGCTGGTGGGTTGGCTTGTTCATGAGGCAGTTACTGTAGAATCACATCTTGCAAGCAAACTTTTATTTTCCAAAAACAGGTATAAGATACTCCCAATGGGGAGGTCTTTGCCATTCCATCAGACCTGTAAATCGATTTGTCCCCCCACCAGAGTTCATTTGCCACTTGATGTAGCACAGCCTGGAAATGCCACACAGAAATCAGAGTTTTACAGTAAGAAAAGGGGCAGCATTAAAATTCTTAGTTCAGTTCCAGTTTTTAAAGAACAGACTTTTTATCTAATCCTGATTACCAATAACTCATTAAAGGGTTCAATACTTGTAGCAGCATGGATTTTCCACAGCAATCCATGATTCTAATGATCAACCCCCCCCTACATTTACCACATATTCTCCTGTCACTAGCAGTTGATATTTCAGGTGTTTCTGACAAGACTTTGTAAAGCCATTTTGAAAGTTGTGTCAATGATTATTGATGTCCCCAGGAAATGAATCAATTTTATTTGCAAGAAACTAGTTAGTTACTTACTAGAAGAACTTACTGTGGTGTATCCTTCTTTGTGATAAGTCTTGATTTTTTAAACGTACTAGGTCAATTCTGACAATTCAGTTTTGGAGAAACTGTACACCCTGATATGCACAGCAAAAACTCATATTTCACAAGTTTCATTTCCACTTATATTCCTGCAAACAATCTTATGTAGGATGTTTTCCACCAATAAATTTTTTTGGGGACAGATGGACAACACACCTCAAACCTATTAATAAGTGTTATTTTGATTAATTTCAGACAAATTGTTTTAAACAATTATTGCACAGAACTGTAAAAAAAAAAACCCAACCCAAAACATAGCAGGTAAACATTATCAAGTGTTGCAATCGACTGAAATGGTAGGTTAAGTATTGACAGGATTTATTAGCTCAACTACAGGATAATTTTATACTGCTACAATCCATGTTGGCACTTATTAAACACACAGAAGATAAAAGGCAGCAATAGAAGTATCAGTTTTCAACACTGAAACCCACACAAACATGAGACATTTTCTTATGGTAAAGCTGCTCTTCCACCTCACCTTTGACAATCTTTTTAGCACAGTCATTGTATACTTGTTCCTGTGATGTGTTTGACTGGAATACACGGTCAAATATATATGGCTTGGACTGCAAAAAAAATAAAAAGAGATAGAAGAGTCATTAAAATGCTGTAAGTGGAACTGGAAGGTGTTTGTTCATATAGTTTAGAAACATCCTATACTGTCTCAGCCCAATCTTCTATTTTAAGCACATGAAGACTGTAACAAGGAAATCAGCTTATACAGTGTTGCCTAAAATCTTCATGCACTTGCTTACAAGTAAGGCCTTGAATTAAATACATTTGGTTTCAAAGTGTTACCTAAATAGCTCTCCAAAACTACTCTGCCACATGACCTCAAGGTACTTGATTTACAAGGTTAGTCAATGCCTGGTCTGTACATCCAAGAACCCCTTCTTCTCTTCTACTCTGGTGGTAGGTTTATTATGGTAAACCCAAACTATTAAAAACAGTTTATACCCCATGACACAGAGCATCTATCTTGGTAATATTTGTCAAAAAAACACCAAAAAGAAACGTTTAACACAAGAAATATTTTGCTATACACTACATCCTTAAAATAAAGCCCCCCAAACAGAAGAAAAGTCCATGTTGAAGGAAGGGAACCTTTCACAAAGACTTCTTTTGGAAAAGGCTATGTGGTCAGGAAGCTCTGACAGAATTTTGAGAGGAATGTTGGATATTGCTTTTTTTTTAAAAAAAGAGATTTTCATAACAGTTCTAAGGAGCTGGCAGTCCATTAGGATACGAACTATTATGCTCTTAAAAAGACTATTATATCTTACAAAGTTCAAATTTTTGTAGCACTTTCAGAGCTTGACTTTGTAGGCAGACAAGCAGACGGGCAAAGTTTACAAAGGACCTAGGTCAGTTACCATTGTTAAACTCCCTGCAACAGTGAAGCGTTCCATTTTGCCTAAATTTAATTCATTATCATCCTCCCCCAAGGATATTCTGGAACTGACTCTCTGGCAAAGGAACAAGTATAGCTTCCATCTTTCATCCGCCCAGCACATTTCCCTTCCCCAGCCTGACCTTCCATTTGTCTTTAATAACGTCTAGCACCACACCAAACAAAGCTTTTTTAAATTCAACACCTATTTATCTGTGCAGAGGTCTTGAATTCAGATGGAGGAGCTCCCTCTTGGAAAATAACAATTAAGTGTTCACTGTATAAATAAGTTCAAGAAACCACAAGACTCGGTAGGCAGAAACTATCCCTAAGGTGCTGAAGTTTGTCAGAACACTTGTTTCACAGCAGGGAAAGCACAAAACTCGATTACTCATTTCAGCTTCAAATACATCTCAAATCCCTCTGTTCTACAGGTAGAATTGAGGCCATCACATACACCAGGAGACAAACAACTAACAATTTCTAGTAACCCTGAGGTAAGAAAATGAAGACTGAGAACACAAAAAGGAAGTCACTGTAGAAAGGATGACACCAGCTACACATTTTCTCATTAGAAGCTGTAGCTTAAAAAAACCTCCAATTTCACAGATATCAATCAGCTACATCACAAAACATTAATCAGATCTGTTTCATGCTCAAGTGGGCATATTGATATGCACTGAAATAATTCCATTTTGGAGCATCATATTTACCATTGCACATTGGAAAAACATAGTGAGAAAAGCGATAGTGTCCAATGTAACTATAAACAATCCACACAGCATTAGAAATTTGTGTGTTTGTGCTTGTCAGATTTAAATCCTCCTTCAAATTATTGCTCCAGAAAGTATATAGATGAAAATTATTTCAATTACATTGATTTCAGAAGAATTAGGGAAAGTTCCTGGACACAACCTCTGACAGTCTATGGAGCAACTGTTAACAACACCCACTATTTCCAATAGATCCTAACATATCTGATCTTTGCTGTTGCCAGCAAAGCATGACAACAATGGGAATGGAAAAGTACATTAAAATGTAAACATTATTTTGCATAGTATGTGTTTGAATGTATAGACATTTATATATTACTACGGAATATTTCTGATGCCAAAGAGCAGGAAGAAGGAACTGTAAGCATAACCTGCACTAATCTGCAACCATCCTGCAATCTACAGGTATTTGCAGCAGGTTCTAAAAAAAGCTTCCCTTCTCTACATTTTTAAACAACATTTAGAGGGGTTTGTTTTGCTTTTAATTCTTCTGCCAAGCAAAGGTTGACTGAATTGAACTATTCTTTTTCTGTGTTAAAGAAAAATGTTACTAATTTGAGAGCAATCTGCAGACACAGAATACTTTTAGACTATCTACTCTCCAATTGCCACTAAAATGCTTTCATAAGAGAACAGAGTCCAATTACAGTATCTCATACAATCACACAGTCTCTTTTGTTTTACAGAATGTAAATATAAAGAATAGCACATATGATGAATGCCGTGGATTAGTAAATACAGGAAATCAAGCTGCAAGAACTTTGCTCAGGCAGTAATGCCTTTAATTGATCTAGTTTATTTATACAGTGAAAGCTGTTAGGCACATGGCAAACTCCAATTTCCTCCAAGTTAACAACTGCTACAAAAATAGCCACAAAATTTAATAATTCTGGCCAAAAGTATCCTCACAAGGAGTACTGTTTTCACTTGTCACTTCTCTATCCCTTGCAGGTGGAAAGTGTATGTTTATGTGCCCTCAGTATTACAGGTTCCTAGATGAAGCCACAATACAACCTCAAAGCACTCAAAAATGCCATTACATATTTCCCTCCCAGGTCACAGTACTTTTATCACACCTATGAAAATCCATACTAGACACGTCTCTGTTCCATCATCACCGAATCAGTATCTAACCAAGTAGGTTTAGACAAGCAGGTTCCAGGATGATTATGTTCTAAGAATACAAATTACACTCACTCAGCATGATTTCACATCTTTGACATCTGCAATGCTATGTCTTATCACTTCTCTTTACAGTCTACTTTCTGCTGTAAACAAAGCCAAAACAGTATTACACAGATTACCATGCCCTAGAAAGCCTCCTCATTACCTTTAAGAGATTAATCAAGAAAGATTAAAGTGCCAGATATTTTTTCTATACCAGATGCCTTTTCTTCCCCAAGCAGTAAACAATCAAATCTAATGATGACCTGAAGACACAAAAGGTCCAAGCAACATTACCACATGGAGTCCACAACAGGCACAGTAGCAGTGTCACTACCATGCTATGAGGCTGCTTTGACATACTCCAGAATTTTTCAGCAGGTGTTGCTCGAATTCTATTACCAATTTAACACGTGACCTATAAGCAACACATAAAATACCAAGCAAACAAGCAGAGCTTCTGACTTCCTCTCTGCAAATAAGTTAGCTCCTTGCCTAGCATTTCTTCTGTCAATAGTCAACCACAAGACAACTTCAGCTCCTACAGCTGCCTGTACTGAAGGGGTGTGGTCTCACAGTAAAAACTTTGCAAGTGTTCTAACAGCCCTCAAAAAAGTACATTTGCCAACAGGATTTAGCAGGAGTTAAACTGAATCTTAATAAAGGGCTTATGCAGAAGTACACAGTTCCACAATTATCTTGAAGACTAGTTACCCATTATACTCATAAAAGGATGCTTAACCCACCTAAATTATACAAAATTTGAAGCATGCATGAGTTTCTTTGGAAAAGTTTTTAAGTCAATACCTTCAATGAGCACCATGGAAAAATCTGCAATCACAACTACACTGAAATCTTACCTCAAAAGTCAGAGAAATAAATACTTGAACTTATCTCCATAGAAGAAATTGTAAAAACCTTCATATTGCTATTGCAACTTCCCATAAACTACAGAACTGGTTATTCCTAAGAATACCTGAGTTCACCTTAGCTTCAGATATTAATGCATAAAAAGTAAGTCAGCAGTGAAAATTTACTTGAAAAAAATCAGTAGCATATTTTTTTACCACAATATATCTGCAGCCCTTCACTGCTTTTTGCTGGAATGGACAGTTAAACCCATGTCATACCCACCCATGTCAGCTTATTCTCAGTGAAAGGCTGAAGTAGCACATTATAATGGGCCTACTTTCCCTTTAAGTTCTGTGTCTTTATCAGAGAATGTTCTCCCTGTCAGCGCAAAATACATTAAAAGAATAATCCCACATGGAATAACTTCTGGAAAGTATGATGCCAAATACCTGACTCAGTTCTTCCCGTTACTAAGCTCAGGTATTGCTGCTTTGACATACCTGAGTCCAACACTGCAGAAGGGGGAAAAGGCACAGTTACAAATTAGTGTTTTATTTTTAGGATAAGGAAAGAGGATTTTCTTCTTGTCCTAGCTCCATGCACACAGAAGTGCAGCTGATAAAGAAGAGTTAGTGGATCTCAGCTCTCTTTGTCCTATTTTCCTTATTTCTGCGCAAATATCGCAACTCAAATATCAACTTTTACAGCAGTTATTTACTGTTACAGAATGACTAAAATGTGATTTTATTTAAAATACTGTGACTAGAAACTCAATTTCCAGCATCAGTATAGGGAATAATTTTGGAACAAGAGTTTCAGCCAAACTTTGCCTTAGTAAAAAGTTTTTTCTAAAGAGAAAGCAAGCACTCCTGGCATAAAAATGGTCACTGAATTTCAGAACAACAAAAAAAAACCAAAACAAAAAAACAAACAAGTATGAGTGAGGTGTTTCTAAGCAAGTGGCACAGCAGTCAGGGAGAAGAGTTCTCCCTTTACAGATAAAGGTAACATCAAATATTTGCTTTCTGTTAAATCATCATACCAGTATCATCTGAAAAGCATCTTTATTATTCACCACTTAATGGAATAAAGTTAGAAAAAAATTAGAGAATAACTCTGGAAGAACAGTATTATTTCAGCTACAGACTGCAATTTCTCCTTCATGATTAAGGTTGCCCTGTAGACATGAAGAAGTTTTATCTGCGTGTCTCTAACAAAACAGTGCTTTCCTTCATGTCAGCAAATAATAGTAACTAAAAAGCTGCTTTAAGAAGGCATCTTGCTTCTTGTATTTAAACAGTCCAGCACAGCCTTCAGCAACACATAGTTTACATTTCCCTTTTGAAAAATCTGCTGCCAAAAGCTGCAGTAGTAGCAAGTAATCTTCATTACCTGCTTCTAACATAACTTAAACCTGGCCTTGCTCTCATTTATGATCCAACACTAGTTTTAAAGACCATGAAAAAGAAATCTAATTGTCTCAAGTTCTTTCCAGGATCACAGGGGTTACATTTTACATTAAAAAAAAAATCAGCACTCTAAACAAATATGAAAATACAGACAGGTAGCCACGATTCTTTCTTAAAAATCATAGAAATAAGGAATATACTGTGATCACTACTAAACACATTTGGACAACAGAGGCATACTGCCCATTTTTGTGAACGCCCATAGCACCTCACCACTTCAGCCACTGGATAGTACTGGTTTTGGTTTAGACCTCAGTCAGAAATCCCTGAGTATTCAGTAGTTTACCTTTGGGGCAGTTTTAAGATGAGCAAGACTAGGTAGAGATGTTTTTAAAGATTTATAGAGGTGCTATGCAAAACTATAAAGCTACTCAGTTGCAAGTAGTTTTATATTTGAAAAAATAAAGTACATAATCCTATATCAGATTGCTATTCCTCTCTGTTACATCTTACTCAAAAGCCTGAAACCCATGAGCAAATTGCTATCAATTTTTGTATACAGGTACATTTCTAATGTTTAACATCAAAGTCATATACTCATTATGAGTCACCCTACTATCTATTTTAACAAAATCCTTATATTTCATTAACAGGAAGAATCACCAGGAAAAAGTATTTGATAGACTTTTCCATTAATATGGAAAAAAGCCACCTTGAATTAATAATTTAAAAGTTCTTTACTGGTGAAAAAAGTTTCATCCTATGGAAAAACAATACTTTGTTTCAGAGTCTGCTCTTTAAAACAGACCAACACCATATGTCCCCTCAAATTGCTGTTACACACTAGTTACAATTAAACAAGTATTTTATCTAACACAAATCAAAATTACTCACTTGTCCAGAAAGATAACAATGACACTAATTATATAGAAGCTAGGACTAGAAGGGAGGATAGCTAGCTCAGAGATGACAGAAAGGAGGAGGGTTTGGTTCTAGTCACTGATTTTCCTCCACACCCTCCTCCAGAGGAATCAAATCTGCAGTCTGGGATAAGCCCTGCTTCCGCTGCCTCCCAGTTTTCACCTCCCATCTACCATTACAGGCAACTCCCAAGTATTATTAAAGCAGCCTTCACTGTTCCAGACCCAGACAACACAGAAGGTGCAAGTCCTCCAGGAAGCTGAGGAAAGCAGCCATAAAAAAACCAGAAGTGACTTAATTACTGTTTAACAGGCAGCCAATAAGGGCAGAAATGAAACAGCTGAAGTAACCAAACAAAGCTTATCAGGGAGCGTTTTTAGAAACTGTTTCATGAGGACTGTTTCTGCTACTATCCTCTCTTGGGCAATTCTGCAACACAGAAACACAAGCCTGGCTGGCTACAGACTCAGGTTAGAAGGTCCCTAAATTTGTAAAAAGTTAGCTTGCTAAAAAAAAACCAAACCAAGCAAACCCAAGTTAAAGTAACTGTCTCAACAGTTTTGGAGAATTAAGTCATGATTCTGAGAACATTGACCTTGTCCTATAACCACCACTATAAAAACAAAATCACAGATTATCAATACTTCAGTAAGATTTTGTGAAACAGGACAAAAATACTGTCACTGCTACCCAACCTAATAACTTCAGGGCATTTTTTCCCCTAAGTCAGACAGAGCATGTACTGGACCCAGGACCATTGGGGAATCTTTTGCTGTGATTTTTACCAATGCAGAAATCACCAAAGTAGAGCTGGCAACAATAAACATTAACCCTGAGCAGAAAGCCCCATGTGATCCCTCAGGAGCACACCATCAGACTGTTCTACTCAGACATAGTACCACCTTGGCACAATTTACATTTCAGATAACTTTAAAGTGTACTTAAAGAGTATTTTAAAAATATAAGCTTTTATTCATACTAGGACTAATGAAAGAAAATGTGGAAAATTTATTTTTTAAGCTAGAAAACATCAAGGTTTCTAAACTAAACCATGAGTTTTAGCAGATTATGCAGTGTCACAATGAATGGGCATTCACTGATAGAATGAGATCATTCGCTCTAGTTAAATTTTCCATTTTCCAGGATTCGTTCCTTACTCTGTTTACCTGTACAACCTCAGGAAGAAGAGATATACTCCAAGATAGTAACTTGCCAGCTGAAATAAGCCCAAATTACCTCATTTCAAAAGCATGCTATCATTCTTGTTGCTCCAGACTCAAAGAATTCCATATTTTATTGACAAATTCTTCTGAATATTAACAGACCAAAGCACTAGTATTTACTAACTCATTAAAAAAAAAGTATTTTATTAGATCACCTCCTGCAATTTCAGATAGTTTGCAAATAAGTTATTAATGACAGCCTCAAAAAAACAGAAAAAACATCAAAATTTGAAGACAGATAACTGGCATTTAAATTACTTTCAGCAATGCAGAACCAGCACTGTCTCTCTCAAGAAAAAATATTTACATGAAAACAAAAAAGTTAACAAAAATAAAACAAGCATAAGGAGTAATGTGTGTTTATCCAACACCAACCAAACGAGACAATAAACTACTGTACTTTATTTTTATATTCCAGTTCCACTTTGTAGCTAAATATGACCCAGTGAACAAAAAGCAGAGGATTATCTTTTTCTCTGCAATATCCAGATTGTTTTATAACAAGGAGACTTCAGTTAAAACACATTTACAACCCTGAAGTAAGGCAAATAGTCTGTTTATTCTGATTTAACAACAACAAGAAGTTGTTAGCTGACGGATACAGATCGCAAGCAGCAACGCGCTGGAGCCTGCACGGTTGTGCTGCATTTCTTCCCCAAAACTCTCCGCAGACCATTACCCGCCGGCAGCTCCCACGCGGGCATTTGGAGCGGGATTTAGCGGTCACATATCCCCGGACAGCCCGGCTGGCGGACTCACTGCGGGACCCGCCTTCACTCCGCACCTCGTCCCTCGGCGTCTCGCCGGAGCCTTTGTCAA
>NW_021940535.1:41418661-41438342 GCF_001715985.3 Manacus vitellinus
CCTCCAGGGATGGTGATTCCACCACTTCCCTGGGCAACCTGGCGCCGCACCGGTTCCCTCCACATAGAGCAGCCACACAGAATTACTGAACCACAAAATCAACTAGGTTGGAAAAGACCTCTGAGATTACTGAGTCCAAGCTCCGACCAACCACACCACCATGTCAACTATGTCGCCATGTCAATTATATCACAATGTCATGGCAGGAAGAGCCGTGTCTGGTCTTTGGAGAGATATTGCAACATGGCTCTGCCACCAGCAGAACTCCGAGCAGGGCAGTGCTGGGGAGAGCCAAGCTCTGTATGAGCTACAGAAAACCGAGAGAGTGAGAGTGAAGTAAAGGCTTCAAGTGGCAGTTGAGATAGAAACCTATGATATTTGGAGATTTTTTTTTTGTTTTCGTTTCTTTTCCCAGCTCAGAAAAGGAAAAAATCCACATCTGTGAGGTGTTCAGAGACGTCAGGGAGCTGCCAGTGTTTGCTAAAGTTCCTGTGATCCTCATTGCCTGCATGTCTCTTGGAGCTGGAAGCTGACGAGTGGGATCAGAGCACATGGCAGCCCACGGCTCTTGGTGTCATCCCCAGGGATGGAGTCTCTCACAACCTCTTCATCCCAATTTACAAAAACAAAGTCTGCACAGTAGTTTTTTCAGGCTTAGTTTATTACAAGTTTTACTAATTTATTACAGTGGATCTAATTTTAATCAGTCAAAACTTACTGACTCTGTCTAGACAAAAATCATCAGGTGAACCATTTTTATAGAGATTTCCAAGAGTCTCATGACTTTATAACTGTGCCTCTTACATCCAGGCATGAACTTTCAGATTGGAACAAAGTACAGACTCACAGCTTGGCTAAAGTCAGTCAGTTTCCTAACAGAAATCATGACTTGTACTGGAAATTTTTCAAAAAGCCTTGAAGTTAATTAAAAAAAAAAATAGAAAAAAAAATGAGGAGCCTTTCTCTTAAATTAGTAAATTTTAGTAGGGCAGAAAGACTCAAAATAGCAGTGTCCTTCCCTTAAAAGTCTTCTTTTTTCATTAAAAAAAGGGGGAAATATTATGAATTTTAACAGGGACCATCTGTAATCAAGCATCCCCCATTTTCAAGACTTCTCAGTTCAGGGATTTCAATGCTGTGTTTTCACTTACGATAGATGTGCAAGGCAAACACAACTTCAAAACTGCTCCACATGACAAAAGAATTACCTAATAATCTAGTTTCATCTATAGGTTCTTTTCACACAGTAATACGAAAAATATTTCTATGCCTAGTTATTCTTATGAGGTAATCTAAGTCTTCTAAATTGAGGTCATGTTGTAACAAGTTTATTTTTCCGCTGTGATTAAAAATGCTGCAGGACTGTGCTGTCTTATGCAGGGCAGCAACAATTACACATCCCTACCTACCAGCAAATGTGGAAATAGTTGTCTGGAAAAGCCAAGATATAGGCTCAGTCTGTAGAAGGTGCAGTGCTGCTCCACATCATCTAGCATATGAGGTATATATAGATATATATCTACAGCTCTGTTTGTCTGTGTTTTCAATAAAATGTTTTAAACGTAATTGTGTCAGAAAGCCTATTTCTGTTGATTGCTGTTTTAACATTTTGTTAAGGAAGAAACCTCATAATGACATGATTCTCAAGAAAACAGATGATTGGGCTTGCTTACCTTTTCAATTTTACATAGCAGACACAAAGACAAGGCAGACACATGCGTAGGAAATTACTCATTGTAACTGTGTTGAAACAGAAGATGTCAGCATGTGAACCCTGTAGAAAGGACTGCCCCCTGTGAAGCTGTTGGGTCTGTGCAAGCTCCTGGGAGAACTGGCTGATGGTGTCCCATCCTGGCTGTGGGAGCCTTTGCTGAACGACATCTGCTGAACTGCATCCTCTCAGATCCCTTTCAGGGACTCTGTCATGAAGTTTCTCCTCTCTGATCTGCTGTTCAAAATAGCAACCGTTCCTTGACATGACCTACTTAAGGTCTGACACAACAAAGCAGTGTGCTCAAAGAGGGCAGTGTGTTATCTCTGCTGGCGCCAAGATGTGTCAAAACAGCAGTCTTGAGGATTTGTGTTTAAAGATGCGGTCTCATGAGACCAGGGCAGAGACCAAACATCCTGGTGAATTTCCCATTTTGTCATAATTACAGAATGTTCTTTCTTTGCTAATTGGGAATATATTTGCTGCCTTCTCTGTTGTTATGTAATGTCTGCAACATACATTTTTTGACACTTAGGATAAAAGACTCTGTTTAAAAGTAATATATTGTAATGAGAAAAAATGGTGTCTCAGTTATCATAAAAAGTGAATCCTTCTGTTTGATTCTTAAGCCTATTATGCTCATGTAAATCAAATACGTTTTCTTTATCTAACAAATAAGTTTGGTAAAGTTCCTCACTAAGGACCAGTGTATTTTTTAAAGTAATTTATGTAAGGGATTTGTGTTTGTTAGTTCACTAACCATGTTTCTTTCCCTTTATGATCTGTGCAATAAACCTCTACAAATTCTTTTATGATTTACAGCTCCTTTAGATCTCCAGTCTTTCCCAGGAATAAAAGCATGTTAAGCAAAAGGAAATGGCAAATCTGAGCCTTACAGGGAAGCTATATCTGGATAAAGGTGTAATTAACCATCAAAATTGCTCCAGCAGAGCAAAAGTGATCTTCATTTGGTCGTAAAAGAACATTACATATTTGAATAAATCTTTAAACCAGGTGTTTGTGGAGAAGTGAATTAAAACTGCTTCCTCCTGCACTTTAAAGAATTAAATTCTGAGATTCATCAGTTGACAGCACTTGTTGACATTCAGTGTGCCTAAGGCAAACACAAGTGCTCTTCTCATTTTAATTTGCAATGTGCTGGAAAAATATAGCACATAACTTCTGAGAATTTAAGGTGCATTCCAGGTCAATTTTATTCCAAATTTGCAAGTCAATTTGTAGGACAAAAGAGTGATTAATCTGTCAGATATATCTACCTCAAACAAAGTTCTTTATGGCTTGTAACACACTCTGTAAATAAAGGCTATTAAGATGACTTATGAAGTCCAGAAACATTGCTTGACACTATAGAAGTGTAATTAAAATTAAAAAAAATGGTATGGTTCAAACAGCTTATACAATTATATTTTAAATAATATAAATACCTTTTAAGTCTCTACCAACAGACTGTGTCGAGTCAGCTCAGCTTGAGGAACTCAATAACTGATTGAAGGTTAGTGGATGGACCTCAGTGCCCTAAGATACCGTTGGAGTCCAACTAGATTATTTGAAGCTCTCATCCAGTTACAAAATTCAAAAGTTTCTTTTCATTGCAGGAAAAAATATGATGTGGAATGTATCTCTTGTCTCAATCAAGTTTAGGATTTTATATGAACTAGACAGATGAAATGTATGTTAAGGATATTTCTGCTTCTGTTTCTGATACATATTAACTTCTTGGCAAAAATAGAATTCCAAAGATCAATTTTGTTTTACTTTTTAACTGGAAATGCATAAAACCTGAAAACCTTCTAGTTTGTTCCCAATCACTAAGATAATATTTAATTATTTCTGATAGTGATAGATTAATTAAAAGCAAAAGCAAGCTCTGGGAATAATGTCACGTTTTAGATGTTTATTTCAGCTAATTTGTGCAAATTCATGCAAAAAATTTGTCTGCTCGCTACCTAAAGCATCCAATTCTCCTTGAAGATGGAATACGCTTTTGGACCTTGTTTATATTTTTAACTATTAAAATCATCCAGCATACATTGTCTGAAATATCCTATCATAAATCTCTATTCTCAGTTGCTTTTCATCATTTATAACCCTTATTAAACTTGCCACTGGATTGTATCTTAGTTTCTGCATCTAGACAATGGATTTTTAGCAGACTTTCCTTTTGCAGTCAATCTGTTTGATGTGGGAGCCAGAGCTGAAGGCAAGAAGTGTGACTGTCTTCAATTCAAGAAGAAGATGCTTTATTCACAGAAGGAAACGAGAAAAGTAGTCAGGAAAGAAGTGGCAAAGTGGAAGAGATAATTTTGGGAACATAGTAGAACCAGGCAGAAAAGGCTGTGATTTCTGCAGGAACTCTTTCAGAACCAAGAATCGGAACTAAGATCCCTCACTTCTTAATGTCAGAAAATGAATGTGGAACAAACAGGTGAGGGACACCACTCTACTCTAGTTCAACAGAGCTGCCATCTTGCCTTTCTTCTTGTTTATTAATTCTTGCAGCTAACTACCCAAGCTTGTCACACTTTTATCAACCAGTGAAAATTAAAGACAGAATCAGTTTAAGATGGGGTTGCCTCCCACTATTGTTCTGAAAAATTACTCTTGGGTATATCTTTTTGTCCAGTTTGTGCATCAAAAATCATTGGAGGTTTTGACTGTTTAAGTAAACTGTGTTTTTCACAGTCACTACAGACACACACACACACACACACAAAGTGACTATAAAATTCATATTTATTTTTTAGGTGTCATTCTGTTTAGAAAGATGACCATACACAGCTTTTTAATCAGCAAATTTGACATATGCTTATACTCAAATTCATGTCTGAAGTCTGTTGGCAAAATTATATTTTGTTTCTCTCTACTTTATAAGCTCTGCAGAAATAATGCTGGAGGAGAAGAATCCAACCCTTTTTCTAGTTCTTTTATCCACAGAAATGTCTCAGTTCTGATATTTATTGTTGGTGACAGTACATGAGATAGGCAGAACAGAGCTGATTTTCAGAGTTCAGTCTGAAACTGCTAGGCCGAAAGTGCTTTTTTTTTTGTATGCTGAAGAAATGCCTCTGGCAGTGGTAAATGCATCATTCATGATGGGTGAGAGGGTGGGACAACTGTGCTTCAAAATTAACCTTTCATGTGAAGTTCCTGCTCATCTCACACAGACTCACCATCCTGACTTCTAATCTTCCCATAAATGGGTAAGTGCTGCCCTAGGTGAAGGGAGTGAGGGGACGTGGGGGGAGTGTGTGCATGCACAAGTATTTTCATAGTGCAATTCACGTAATTTTTTCCATCTCCTTAGTCACATTTTCACCAACCTTATTTACTGTGCTGGCCACAGGATATAGTAGAGAGATTTCACCAAATTTTCTAGTTGTTTAGTACAAGTCTTCCTTCTGTTTTTTTTTTTTTTCTAATCTGGATGTTTGCCAGGTCTTACGACATGGAGTTAGTATGTGGGAAAGCAGCAGTTCTTAGTGGTTATTCAGAAGCTTTGGTGCTAAAGTGCTGATTTAGCACACTAAGGAGTGGCTGAGTAAAGAAAAGAAAATCAGGTAAGAGATGAGACAGGTACTAATCACTTTTTGGCAACATCTAAAGAGCTTGTGTCATCCTAAGTAAACTTCCGTCTCATCCATATTTCATTCACGAAGGTGGTCACTTTTCAGCTTTTATATAGCTCTACCCTGTCTATCTAGCCCTGTAATGGTTTTTCCTGATACATTTGTTGCTTTCCCAATGTCCAGCAGGCATCTCAAGCAGTTCAAAAGAAGTATAGCTACTAATAAAACCTTTCTTGCCCCATAATATTTAATTCTTCCTTAAATGCCTTCACAGCTTTAGAGATCATTGGTTTTGCATTCCATGATTTGTATGATTTTGCCTCTCTTTATTTATCTGCTCTCGCCTCCACTCACGATGCCTTATCCTCTTTTCTTTCGTAGTGATGATGGGATGCAGTTTTTCTCTTTGTCGCAGAGTTGCCACAATGATTTCTATTGCATCACAACAGTTATCAAATTCTCTAGAATTTGATTTCTCTGTCATGGTGCCTACCAAAATGGTGAATAACATGGGCAAAGACAAAGGAACGGTGAGAACAATTTATGAAACCCCGTTTATTTCTTATATTTAGAAGACATGGATTAATCTTAAAAGCTATTAATCCTTTTGACTGTGGTACTCTAAATTTGTCTTCTTCACTAGACATCAACAACCTTGTTGTTTTCCTATGGTTTGTAGAAAATTATAAGAGATTGCCAAAACACAGAGAAAAAATAGAATAGTGGAACTGAAATTGCTTTGGTGAATCCCACACCTCTTGAATAATTTTATTCTGATTTGTCCATACTCATCTCTTTCAGAAACCATAGTATCACCATTCCTGGCAAAGAATGCTTCCTTCCTTCATTACAGCTGTGAAGATAGGATTTGTACTTGGGTGGAAAAATAATGAAATGGTTCTTCAGTTGGTATAGTCTCCATTTTTTGAACTCCCAGAAAGCATTAGACTTGTCACCAGCTGAAGGGGGAGGATATATAATAAATTTTTCATTAGGGTTTATGTCCTTCGAAATGGCAAACAGTGCCCTTTGCAGTAGCTGGAACTTACGTAGCATAATGTGAGTAAAATCAGAATTTTCCATGTGCCCCTTGTGCTGGCCAAGCACTTAACAGGCAGCAGGCAGGGGTGATAGAGCACTGCTTTCCTTTGAGTGTGGTTCGATGATATGGGATTAAAGATCTACCTTGAAGAGTATGTGAGGCTTAGGATATAAGAAGAGGGTTGGGAGCTGAGAGCAAGGAAGTTGAAGCACATGGTTCATTGGTCATTGCGCTTTGGCAGATCAGCCCGTAAAAGGTTATTAAAGACATTGTAGATTTGAAGCCCTGTGTGTCCTTTAGTCCCTCTTACCTCATCCACCAGACCTCTACCCAGTCATGGCTCTGCAGAATAGTTACTCTGCATGTGATATTAAAATCTCATATAAATTTCTCTCTGTTAATAAAATTGGTGATCAAGTATCCAGACCAGATATAGTTCTCCAAATTCTTTAAAAAATGGGAGAGGAAAAAAATACTTCTTTAATCCCATCACTATTTCTGAAAATCTTCCCTCTCTAACATCATCAGCATCTCATAGGTCTCAGTGGCATAGATGGGTACCAGTCCTAGTTTGCCTTGAAAAAAGTATACATTTAATCTAGGACTTGCAAATTTAATTGTAGTAGTGTTTAATGCATGAATTGACTATGTGGAGCAGCTGTCCTTTCTGTGTAAGGATTACAGATTCCACTGATTACAGATACATCAGCCTTACTTCTATTGCTTGAAGGTACAGCCTGATCTACAGAAAGAAGCACTGGTCACTGTTATTTTAGATGTGTAATATTTAGCAGAACAATGTAAGGGTTAAAACACAAGTTCATGCTATTTTAATAGAAAAAATGCATTACATTCCTGTTGTATTCCCCATGGCTAGATTTCCCTGGGAAAAGGTAGACAACAATGGTACATTGTTATAAGAAACTTAAAGTGTTTTAAGATGGAGGTTGATAAGTTTATGGATAGGGATCCCAAAACAAGATAAGAATGACTCTGAAGTTAGAATTAAACCTTGAGATAACTGTTCTTTTGTATCCAATTTATTGGTAGTGCTGATTCCCAAATGCATGTTGGAGAGGAGATTCTGTGTGTTTGCAATGCTTTAGCCTCCCGTTACAGGATTTCTGTTTCTTATCTCTGGGAGTCAGGGTGCTGGGCTCAGTGCTCAGGGAGAGACACTGCTGTCGCTTCTGGCATTAGAAGCTCTTGGAACATCTTAGGATCTTTTGGTCAATTTACTTCCAGTTCTCGCTGCTGTAAGGATGTTGGGAAATGACCACTCGTGCTTTCTTCTTATGGTACCCCAGAGGTACATCTTTAGTCCTTTTCCTTTGTGCCTCAGGTCTGTGGGCTGTCAGGAGTGTGTAGGCTGAGGTACGGGTTTGTTCGTGGAGGAGCTGCATGGCTCTTTTAAAACAAATATTTGTTGCAGTGGTTCTTGTATTGCCTGGGACACCATTCAATGACCTAAGTAGTCTTTTTACTCTGTTACTGTGTTCTAGACTGTGCTAAGACCTGAACCCAGACAACGAGAAGCAGTGCTTGTAAGCTTGTAAAGCTGCTGTTTGTGCCTCTCACATGCTTAGGGCTCTTCTTTCTTGGCCAAATTAAAGATTTCTCAAGAAATCCCTACTGAGCATTTTGTGAATGTTGAATATGTTAAAAGAGCTGGTTTTTGCTCTGATTACAAAGCACATTTTTCGTTTTTCCTCTTTGCACGTAGATGTGGGAAGTGGTACAGTTCTTACTCTGGGAGACAGGCATTCCCTTTTTTGTACTTCCCAGCTCAACAGCATGACTTGGTCTTTAAAAAAGACAAGTACAAGCATGCTGGTCAAATCACATTACAATTCACTAAGAAGTCCAATGTGGTATAGGTCTTTATTAAGATTACTGAAGGTTTTATGAGATATACAAGATTGCAGAGGAAACCCTTTCAGAAAATATCATATATATTAATGAAAATACAGCAAAGTGCTCCCACCAGTGTGTTCTGCTGTGTAGAATTCTTTTACTTTAAACAGCATTTCTGCTCTGAGAAAAAAATCTCTGAACATGATAGACTTTTACTTAGCAAATCCATTTCGTTGTCTGTAAGGATTTTATCTGCACATACAAGTGACAAAAGTAATTTAACTTTGTTTATTATTCCAGCTAGACAGGCTAATTATGTATTAGGTAATAAGCTGAATTCTGCTCCTTTTTATACATGGTCAACAGAATTTACTGCATTACTAGCAAGGATATTTATGTAACTTAATGAGAACACTGAAAAAGGAGCAAAGGTTTGGTATGCTTCTGACAGGCTTCCCATGAGATTACCAATATTCATTGCTTTGATCTCTCCTCAAGGTTCAACATTAAAAGAGGCAAAATCACATAAACAAGACTTTAAAGTTGCTGTCAACTGGTTAATTGATTATTAATTTTTTGAGATCACTTCTGCAAAGAAAAAATCAGGCAAAATAGTAATCTTTTGTGTGTGGGAACACTGTTCTTCTGCTAACTTTTTTTTTTGAGGATTATCAAGAAAAAACAGGTTGTCTAAGAAAACGTCATATACCAGAGTATGTAGGAACCTTTGTGTTCATGTTCTCTAGTCTGACTGGTGACCAGGAGAGTCTCTTCAGCATTTTGAATGAGGAAAGCTGAAGTTCAGCCTGCCACAGAGGTGTTATGTTCTTTTTTTTTGACCTTCCTGGGGCGAGAGGCTTCCTAGAGTGTCAAACAACCAGAACACTTAAACAGAACAGTTAACACCTAGAGTACATCCCAACTAATCTACTATAAGCATTGAGAAACTAGCATGTAAGCTAGTCTTCCTAGCCTCCCCTTAACGTCTATGAAAAAATTTAAACACCCCAGAAGGTGATCTATGTCATTGATAGGTGAGATAAATTGTCCTCTGGAGAGGACCATTTACCTTCTGTTGACTCTTTGTAAAAGAGCCCAAGTAAACTAACTTAGCTTTGGACAGCCAAGTCCTAGATGCCTAAAGCTTAGGTAGGATGAATACTGAGTTGGACTCCTAAATAGGGCAGTTTCATTCAGATGCTTAAATTTACTCATGGAACTCTTAAATGTAAATTTAGATCCACCTTAAGGAGATTTCCAGAAAACTGTAATAAGACATGCAGTAATATGCAATACATTGATAGCATCAATGCATCAGTCTCAGGACATAATTTCTAATTACATGAGTGTTTCAGACGTGCTGCACACTCAGAGTGAAATAGTACATTTTTTAGAGCAGTTTTTTCTGAAGCAGAGGATGTGTTTGGCACTCATTTGAAGGAAAGTGTTCCAATGACGCAGAATCAAATTGGTTCTCTGGATTTTGCAAAGATCAAATAGAATCCATTAAAACATTATTGATTCCAACTTTGTGCTGAAGTACTGTCTGTGAGAGCTTTGTCATTAGCTCTCTGAAATGGCTGATTGGAGTCTGACATGAGTTATGAGCATACAGAAGCTACCAAATGGTATTAGTGTGCATAGTGAAAGGCACAGGGCATTAGCAGGGGTTGGACTAGATGATCTCCAGAGCTTGCTTCCAGCCTCAGCTATTCCAGGGTTCTGTGATAACTGCACTTCTGGCGCCCACGCACTTCCACCCCCTCTTTCCCCGTGTGGTGACTTCTAATTGCTTTGTCTGTCCTATTGTTGCAATTTCTCTGTTAAAAACAAAACAAAACAAACAAATGAACAAACAACAACAAGAAAAACCACCAAAAAAATCCAAGCAAAACCAAACAACTGAAACTAGGTTTTAAAGTGTGTTAAAAAAACCTTTTACTTTTATGTCAAAGAGACAAATTTGGCAAGTGCCTGTGTTATGTTTGAAAAAAAAAAGTAGGGAACAATCAGCTTCAGAATGGCATCCTTTACAGGCTGACTAATCAGCCTGCAGTGATGGACTGGTCTGTGCTTTCCCTACCAGATGGGAACAGAAACATCCATATCAATGAACACACACCAAATTGAGTGGAAACAAACCCTAAGGACAGAACTGTGTAGTGAAGTTATCTACCCGCACAGCATTACAACAATTGATCTACTGGTGTATTATAAGTACTAAATTGACACTTTTCATTGATCAAAATCAGACATTCCACTAATAGAGCACAGCATGCACTTTTCCTTTTAATTTATGTATTGCTTTATGTGGTTATCAAAGTGATCATCTTTTTTTGGAAGGGATAATGAAGACAATGGTATGAAAAATAAGGTATGATATGTTATGTTAAAAGATATTTTTGCTATTTTCTTTTTCCTCTAAGTACACAGCTCATTTTCATAAGCTCCAGCATATGCAACAGTCCTTATTTTAGTTTAAAGTTTTTCAATAATTTAGAATCAAATCATAAAACTCTCAGCATGCACGATCAAAATCAAATTTAAATAGAAGAGCAGTATCAATATTTTGAACATTTCTGCAGTCTTTTCAAGTTCTTTTTTCCCAGTAAGAGGATGTTTCCAATGTTGACTTATAAGCGAAAATAATGAATTCCACATCATTCAAGATGTAGGATTTGAAGATAGGAAATTGTTTAGTATTCTAATTTCAGACTCCCGAAGCAAGTGCTCACAGTCTGATTCATCTATATAAAACAGTAGTCATTCAAACCATCCCTATGAATTTTTTGTCCAGTTTTAACCCTGCAGCAATGCTTGTCATTTCCTAAAGAATCGAAGAAAGTTGATGAATAATACTATGGAAGTTTTATATCCTGAAGTCAAAATATAAAAGAATTATTTTGATTGAATGGATTTCCTTTGGATTTTTTCTGCTTCACCATATGGTGTTTTTAGATGAGTCAAATCGACGACTGAAGAGTATCATCTCTTAACATTACATGCATATGATGACATGCTGCCAAAATTCAAACTCTCTGCATACTGTTAATGGAGCTTCATGTCACAGAGATAATCAATCAGATGACAGATGATTGGAATTAGAACTATGCAAATGAATGCAATAGATGTGTATCATAAATGTTTTGTTATTTCTGAGTTTGCCACAAGAAAACATCCTTTTTGACAGAATTAATTATTTTGTCCGAAGAACAAATCTATCATTGACAAAATTTGAAACATTTACCCAAGCAAGCTATATTATTTCAAATCACAAACCTTGTGTCTGTACAACTGACTGTATTATATTATTTTGGCAATATGCTGATTGCCAGGTGTCTGACAATGTACTATAAGCAATCCTGACTAAATAGCCATGAGTCACTGAATGAAACTTTTTCTTTCAGTTTGGAAAAGTACAAACTGTTTTCTTTTCTTTTCTTAGGGCATGTATTTTAGCTTCTCAATGTGAAATTATCATCATCTCTATCTTGCAGTTCAGGTTGGGAATGTAATGGAAAGAACACGTAGACTCAGCCAAACTCATAGTGGTTCTGTTTGCTCTGCATCCACTCTGTTTTGTACACACAGACCCAAGTATTGGCTTTTTACAGCTAGTGGTTATCTTGGAATGCATGTAAAGAAACCATTCAATATCAAAAAGTTAATTAATAGCACAAGTCTAGCTGCAGATCAACTGAGCTATTTTTGCAGATGCATTTTACTCTTACCCTGTATGTCTGCATGAAGTTTGTAAAGCAATGTAGGATCCTTCAGTGTTGAGGCTGCTTGGGTATTCACCGAATCTTCATTAAAAAAGCATTCCCAGTGCCCGTACAAGGCAAGAACTGCTATTTACAGAGGCATGAATGAGCTTTTCCAGCACTTTTCTCTCTTGCATGCCATTTCTCTGCCTGGGTTACAAGTGCAAAGACAAAGTCCCAGAGGCATAACTGGCAAAGAATCAAACACGGAACCATATCCCTGGTCTCTAGTTGAAGATGCAGATCGACTTATTTTAAACCATTTATTGAAGTCTCATACTTCTACTGCTGAGGTCTTTCTTCATTTTTACATTTATCAGTCATTTTCTGCTCAGTGAGATAATATGCAAGCCCATAAACTTTTCAGAAAAAATTGCAAACAGTTCTGCTTTATTTGACCTGCAAACACGAGCTTAGGCATAGAATTGGTAGGGGTTTTTTACATTTTGTTTTACTTTGTCTTTTCTGCTTTTTACTTTGGAGAGCAAAACATCTGTATTACTTAAGCAACCAATGAATCAAAATCAGATCATACACTGTCTGTAAGAATTTAGCAGGCATAGCAGGTCACCTGCATGTGAAATACATGTGGTAGTTCCTTATTCTGATTTCTGTTGGAGGAGAGGTGTTGAATAGGAACCAGCTTTTGTTTTTATAAGACCAAGATTAGGTTCACGGTTCAGTAATTGGAACAAAAAGTGGCAGTTGTTTGAGGAGTTTCCTTTCATGCTTGAACAGTACAAAAAACCCTTCCAAATTTCTAAATGCCCAGGTGCTTTGCAATGGGAGGCATAATTTATACTTCTAACAAATAGTTCGGGTCAATTCCCTCATTGGCAGCAACATATTGCTGCCAGGTATTTGCTTGGTGTTCTGCAAGGAGCAAGAGGCCAGTTCCCAGCACAGAGGTGTCCTCAGCACCCAAACTACCATTTTTATCACACGTGGCATCAATCTGGGCAGCAGCAAGTGAAGCCAGAACATTTCTCATTCTACCAGTGTTCTTTTCAAGTTAAGTCTGAGACACATTAGAAATGGGAGAAAAATGCTGCTGCTTCTCCCTTCACTCAGGCTGTTGCAGCTGTAAATGCAATGAGCACAGAAGGCCCACAGAGACTATTACAAAATTTCCCTTAAGTCTCAGTTTGGGCATAGTGAGACTGAAAAGAATGTCATTTAGCCCTGTGCCTCAGAGCACAGCACAGCTCCAGCCTAAGGAATGGAGTTTGCAGTTGTCCTCTGAAAACAATGTTCTCCTCCTGACCACAACCCATGGAACAGTGCATTACCATCTTGGATGGGATCTTTCAGCTGAGAAGCAGAACAGAACACTAGAAATTCTCATCTTATTTTGTTGTTTTATTGTGGGTTTTGTTCTGTTTTGTTTTTTCCCTGTCCCATCTTCATCCAAATTAAACCCAGAGAAGTCACTCCTATAGGAAAAAAAAGTGCTGCTATCCTTCTTTCTGAAAAGAACTCGGCATTGCTATTCTGGACTAGACAAAGTAATTTGAGGAACTAGTCAAAGCTAGAACTAATTTTTAATTGAAAGAAGAAAACAATTCCTGCTTCCTTGGTGACAGGATTACTCCTCCCTCAAAATGCTGAAATGGCTTTCAAGGAAAATACATCTTCAGGAAGATTATGGAAGTTGTAAAGATATTTTACTTTGCTGACAGCAGAGTCACAAGAAAAAAATAAATAAAAATATCCTAAGCAGCCTGTGTGGTAACTGTAAACACAAACAGAGTAGGCTTCTCATCGCTATCAGTCCTCCTCTTGCCAACTGATCAATCTGGTCACCAGAAAGGTCCTCTCATGTGATTTCTGTTTGAAGTGTTGAGGTGTTTTCTGACTATTGACAATGGTCTCTTTGTACGCTGAGCAGACCAGGGTATACTCACAGTCAGTCAGCTGATAGAGAAATTTTTTAAAGCTTTTTTCTGGAAAGCTGGATGAAAAGTTGTTGTTAGAATTTTGTAAATCAATTATTTTTTCCTGTTCAACACAAAAAAGGAAAGAAAAGAAAAACTAATCATGAAATGAGTGACATTTGAAGCTTAAATAAATATATTCTAACCCCCGCAAAATTTCCTGAAGCATGGCTTAATTGAAGAAAATAAAGATAATTCTTCCAGCAGTATCATGTGCTTTTCCTCTTTCCAAAAACAGAAGCTTCATTTGCTTTCTCTATTGACCCCAATCTAATTTTTCTCTAGTAGGGCACAGGGACTATGAATTCAAATGGACCAAAGAGGCCAAAGACTGTTTTGGTGTCCCTCACCTCTCATGGGGGGGAGGAAATGAGTGACACTGCTGAGAAGAAAATGGTATAAGCACTCTCACTGACCTATACAAGTATCTTTTCACAGAGTCAAAAGATATTTAGCAGTGAAGTCTGGGTAGTGCAAAAATCCTGCATCCCCCATTGCCAAGGAGAGCGTGCAGTCAGGAGGGTGAGGGTACGGATACATGCCAGCCCTCCCACTGGACCTGCATCTGTCTTAGGACTATTTAGCAAACAGACAAAGTTAGCTGGGAACAAATGCTGCTCTTGCCCACAGCATGCATCTTATCCCCACCCGATGAAAGGAATCCTGCCCTTGGCACCAGACTGCCAGGAGCATGGGATCACTTCCCTCTGCTTGTTCCTCAGCCTGTTGTAGTGCCAGCCAGAGCAGAAGTCAGTCTATGGAATACAGATTTTGGAAACTAAGCAGCAGTAATTCAGCACTTTGCCTCCACTTTCCAGCAAATAGGTCTTTCTAAAGCATGTTTTTTAACTTTAAATTTTGCCTTAGTATCTAGTCAGCAGAAGATTTCATTTGTTCAAGATATTGAGAAGTCTTTTTGACCTCAATTAATGCTTTGAGGAAATAAACTAGAAAGCATATGAACCATTATTTTACCATCACAGGGACATATATATATGTTAGAAACATGTGCTTTGCTAAAATGGTCTTGGAGCAGTTTCTACATGCCTCTGTCCCCACTTGGATCATTGTTGCCATTCCTTCTGTGCTGGCATTCCAGAGCTGCTGATTCACAGCCTACGTCTGGTTCTGTAGCGTTCTTGCCAACTTGAAGCCTCATGGATTATTTGGAGACTTAACTTGCTCAAGTCATTCTCCCTGTCACTGACTGGTTTGTGTGTTATAAATACATTTCTGCAGGGACTTTCCTCACTATATTTGATTAGCTCATTTGATTTATCAGAAATGAAGTGTTTTCTTTCCTTCTTTCTTTCATTCTTACTTCCTTTGCCTCAGTTTTACCATTGAGAATAAGAAGAGAGTTGCTGATTCTCATACAGAGGTCTGCTGACTTCAGAAAGTCATGGGATAGATGAGGATATCTGCTTAGGAAGAGTGACTGGACAAAGGACCAGGATCCAGCTCTGTGAGCTGTCACTGGTAAAAACGAAAACTGAGCTTTCCAGATGTGTTACTGTGGACAGTCACTTGGGATTTTTAAAACTTAGCATTGAGATGTTTGTAGACTGCCATACACTCCAACTGCTTAGTGTGTATCTATGTTAATTAATTTATAATTGCTCACGATATTGAATTCTTCAGTCATGTAGTACAACTTGGGCATCAAAGATAATCTGTGAAATCAGATAGCAGCTGAATTCAGCCTAATGTGTATAAAGGATGTAAAGAGGCTGGGAACAGTAGAACAGTGACTGTACTTTGTTACATGCATGTTAGGGAGGATGCCCTTCTTCAAATTCCTGCACAGAAACATGTGAAAAGCTATATGCCTTGCCATCCTATGGAGCTCATTTCCACTCCATCAAAAGTGGTCAAGGTTCCATCCTGCTGAAATAAATTAAAATTTGCAAGTAATTTCAGTGTATCTAGGATTACTTCCAATAAAATATATCCCTTGCCTTAACCAAGGCTGTTTTTAAATCTGCAATTTCAGTGGGAGTTCCTAATTGAAAAAACTGCTTAGGGCATGAGTGGCTTTTATAGATGAGGTTTCCTCCACCATAATGTTCAACATGGGTACAGCTGGGCAGTCCTCTTTGTTGATGCACTTTACAACTCTTATTTCCAGTTTCACTAGGCAGAAATAATTTCCAAGGGTGGGATGTGAATTTAGTGTCCATGGCCCTTCAGTCTTTTTCTGTTGGAACTCAGTTATATTGCCATTGTGGTTGGGATGTCAGTGGTAGGGGCAATGTGCACTGGGAACAGGATGGACAACATCCTGACCTGTTCCAGTAAGAAGTTGTTTGTACACTGCTTTCAATGAATGCTGGCTGTTGTTCAAAAGCCAAAAGCAGCTGTCTTTCAAGAAACCTGCCTATAAACTAACACAGAAAGCCACCATTATTGACTTATAATATCAGTCAAGTTATATTTTGAATGGATGGAAATGGGCTAGACATTGGAGATGGGTTGGAGTGGTCGTTGTCTGTAGCACTAATAAGCAAAACAATCCAGACTTTGCAACATACCTGTGTTCCTGCAACTGGATGTTCTCAACTGCCCCCATTTCGCAGCAAGATTTGCAACACCAGGTTTTTTTCCTCCAACCCATCATCCTTGGACCCTGACAGTTATGTGGGAATTTTCACTTTCAGGGATTTTCTCGTGAAGAAGCACATCTCCAGTTTTTGAAAAAACTGCTGAGTGTACACCCCACTGGCTCAGAGCCAAAGGGCACAATCTGTGGGTGTTTTATTTGTTTTCAGCCAGTCATGATTTTTTTGAACACTTGAGTTCCACCTAAGGAAGGAGAAGCATATGGTCAGATGCATCCTTCAAAAATGCAGGGTGTTAATTCCAAGTTAACTAAAGCAGGAGGCAAATTTTAGAGATCCTTGGTCTGGTTCCCATAAGCTTTGCACCTCTGTGCTGCCCTGCCTCCTCTCTCTGTCTTTCTCTCCCCTGAGCACAAACCCTCAGGAGCTTCAAACTGCTCCATGTCTCACACTGCAGCAGCAGAGTGGCCACTGTAACAGGACAAACCTCCCTGCTGACAACCAGGCACCAAAGCTCCATTTCCAGTGGGGCCCTGGCCAGCTAACACAGAGGGAGCTCAGAAACCTGCACTGCATTGCAGACAGTAGCTGAGTTTCCATGCACAGCCTTTCCCTACCTGCAGGAGGGAGGGAGAGCAGAGTTCAGGTTTTCATCTTCCTTCTAGACATTTTCCCAGAGCAGGATGTGAGAGGAGGCATTATGATTTCCATTGCAGGCATAATCCTGGAGGTTTTCAGTCTAAATTATTTAAAGCAATTGTGACATTATGCCCAAAAGTAATGTCTCTATCAGCAGATGGAGCTGAGCTGAGGTCACAATGATCCCATTTGCCATATCCTGAATAAAAGCCTTCAAAATGAAACTAAAAAAACAAGGTACTCAAGATGCTTCACCAGTACTGAAAACAACCCAATTTAGAGCTGGCTGTGACTGGTGAGACTGTGTCTTCCAAACAGGTATAAGTTACAGAATTCAGTGCTGCTACCCCATGCAATAGCCCCTCTCTTTGAAGTGCCTTATATCCCTTGTACCTACACAGGGAATGATGGCCCATGAAGGCCTGCTGCACATCCTTCATGATGACCAATCCTTTTCCTCCCACAGAGTGACAGCTGCTCTCAGACAGTGCAGCTCCACTGCCAACCAGTGCAAAGTCAATATTCTGGCAGAAAGTCGGAGTTCTGTTCTGAGTATCTTTTCCCCTAATCTCTGTACTTTACTGACTACAATTTCCTTTCCTGTACTTTCACTGAAGCCTTCTCAAGCCTGGGAGATGGCCAAACAGCCACATTCACAGTGAATTGACAGAAATTTGTACCAGGAAATGGAGTGGGAAGGACAGAGAACAGCAAAAATTAATCCAAAATTACTAACAAAGAGGAAAAACTAAAGTTAGAGAGATGAGACTTCTAGGTGTCAAACATATCATCACTAGAAATCTTCTAATGGTTATGATATTGGTATTTTGAAGATATTTGAGGCAATAAGTACAGAAATGGAGGTAGATGCTAAGTCACTGCAAGAATATATAGTAAGGACCATATGAGAAAGGCCACTAAGTCCAGTGGCATGGATATAATTCACTTCCAGGCACTGTGCCAATCCAAGGCCCAATCTCTGCCAAATTATTTTGAGCTTGATCTCTGTGGTTGCTGCTGAATCTGTCTTTTTCCATCTTGCTGTACCAGGGCATTCAGCCCCAGCAGACACATGAAACTGAACTAGCAATTTATTTGAGGGAATGGGCTTAATGTTCCTGACAAGATGGAAAGTTACCGGCTGGGTTATCTTCTGCATCTCATCCAAATCAAACATTTTCACCATAATGTCTATTAGACCAAGCATAAGTGAAAGGTAGACCTTCCCAATATCCACAAAGCTCTGTAGCAATTGAGAGGCCATATATTGTGTCATTTTTTTCTATTCAAACAGTCTGTATCTACTAAAGCATAAAGTCTTGACAGGTTTCCATAAACCGGTGAGTGCAATTTTAATAGTGTTTTTATACCAGTAATTTCATAAATGAAGGTTGTTTGTTCAGCTGATCTGGCAGAGCTGGATGTATTATAGAAAGATGGATTATGGGATGTCTCACTGAAACTTCCAGGTTAAATGTAGAAGTCTTGTTAGAAAGGGCAGTGTCTGAAGACATCTCCAACAAAATTGTTCTTGCTACTGAGAGAGTTCTTTCAGGATGGTCTGCTCTGGGATCATCACTGGCAGCAGTGTCAGACGCCCAAGTGTCAGAAAGATTCATCCTATTCTTGCTACAATTTCAGCATGGAGCATCCTATGCAAAATGAGTCCTAATTCCAATTAGATTATTTTTTTTCTGGTATGCCAATGTTTGGTAAAGCTTTTGTGCTTGTTACTTTGCTTACTGCTTAGGCTTGTTTCTTGCCTCTTTCTGTGGATCTTTGCTGAGACCACAACTTCTTCTCTATGGAGTATTCCTTATAATTATCTTGTCACTCTGATTTGTAGGGAATGAAGGAAGGCATTATGTTCCTGAGAAATCATGTTTATCATCACTTGACTTACTCTGTGGAAAGGTTTTTTTGAGACCATCAGCAAGGAAGCAATTACATAGCTGGATTCAGTGTATCATCTAACCCATCTCTTTGGTGCCTTTACTTACATAAAACAATTCTTGTTTCCTATGCTTGCCTGATATAAAGGTGCAGGATTACTTTAGTACTGTTGAATCTGAGGTGGGGAATGAAAATGTAAATTCCCATTGAAAGGGAGCTGTTACACCTGTGTTAGCTCTGTCAAAAACTGAATCTTCAATGCAGAGTACTGATGCACATTTATGTTATTTTTTCAGGTCTGAGATTGTATCACTTACCAGAGCTCAAGTGTCACTTACAGAGGTCCAAATTAATTGCAGTTGTGGTGATTGGTTTCATGATAATGATAATCCATATCTGTCAGGATTTGACTTGAGACAAAATGTGCATTTTTATACTTCCAAGCAACTAAAAGATGAGCTCTGGCCTGTGCCGTAAGCAGACAAATGCCCTCAAGGCAAGCCTCTGTACCCTACTGCAATGATTCTGTTTAATATCTTTATCGATGATTTAGATGAGGGGATTGAGTCCACCATCAACAAATTTGCAGATGACACTAAGTTGAGGGGGAGTGTCGATCAGCTGGAAGGAAGGAAGGCTCAGCAGAGGGACCTGGACAGGCTGGAGAGTTGGGCTGATTCCAATGGGATGAGGTTCAAC
>NW_021940535.1:41438710-41453710 GCF_001715985.3 Manacus vitellinus
CACAAGTGCTATGAGGAGAGGCTGAGGGAGCTGGGGTTGTTCAGCCTGGAGAAGAGGAGGCTCAGGGGAGACCTCATCACTCTCTACAACTCCCTGAAAGGAGGTTGTAGCCAGGTGGGGGTTGGTCTCTTCTCCCAGGCAGCTATCAGTAAGACAAGAGGACATGGTCTTAAGCTCTGCCAGGGAAGGTTTAGGTTAGATATTAGGAAGAAATTCTTTATGGAAATGGTAATCAGGCATTGGAATGGGCTGCCCGGGGAAGTGGTGGATTCTTCATCCCTGGAGGTTTTTAAGATGAGACTGGATGTGGCACTTAGTGCCATGGTCTAATAACCATGGTGGTAGTGGATCAAGGGTTGGACTTGATGATCTCAGAGGTCCCTTCCAACCTGGCTGATTCCATGATTCTATGATTCTATGATTCTATGATTTTGAGTCTTCAGAAGTCTCTAAACCAGACACTTAAACTATACCAATGTTGTCTATATCAAGAGAAACAATAAGGTAAAGCAGAAGGGCAAAAAACATCTAGGGGCAGTGGCCAAATCTAAAGGAACAGCAAATCTAAAGGAAAAAAAGTCAGGGATTGGCGAGGAGCTTGGGAGGACAGATCTGCAAACCCTTCACCAGGAGGGAAACAAGGACAAACACTTCGATATATGAGAAATAAAAATGCCTGAAAGTGGGATTGGCTGATGGCATCTGATTGCTGTCCCCAGCCACAGTCAGGCATTTCTCCAAAGCACCAAGACAGTCTGACAAACTGCTTATCCCAGTGGCTTGACAAAGGCTGAGCTCCAGCAGGAAGACTGCCGGTGCCAAGGAAACTGCAAAAGAGGCTGTTAATTTTCATTCTCAAGGTTTGTTCAATGTTTACCCACATCCATCTTCTCTTTCTGGGCAATCTTTTCCTCCCACCCCCCTTCCCAACCCGCATACAGTGACACAAGCCTTCTGCAGAAAGGACCCTGCACTCGCCTCTCAGCCGTGACCCCGAGGGACAGTGGTTATCGTGGCCATCAAGGCTGTGCTGGTGCACACCCCACAAACACTGATGGTGCCAGCTCCTGCAAATAAGGAGGCTGGTTATGGAAATGAAGAATGGAATATATGATTTCTTGGTGGGCTCACTTTATTACCCTTCCTGAGCCTTAGCTTATACTTTGGTTTCCAAGATGCATATGATACTGATTATCTCTGGAGCACAAGCAAAATGTTAAATCAAATGAAACTCAGAAAGTTTTCTTTCTGAAATTCTTCATTTTGATCATATTCCTGACAAAATACCAAAACACACCACTGATTCCAACTGTGTGGCAGTCTCCTGTGCTTGAGCAACAGCTATTCCCATAGTAATGACCCAAATGCTTTAAGCTTTAAATCAGACATTTTTTGAAAGTGAAAATTATGCCTGCTCTACTGCTGACATCAGTGGAACACAAACCACTTAATCTAAAGAATAAAACAAGCTTTGAACTCCTAGCAGATGCCAAACTTCAGATTTGTCTATGCTATATAATCTCCATTCAGATTTTTGATGTGGCTGGTTTCCTTTATCTGTGTATAAGCAGACTTTAAGAGAACGCTTTATCACACCGAGACGTGCAACTATAAACAAAATGAAAACTTTCGAGCCTTATGAAATACATATCTCTAAAACTAATATTACTCTTAAGATGATGTCTTCTTTATTTTTAGAAAATGCTATTGAACATAGAAGTGCATTTGTTTAGGTGATTTGATCCCATTTTATCCCCAGCTTCAATTATATAATCAAACACATTAAAAAAATTATCTTTTTTCAACTTGAATTCTTTGATGATAAAAATTGCTTTATCCTTGAAAATTAATAAAACAGAAGGCCAGTTTACAAAGCATGCTTCCTACCATACACTCAAGAAACTGGACCATGATAGCTTATGTCACAAGGCTGGGATTTGGCAGTATAGTTGTTGGTGTCTGCAGAAAGTGGTAACCTAGTGAACTAATTTGCTCTATTGCTATAAAAAAGCCATGACCCCTCCCATTTGTGTATATGGCATCATCTCAGCCTTTTATGGAGACTAAACACTTAATTGGGCACCAAGTTTTGTTGGGCCCTGGACCTTGTGATCATCTCCTGCACAGCATTAATCTTACCTATGAATAGTTTTTCACTTCCATCAATCAGGGCCACATTGTTAAGATTTTTAGGTAACATATTTAGTGAAATCGCTTTAAAATACCAGAACTGTTCACAACCACTGTTTCAAAGGTCTGCTTCTCAAATAGATAGGCTCTAGCATTCACATCTGAAGTTCCAGTAAAAACCACATTGCCATGGAGGAGTACAGGAAATTGGCTTCAGGGATAGTGGCCAGAGTAGTTTTGATCCAGTGATGGAGAAATTCTCTTTTGCCTCCAAGAAGCTTTTGACTTCTCTGCATCCATCATATCCTGAACCCAAACTGCATGTGCCCCTGAGTTAATCCTTCCCTTTGTGGTGGTAGTACTGGAGCTGTTCCTGGCTCAGCTGGTAGTTACCTACTGAGACCGAGGGAATGTGTTATTTCCTAACACAGCACGTTTATGATGTCAGGGGTTGAAGGGAGAATAAGAGGCACCCAGAGTTTTTCAGTGTGATTTATGGTCACCCACAGAAGAGACCTTCTCAGCTCCCCCTTAAATGAAAATGAACCTGCAGCCAGGTCAGTATTTCTTTTGCACGTTGCACTGTCAGTTGCATAACAGAGATAGTCTTCCTCCAAGCAAGCATACTTGTTAAAGTAGTTAAAAAATTATTTCATCATTGACATCGTACATGTTCTTTTTTAAAAAAATATCTGAACTTGTATGGAAATGTCTGGTTTCTGAGTGGATTCAACTTCATCAAATTAATTTAATAACTTCATGAATGTCTACGAGAGCCATATGTAGATATATATATTTATATAATATATAAAAATATACATATAAAAGAATACTCCACTAAGCTTAAAATACTAAATACTGTCTTCCCAATTTGACAGTTAAAGTATATCTTGTTTTCTGAATGTTTTTCCAGTTATCTTTCACTTTAGTAGTCAAAGGAGTTAGTTCTGGTAGTGATTTGTTTGAAGATAGAGATTTGGCTGAATAAAAAGCTGAATTATGCCCTGTTCTTAATGAACATTTATGTTGCTGACAAGGTTAGCTACAAGGACATGAGCTTCTAGTCCATAATTTCATTAGTGGACTGTACCTGCAGTGGTGGATACATTAATTTAGTTTCCCCAAAATTCTGTTTTTCATGCTTGGTAATAAGATCAGTTCTTCAACTGTGATTCAAGCACAACACAGTAAGAGATGAGGCCAAATTAAAAGCAGTGATGGAGCAATTTTAGCACTAAGAATAATGGCAATTCCAGTGGGCTTGAAGACTACAACAGTTAAATGGGTAAGGTAGGTTAGGAAAGATTTTTTTTCCCAAAGTAGGCCACAAATATTCATAAGAATTACAAGAAGATCTTAATTTGTGAATGCAGGAACAGCAAATAGCCCAAATTTAAACATTTTTGTGCCACTATTATTATATTTATATTATTTATGTGTGCGTAGCTCTGAAATATTTAAGTCATGCCCATTTTTTAAAACTACCCTGATTTATTGTACAATGCAGTTTCTTTGCTGGAGAGTCATGGTGAGCCCTGTCACATCACTTGTTTTTTGGATATGGAAACACAGTCCTGGCTGCACCAGAAGAGCCAAAGGGTATTGTGTCTGTGGCCATGGAGGTGCAGCAGAAGCCAGGAGAGCTGTGGCAGGAAGCACCATCCCTTGTGCCATGTTGGTTGTGGGCCACTTAGAGCAGGGAGAACCTCCTCAGCACCTCCCTGCACGTCTGTGAGGGCTGATATTCCCGTGGTGGTGCCAGCAGCCAATGCTTATCCCCTGTGCTCAGCAGGAGGGGGTTATGGCTGCTAAGCTCATGTCTTGCCCCCTCTTTCCCTGCTGCTGAGGCTGGGCTGGTGGAGGTGAATACCTGTGTGACTCTCCTCAGACTCTTGGGCTTTAAGTTCATTTTACTTTTAGACTTCCACTCCTACCCTGCCTTTTGCTGTTTGTTCCTTCTCACTCTCCTTTTATTTGCATTTCTTTTTTAAAAAAACTGTTCAATTTACAACCAGGGTCTGTGCCCAGAATGGGCTGATTTGCAGCTCTAAATAAGTAGAGAACACGGTGCTTTGTCCAGTCTTTCTGTGAAGGGGAGTCAGCAAAGTCACATTCAGGTGTTGTATGCTGCACTTTGTTCCCTGAGAAGCTGTAGGGAATTTTTTATTTGCACTACCACAAACCCTAGGAGAGGATAGATTGAGTAGAGACTGTTGAGACAGGACAGGAGGGAATGGTTTTAAACTAAAAGAATGTTGTTTCAGACCAGATATAAGGAAGAAATTTTTTACATTGAGGATGGTGAAACACAGTGGCACAGGTTGCCCAGAGTGGTTGTGGAATCCCCAACTTCTGGAAACATTCGAGGTCAGGTTGGATGGGTCTCTGAGCAACCTGATCTAATTGAAGATGTCCCTGTTCACTGCAGGGGAGTTGGAACCAGATGATCTTTAAAGGTCCCTTCCAGCCCAAACCACTCTATGATTCTATTGTGATACTATGTTATTCTATGTTCAAAGCCCCATCCAACCTGCCCTTGAACATTTCCAGGGATAGAGCATCCACGACTTCTCTGGACAACTTGTTTCAGTGCCTCACCACTCTGACAGTAAAGAATTTCTTCTTAATATCTAATGTAAACCTGCTCTCTCAGTTTAAAGCCATTCCCCCTCTGCTACAACTGCCCTAGATATGTTTAAATGACAAAAAAGAAGGGTGAAATTTTCAACTATGAACAATTAATTCTCCCATATATTATGAGAATGTATTGAAGGCCATGAATATTTGATTACACTACAGATTAGATACTTAAACATATAAAGGCCTAGTTTGCTTTTCTAGATGACCATAAATAAACTGGATCTAAAACTTGAAAATGTGGCCACAATTTGACATAATTACTTATTTATGTGTATCAAAACCGATCAGGTACTCTGCATCTGAGGGATGTTCCCTAAATCTGACAGCCACACATTGTATTCAATGAACATTCATGTGGGCAAATAATCAAAGGTAGAAATACTGACCAGAAGGGTTACAGAGCTTCTAATCACTGGTTTCAGAACAGGTAGTGTAAGTGTCTAAAGCAACTTGAAATATGCATCAGAAATTCATGAAGAACACACTCTGAATTCAGTAGTCACACAGCAATAGATGCTGCTGCCCTGATTATTTATTTATTTTCTGTATACCAACTGTTCCCGTTCTTCTGTTATTTATCATGTTACCTTGTCTCCTTATGGTATATGATAGGGAGAATTTTCACAAAGGTAAAGTATGTCTCTTATTCTGATCTCTAGTAAGACTTATTTGCTATGAGATTGTTTTGATACAACCATAATAGAACTAAATTAGCTTTCAGCTAGAGGCCACTAGCTTACAGTTCCTCTCTGTAAATCATTTCCAGCTCTGGGCAGTAACATACAGATAGAAATGGTACCATGCATAGTGTCTGGGCTCTCAACTCCAGTGTTCCCAGAGTTTCCTAAACTTCTATCATTTACCCACTATAATATTTAGTGTTAAAGTGCTAAAGGTAATCAGCTGCACTACAGAGGTGCCTTGAAAGGCTTTTGCTAAATATAGATTAAAAGGTGAATTACCTCTGCTGTGTGTACCTGAAGATTAGGGTAATCCCTCATGGCATGCAAGTGAAATCCACTAAACCCACGGAGTCCTGGGCACTGCTGTGGAGAACATAACTTCCCTGCTCATCAAGAAACCCTTGGTGCAAGCCGAAGATGGAAAGCTTGCCTTGCTTCCCTTTCTGCTGGAATCCCCATGTGGAGGTTGGCTGTCTCCCGGGGAGGGAAAGAAGCAGTAAAAAATGGGAGAACGGAAGGCAACTACTACAGCAGAGACAAGGACAGACAAAAAGATGAACGCAGAAAAGTTGAACAACTGGAAATCTGTCAATTTTGGTAATCTCTTCAGATTACTCTGTATATGCTGGGTATATTCCTCAGCAGTTTTGACAGAATACTAGAAATATTTCTCCAGAAAATGGTTGGAAATTAGATAAAAAATAATGGGAATCTATGAAACCAGGCAATACAGGGTAGCAATGACAGGCACCTGTGAGGCTGAGAAAATGAATCATAATGGAAATATCACCCTCTATGTCATTTTGCCATTGGATGTACATAAGGAGTGTTATTAAAGTCAGTGTCTGGTATTTAAGGCTGGGGATTGATTTGACCTCAAGTTTGTTCAGTTTGTTATTCTGCCAGTAGTTAAAAGCACAAATTGTGCTGCCAGAACAGTGGCTACCCAGGCCTCACTTCAGGCACTTTTCTTTTTGGCCTGTCTTGCCTTGAATAGTGTAAAATAGCTTGTGGCCAGAAGCTCTTTCCCATTTAGTTTAAGTCATTAGCCCATTTGCTGTACAACTGGGAAAGGAAGGGATTGATCACAGAGACTTCAGAATTAGCATGAGTAAAGCACAGGAAGTTTTACCAAAAGGAATTCTGCACAACCAAGGTTGTTTTGTTTTGTTTTGTTTTTTTTATGGCTAGTACTTGTGGTTTTGTAAGGTAGATATAATTCCTGATTTTAGATGTGGAATTAAATACATGATATATGTGGTTTGACATTGCCAAAAACTTTACAGATTAAAATAAATTGACTTGGCATGGTGACCAAACTCTCTAAAACAGGTAACAGTCCCACCAGATACAGTGAGTAATTGATGGGGTTGTTATCCAAACTGTGCTTCCTATTTTGCTAAAATATCTCTTAAATCTTGCAGATTTCTTGCTTTTGGTTGCTATTGTTGTTTCTTATATTCACGTTACAGGCATGAAATTTATTTCCTAGCACTAATAGACTTGTGTCTTTGTTTACTGGCTAGCTGAGAGCTATTTGTAAATATTTCTATACCAATAACACTCCTTCCAGAGACATCATTAAATACTGGAATACCAAATTAGCAATTATAAACCTGCTAATCACTACAGTGGTATTCACAAAGGCTTTCTTTAGCCCAGGCAGATTAATCTCCCTGTGCTGCCTCTACAGTCAGGATGAAATTTCTACAGTGCAATGTGGAGCAGAAACCCAAAATTTAAGTGCTCTGTACAGTAGATTTGGCAATAGGGGGTCTCCAGAGACAGCTTCCCCAGGCTGCAGGTATCCCTGCATTATACTCCATGATTTTTTTTCTATTTAAGAAAATAAATTCTAATAAATCAAAACAAATAGCATTCATGCAAAGGACAAAACTGAACAAAAGGAGAAAGCTGCTGATCTCATGCTTCCCTGTAGAGAAAGTGAGGAAAGGGTGGGGAATTGCACAGGCACTTTCTGATTATCCTATAAGATAGGATGGGAACAATGAGGTGGTTGGGGTGAGCCTGAACAGAACACTTTCTTTTTGGCACTTCAACAACTGTTGGCAGCATTTTCTTTTTTTTAATGTCAACATTATGTGCACAGCTTCAAGGTAAGAGTTCCAAGTCACTCAAGTTAATGGATACATCAGGGATGCGGAACTGGAACACAATGTCCTTGCTGCCACTTAAAAAGATTGCAAAACTATATGTTGCTTTTGCAGGAGGAACTAGAAAAATCTGAATGCATTATAAAAGTGTTGGCCAGAAATGGGGGATTCACTGCAGCCATTTCCTTCAATGTCTGTCTCAGATGATTGAAAAACTGTGAAACTATGTCTTCTGCTCTAGTTCTGATAATGAAATACTGTCCTGCCTCCCAAGCTGGATCTACTTTCATCTTATCCAGAACTGTCCTTTTGCTGGCTGAAGGTATATTTCATACAGAAGTGAGTACTTTTTGCTCTGAACTTCCAGCTGCCTGCTTCAATGCAGCCTCAAGGCTTCAAAAATAAGGGGTTTGAATTTGGTGCAAGATCTTGTTAGTGCAGAGACAGACTCTTCTGATCAGTGGAGCAAAGGAATGCTACTTCACCAGTAGCTGTTGCTCATGGGATGTATCACCTTTCCATAAACTCAGGCTGTAGCTGAATATCCACCTGTGATGCAGGTATTACAGACTCTCAGGCCACACCCTCTTCTACCTCACCTTGCACTTGTAGGCTCCTTTCCTCAGCCCCTGTTCTTCCCATGGCCATGCAGGTGGAGTGATGCCTGAGCCATCCATTGCCTCTGCCAGCAAGAGGGGCGAGGGGAGCAGGGTGGTTACTGGGTGTTGGGAGACACAGCAGAAGAGATTCAAATGTGCAAATACAGTGTCAAGAGAAAAGTCTCAGGGCAGCCAGCCTGGCCTCCAGCTGCTGCTCCAGAACAGCACAGATCTCCCATAGGTTCTGTCAGATCTGTGAGCCTGGTGTGGCTTGTCTTGGGAATACTTGAGAGTGTCACAGGGGACAAGATGTGCTGTTCAATCGAGCAAACCAAGCCCTGTGGCTCGAAGAATGATGATTGCTAACAAATAACATTTTTTTAATCCTATAAGATATTGTTTGTCAAAACTCTCTGGTGTAAAACCAGATGTTGCTTGTGTTCCAGTGGAAAGAGCCTTGATCAAGAGGGAAATTCTTTTCTGAGATTCCAGCTTCTATGAGAATTTAGAGAGTCTCATCACAGCCCTCAAGACCCAGACTCTGCCCCCAGAGCGACAACTCTGCACAGATTTTACAAAGCTATGGTCTGCTCTGCACTGCTGCAGGGGCATTGCTGTGTAGCTAATCCAACAAGGGCAGGATTTATCCTCCTACAGTCAGGTAGGGAAGACTTGCAAGACTTGTCCTAACTGTATTTTTATAATCACACTCTTCCTGTGCACAATGGACACTGGGTGTAACAGTAAATAAGGATTGCTTTCATCTCCAAGTTCAAAATGATGAGGTTTCTCCGTTGCTTATGTAGTGATTGTGCACTGAGACACAGTGGGATGACAGCTGCCAAAGCCAGCCAAGGGTTTGGTGTTCCTGGGAGGGTGGGTCCAATTAAAGTATCTTCTATCTCACTACTACACTACTTTTACAGTGTAATTCAATCTTGCAAATCAAAACCGATTTCATTACTGTGTACCCACATAGTGAAATCAGTAAGATCTTTAGTGCTTGAAACCTGGAGCACTTTCTAAGTTTCAACACCACTTTCCAGGTTTTAACATCAGTTATTTTTCTCACGTGAGCAATACTGCTGCATTCATCTCACTGGGAGAGAAAATGCAGCAGAGGTGAGGAACTAATCTAGCATTACAAAGTGAAATCTTGTGACACTTTCAGCAGAGTCTCAGAAGATCCTGCCTGCCACTCACAGCTTTCATTCACTTCAATCCAGTTCTTTACTTTATGCAAACTGTATGTTCTGCACAGAGCAGTCACAATACTAAAAAGTGGAGAAAGGGTGACAGATGCCTGTTTTGTTTGTTTATAAACAACATAACTGGCTGTGGCAAGCTCCATGGCTCAGAGGGAAGGACACTGCTGCAAGAGAGATGCCTTCAGAAGAACCTCTGTCAGCCAGGCTGTGTGCACTCTCTCCAAAAGTAACCATGGTTCCTTGGCCTCTGTATGCAGAGATATTCCAACATGAAGTGATGTGATTTGATTTGAAAGGTGAGTCCCAGAATTAACAGGGAGCTGTAATCTAGCACAGTTTGTCCCTCCTTGTCTCCATGACCAACAAGAGCTCCCAGGCCAAGGCCAGGGAGCTCTGGTCCTTCCACAAACCAGTTCCTGCTTCTGAAAGCTGCTCCTGGCTTCAGTTTGTAGTGAATTCAAATGCAGTAAAACCCCTTCCCCGGGGATGTGGGTTTGTTCCTTTGACAAATAGCAGCCAGTTTGTGTCTCCACAGAATCACAGACTATGCTGAGTTGGAAGGGACCCACAGGGATCACTGAATCCAACTCCTCGCACTGCACAGGACCATCCCCAAGAATCAGACCATGTGTCCGAGAGTATCATCCAACTGTCAGCTTCTTGAACTCTGTCAAGCTTGGTGCTGTGACCACTTCCCTGGGGAGCCTCTTCCAGTGCCCAACCACCCTCTGGGTGAAGAACCTTTTTCTAAAATCCAACCCAAACCTGACACAACTTTAGGCCATTCCTTTGCGTCCTGTCCCGGGTCACCACAGAGAAGAGATCAGTGTCTGCCCGTCCACTTCCCCTCATGAGGGAAATACTAACAAGAAATAACTTATCCACAAAGTGCCCTGGATTCCCCAACAGTTAGAAGATGTTCAAGCTTTAATAAATAGCAGCATGTGACTGAATTACTGGTTTTTGAAAGGTAATCAGCAGCTGGACTGGAACCCATCCAAAATGAAATCCTGCTCAGTTATGCATGTCAATATGCTGGGAATCAGTACAGCTGCTGACTTCACAAAATAAGAACAGACTCTGTGCCAGTGCTCTGTCACCCTGGCAGCGAAAGAATGTTTCCTGATGTTCAGAGGGATCCTCCCATGCTTCAGTTTGTGCCTCTGGTCCTGTCTGGGCACCAGGACCTGCTGCACTGTGTATGCGACTGGAGTGCTGCTTGCTCTGGCACCAACCGAACCAGTGCCAAATCCTGTCACAGAGCCCATGGGCAACCTGTGAAAGAAGCACGTTAAAGCTGTTACTCATGAATAATCTGACAGAAAATGAGTGCATATCTCCATTACAACACATATCCCATCACTGCAAACACAACCCAGGCTGGCCATTTGGCACTGTCAGACCCCTGTGGCTGTTCCTGACGTGTACCTGCCACTGTGGTTTGGCAGGAATCTGCGATGGATGGTGTGTTTGGATTGCACAGAGTGAAATCTTTCCAAAAACTGGTTTGTTGTGGACTGTGAGCTCACAACTCTTTCCTGACACCCATGTAGACGAGAGATTTTAGCTTTCTTGTTAGACTTTCTGACTCTTCTTGCCTCACTCAGTTCAGCCAGCCAAGCTATAGAACTGTACACAAGCTCCTCCCAGCTACAAATTAAGCTGAAATCAAGAGCATGACTGCTTTAAGAAATAACATGCAACAGGCAGGAGGGAAAACCCAAAGGCACCTGTTTTACCTAGTGATGATGTCTCAGTGCAAGAGCAGGGAGGTGAGAAGGGAGAAGGCCTATCCTGTCCATGGTGGCTGTTCTGAGGAACACCAGCAGTCAGGCTTAGAAGCAGAGCCAGTTTAGATTTCAGGCCAAATCTGTACAGGGATGGTTTCTGTGGGACTGGCTCATGATGCCAACTTAGCCAAGACACACAAAGCCCCCAAGGAGCTGTAAATAGACTTCCAATGATGCATGCTGCTGCCTTCTGTGGTCATCATTAGTTCCCTTTTTCAAGCCTACGATTCTAAGCAACTATCGGCTTTATCTTAAAACTTGACTAAAGTTGATTGTGAGTAATCCAATACACACTATTCATATTACTCCTGAGGGGAACAAATGGATTATTCAAGGGCATACAGAAATTTTGGACAGTCTGAGTGTGCTGGTTTTGGCTGGGATAGAGTTAATTTTCTTCTTCCAGTAGTGGGTATGGGGCTGTGTTCTGGGTTTGTGCTGACAAGGGTGTTGAGAACAAGTGATGTTTTTGTCACTGCTGAGCAGCACTTACAGTGTGAAGGCCTTTTCTGCTTCTCGTACCGTCCTGCCAGCGATGAGGCTGGGGGTGCACAAGGAGCTGGGAGGGGACACAGCCAGGACAACTGACCCCACCCAACCCAAGGGATATTCCAGACCATATGATGTCATGCTTCATATATAAAGCTGAAGGAAGAAGGAGGAAGGGGAGACATTTGGAGTGATGGTATTTGTCTTTCCAAGCCACAGTTACATGTGATGAAGCCCTGCTGTCCTGGAGACGGCTCAACACCTGCCGGCCCATGAATTCCTTGTTTTACTTTGCTTGTGTGCACAGCTTTTGCTTTACCTGTTAAATCATCTTTATCTTGATCCACAAGTTTTCTCACTTTTACTTTTTCAATTTTCTCCCCGATCCCACCACGGGGGGTGATTGAGTGAGTGGCTGCGTGGGGCTGGGCTGCCTGACTGGGTTAAACCACAACACTCAGTACAGACTGTGCTGGGGCTTTTCAGGAACCTGAAGGCAGTCTGCCTGCTGGCCTGGCAGGCAAATTGGGCAGAGGATCACGTTGCTGAAGCAGGATTAGTCTGTAGCTCCCTGGGAAGCAGTAAGAAAATGGAAACATTATCTAACACTTATGCCATCAGAAGTTTATTTTGTATTATTTGGACCTATTGTTAGTGCTGCCCCTCCACCATGTCTCTGATGCTGAAGGTGACTATTGTCTTGAGGAAGTGCCTAAAGGATGGCAATTGTTGGCTGAGCAGGTACCCAAAAGCAGAAAGTACTCAAGAGGAACAGTGGCTGAGCATCAGGTTAGTTCCAGGTTATTGCTGGAAGGGATGCCAGAATCTCAATACATTACTGATTTTCTGTACCATGGTACGTGATCTTTATTTTTGTTCTGTGTTAAGGCTTTTAATCTACTCCTTTCCTTACTGTGAGCTGCTGCAGGTAAAATCTGCTTTGTTACTTTTGGGTCTAGCACTTCCAAAAGGATTTTGGGTTTTGATACTTTAATAAAATTTTGCATTAATATGGCTTTGCTTTTTTTGCAAGCATCTTTACAACAAACATATGACAGAAAATTAAAGTACCTTAAGAAAAAAATTCTTATTGGGACATCCCTGTAAATAGCATCTCCCAGAAACAAGAGAAGTGAACAGCAGCTTTATGCCGGAGCAGCGGCAGATGGATGATGTTTGCTCTTAATAATTGGTCTGTCTGCCTCACTTCAGTTCCAGCTTCAAACCATCATGAGAACATCAACCAGACAAGTATTACTGACAGCTACAGACTGATTTACACTGGCAATGCACCAAAAATCACAAATGAAAGGAAAGGAAGTCTACAGACTGTAGTGAAAAGGATTTTATCTTTATCAGTGCCAGTGGTTGATAATCCCTGAAGACCTGAGACAGTGTTGATGAAAGGATTGTTGTCAATGCCTCACATCTCTCATCAAACCCGTCTTCTACAGAACCCAAAAAATGCTGGTCACAGCACTGACAACTCTGCCATAAAAACCATGAGCTGTAGCCCATAGCTGCTTTTACAGCAGAGGTCTAAAAAAGTGAGATGGGGATTTAAAATTAACACCTGACAGACTAAGCATCATCTCTGGCTGAATGGTACTGAAATAATTCATGTTTACTGTTCAGCACTGCGATCAGCAGAGGCTTGTTAGCACTGAATAGGACTGAATTGTTTGAACAGACACTAGGAAAATGTAAATCACAGTGGAACCCAGAGAAAAATAATGTTTCTCTATTCCTTTTAATTGCATCTCATTAGCAGAAAATCAGTAACAGCCTGCATGTTGTGTAACACTAACAGTGCTCTTTAGCTACTGATAGCACAGGCTTGACAACAGCAAGGTAAGCAACTACATCACTCAAATACCTATGCAATTGTAGTTCCAAAACAGTATGGAAAACATCTGAACTTGGGCTAGATTTGAAGACATGCCTTTAAAAAAAGTGGTTCCATTAAGATTGGAGACTACCTGCTGTCACCATAGGCAGAAAGGCACAGGATCAGTGCTATATGACCGTGAGGGATGACTTCTGTATTCAAACATTTGAAAATGTTCATGCTATGAAAGAGATAAAAAAAAAGGGTATAAAACTAGTTTTAAATCAGCAACATCGTGCTTTGGTAGTTTCATCAAAGCATCACTTCTATGACTTTTAGCTTCTTCCCAACTTGTCCACTACTTCCAGTTCCTAAACACCAGTTCTAGCCAATACCTAGATTCAGGTTAACAGGCAATTTATAAACTGAAATGGAAATTGCTCCCTGTGTCCCAGACCACTGCAGTAATTCCAGACCTCGCAGAGCTCTCTACACTGGGAAAGCACATACCTCTGTCCTTCAGTGTCTTCAGGGCGTAATTCTTTCAGCAGATGTGTTAAAACAGGACAAGAAGAGGAGACTATAAAGTTTTGACAGAATTTAGGATGTGAGTGGTTTTGCTGTTGCATGTGTCAAGAGATGGTGCACATGAGGATGTGGCACATGCCACAACAGGGGGAAGACAAACAGTTAAAGGTAAAATATATCCTTTCAGTAATCTCCACCGAAAAAACAGCCCTCATTACGCTGAAGAGTTGCAGTTGAGTTTGTAGTGCTGCTCTGAAAATCTCAACCTGCAGTTTTTTTCCCTGTTGTTCTAGACCACCACCTAATGGTGAGCACACGCCCGGGCTCACCCGGCTGCTGTCACTGGGAACGCCACAGACACAGAGCTCAGCACCCAGCTCAGCATCATTTGTGCCAGGAGCAAACCTTTCCTTCCCCTTCCCACTGACCCTTGGAACAGCTCTTGTTCCAGCTGCACCACACCAACAGTCTAACACAGAGCTGCTCTCCACCTGCATCACTGCTGTACCTCCAGCAGCAGGACTACCTGGGAGTTCATTTTCTTACAGAACTGAATTGCGTGACCTGGATCAGCACCAACAGGCCTCGCTCACTAATTGCTTAGGACACTCTTATCCTAGAGCCTCATTCCCGTAGATTACTTAGGCTTAGTACTTACTCTAAAATAACTTGCTTTATCTGTGGCAGTGCACAGAGCAACCTCACAGAGCCACTGCAGGCTGGTTCCTGTTCCCTGCCTCGTCCTTCTCATGCGGATCAACGAGCACCGTCTGTGCTCCCTCACTCAGTCCAGGCTGTCTCCCATTACTGGTACAGAAATTAGTTCCTGTAAATTACTTCCCTAACAAATAGATTCTAACTCTCCCTTTCTTCCCCTTGTGGATTTATATATTAGGAACCTTTGGAAAAAAAGAAAGAAAAAATCCTAGCACTCTTGCTTTGACTACCTTCTCCTATAAAACATGCAGTAGATGTGTTAGTCCTAGTCAAA
>NW_021940535.1:41458710-41503588 GCF_001715985.3 Manacus vitellinus
TGTGCTTTTAGCTCCATTAGAACAACGCAGAAGAATTTCCCGAGAACTATTCAAAATACAAAGAAACTTATTTCCGAAGTTCTATGTAACAATACTGTTTCACAGATCAACCTGTTCTCATGAAATTCCAAACCTAACTCAGAGACCTGGAGGTTCAGACTGCAAACAACTTCTGAACCTTTTCATGTGTCTGGCACCACTGCAAGCACTACATGTTTATGAATGTTAAGACACTTTCACAGTTGTATGGAGGACATATTCAGGAGTCAGGTTTAATTAACTGCAATTCTGCTCTTAAAATCCCCCACTGACAAGAGGATAACGACATGGCTGGAGATTTCTGCAATTCATATTGCTAAGGCTTTGAAAATTTCATTAATTGACTGACCCATCTTTTTTTTGTTAAGAGGGAGCAGAGGCAACGCCTGCCACACTCACCTGCAGTGTCCCTTCTAAACACTTTACAGAATGGCTATGATGTAGATTCAGGCGAAAGCCACTTTCCTGTTGGTTAGTTTCAAGGTTCTATGGCAACAGTTGACAATTAGAGATGAACCCTGGTGGGAAACAATGAGGGATAAATCATAGCACAGACAAATCCCTCACCTGTGATGTGTTGGCAGAGGAATTACTATTTGCTTGCTGTTGATGAATTTGTGCAAGCTGCTGTTTCTGCATTAGTGCCAGTTGCTGTTGATGTTGCTGGTATTGTTCGGCTGTAAATGCTGAACAAAATATAAAACGAGAAAATACTATATCAAAATATGTAGGTGTTGTGTATATAAACACATCTATTTTATAAACCTAAAGAAACCCCAAAAAAACTACCACAGCAAGTTCCTAAGAGACTTATGCACCTTTATGTCAAAAAGCTGACACTCTCCTAGAAATTTTTTGTTCAAGCTAAACCTTCTCTTTTAAAGCTGTTTTTTATAGTGTAATAACTGAATTCAGCTCAAGATATCAAAAAGGGAGAGGGAGAATGGAACCAAAACACCATCAAACCCACCAAAAAGTTATAATAGATTAAAAAGAAAGAAGAGGTAGAAATGGCATCATTGTTTTCACTTTGTGAAACTACAATATCTGCATTATTTGTGGAGTAGGTTTATATGCCCAACTAGGCAACTGCAAGGCAGCCCTCACTGACAGCACTCTGCAGGCAGCGAGGGGCTACAATTAAGATTTTCAGCTGAAATCACTAAGCTGGGCACACTCACAACTGGGTTGGCTATCACAGTACTGTATTTTTGTTGTTTGTAACCACACATGTACAAGCAATTCCATCAATAAAAAATTTCACGAAACTACACCCTTCTCTCTAAAAATCTTAGAAAGGTGACTCAGTCAAGCAGAATTTTGTCCAGTTAACCCACAAGTATAAAACTGATAAAGTGTTACTTGTACAGATTGACAAGGAGATGCCCAATGGTGCAGCAGAGTCACCAGTTCATTAACTAACTTCAGTGTTAAATTTTTTTTTTTTAATTTACATTTCCAAAACAAAATGAAGTCTCAGTTTTCAATTTACAAACTGAATCAAGGCTGGAGTGTGAATGCCCTTGCAAAGGATATGTCCTTCAGATTTTCCCTTCCATTTTATACTCAGATTGTATAAATGCTCCCAAGTAAGTGCTGTAAATAGCATTCATACTTCAAGAATGCAGTGGAAGTCACACTTTTGAGGAAGTTCACTACTGTCTGGCAACAAATCACCATCACACTTAAATCCTGTTCACAAATTGCAAATTTTAAGAATTTTTTGTTAATCTACTCCTTCAGGTTTGCTTACCTGAAAAAAAAAAGTACATTTCTATCAAAACTATAATAATGTCCTGCTTCTGGATACAACAGGATTCTGAAGACCAATTATACCTTACATATAAACTCGAACAACAAATCAGTATAAATGGTTAACCAAAACAAGAACTAATATTTGGAAACATCAGACCAAACACTACTGAGCATGCATTTTCCCATTGAATTTGTCCTTTTCTGGTGTAAAATTTGTTCGAAATACTCCTAGTATGCACTAGAAGTAGCATTAAAATTATTACCAGCACTTTTGCTGTCTGAACACTTGAAGTGACAGATTTTGATTCAGCTGCTACAGTCACGTTATTTTTTTTTTTTGTAAGTAACATCCTTCAGCAAGTAAGGATGTAGCACTTACTTATACAGTCAAAATGACAAATTCCTTCCCAATACTGTTACAGTTAAATCTCACAGCAATGTTTTAAACTATTCTTAGGAGAATAGCTTAGTAGTAGTAACACTGCTCATAAATGTCCTTACTAAAAAAACCAAAACCAAACAAACTAGAATTCATAGACCAAATACTCAAGGAGTTGACTGTTTAATTTATATAAAGAGTTAAGATTTATAAGTTCTTTAGATTTTTTTTAAACTGTCACCAAACACAAGTTAGGGCGAAAAAGCTTTAGCACACAAAGATTAGCATGTAGAAAGCTGACCAGCAGTAGCAGAGGGAGAAAAATGGATATATTGTCCTGGTACTGAGAGATATGTCATTTCTATTGATCCATTAGTAGTGATTTATTGCTTTTTTAAACCCTGAAATTTAGAATCAATATGGTTTAGCCAACATAGTGCCAATGATATTGAAGGTTCCATTTATTTATTTATTGTGTGATTCTTGGAGTGTCCTGTGCAGGGCCAGGAGTTAGACTTGATGATCCCAGTGGGTCCCTTCCAACTCAGCATATTGTACAATTCTAAGAACAAGGTATTTTATTCTGTAGTATGACACATAATATAATGTTTAGTATATACAAAGCTTAGGAATAGATTGCATAATTGATGTAAATAAAGACAACACACAGAACGATAAAGAGGAAAATGGGCAAAAAGAGTACGTTATACCACCATCTTTGACTGAATTATGATTAGAATTTCCACCATCATAATCATCTCACTTTTGCCTATTTAAGTAAAATTTACTAATAGTTCATTTCAGTTTTCAAGTCCTAAGTATATTTGAGATCTAACCATAAAACAGAGTTGAGGTAAGCAGTCACCTGTGTTGGTTTAACCACCTCCAAAATACTGTTTTCTCTCGGAAGAACAACTAATGAAGCTTACACGGGCTGTGTTTGTTCAGGACAGACTACACTGAAGATCAGCTGTAAGTGCTCCCCCTTCTTTCCGGAAGTGCCATTTAGAAAAACTGTGTTTCCAGTTGTACATCAGCGAATCTCTCTCCAGGCACTCTGTGACCCTTGCAGCTGTACATTTCCCACCACTACCAAACAGTTACACAGCTGTCAAAGGAAACAAGTGACAGAAGAACACCACTATGACTACCACCCTCATCTGTATTCCAACTGCTTCTCTTCCACTTAAAAAATACTGCCTGGAAAATACACTCAAGAACATTTTGGGCATTTTTTCAATTTAGGTTAAATATTCAGCAACATTTTTGCTGCTTCCCTTATTGAAGGTAGAAGTCTACCAGACATTTCAAAATACTATTTACAACACTATCAGAGATCTACTGTGAATTCTGAATCAATTGCATCCAGGTTAGAAATACAACACTGCTCATAAAGGACTGCTGCAAGCTACAGCCTCCTAAAATAATCTGATTGGTATTCCTTTCCCATTCCACAGGATACACAGATATGCTCATGTACAAGAGGTTACAGATTGTAATTATATAAGCCAGCTCTTCCCTCTCCATGTTAAAGAAACACTACATTGAAGGTTTTATTGAAAGCAATAGTACTGAGAACTACCCAAATCAAAATTTCTTCCCAAGACTGCAAGCTAGGACATCATACTCTGTTCATCTTCTGTTAGAAGCCACCATGTACTTTGCTAACACCACCACTGGGTTTCTTCCCCTCCTGCTCTCAAGGTATAGTCTACATTACACTTCAATTGAAGAAATAAGCACATGAATTGTGAGATTTAAGTTGCTTCTGAAAACTATTGTTTCCATGCAAAAAAAAAAAAAAATGGTATGTACTTTACAAGGAAGTACTTTTGTCTATTTAACCTTCCATACTCATTTCCTGTGGCACGCAATTGTGACTGGAACTGGGGAAATGGTACATGTAGAAGAAGTAAAAGTGACTGTCATTCTCTTTTGTGTCATACACAGGTCTTTATCTGCCTGGGAAAAAACCAGCAGGCAAGCAGCAAGCCCAGACCTTTCCTGAACACTGAAAACAGGAACCACATTTTTGGTAACTCAGAAGAGTATTGCTATACAACACCAAACAAACTTACATATTCCTGACATTACTGGAGGCATTTAAGGCTTTAAAAACATTCATAAAGCAACAGACAACTGAACAACAGCTTGAAGTTTAAACATGGACAAGACAAAACATTTACTAGTTAAAGACAACATATGAGATTTTAAAACAGTCTTGCTTCAGCAGCCCCAGAGTGCAGTGCATACAGACTCTTCTCAAACAGCATGCTGGGACCTCAGTGGTCCTGGTTCCATCACACAGTAATGACTATTTTATAGTTTGCAATTTACTGAATACAGCAGTGACGAAACATCCAGTTTCATTCACTACACAGAATCACTATACAGAGAGAGATGAAGGTGGAAATCTCAACCACCACTACCAATACACAATAAATAAGAACATTATAATTTCAGAGTATCTCAACTGTCTTTCACAGCTAACAGCTGCACTTCTATACAAAACCTCTACATACTTTCCAAGGCACTTGCAGTAATTTATGCAAGTCACCAGACTCAACCTAGTTCAACTCCTTTTCTAACCTTAAACATGAGAAACCTTTAAGGCCCAATTCTACCTGGAGTTATTCACATCTCAAGCTGGTTATCAGCAGATGGGCAGCTCAAACTTTACCAAGAGACTTGGCTACACAAATGCTTCTTGTTTTCTTGCAGCATACTGTATCAAGTTGTCACATTTCAGTTGAGACAACCCTCAGATTTTAAGTCAGTACATTGTGTTATTCTGTTATTCTCTTAACAGCTTGGGACAACAAACACACATCTATTCTGCAACTGTATTAGTGCTATACTTTGGCAGCAAGGAAATGGTTTCTAGCTTACAGACTGCAAAAAGCAATGGGAGGTAGAAGAAAAAACTTCAGGAGTTTTTAGCTACGAGTACAAGGAAAGAAACATCGTACGTGACTGATACTGACTGACAGGGTAAATGACTGCCCAGTATCTCCTTTGTGACAGCTACAAATCCTGTTTTATTAAGAACTGAATTATTGCACACTGTACTATCAATGTGTTTTCCTCCAATCATTTTTATGAGCATTTGTAAACCCTGGATGATTACATGTCCATTTTTTTTCCCCTCAAATTAAACCACTGAATATCAACTTTCAATTGGATGATTCTGTTTATGTATCACCCAAGTTCTCTGGGGTGCTGATACTCAACAGGTGTTGAGTATCTGGAGCACAGAGCAACAGTGATACTGTCAATGGACTTTGAGCTCAAAGATCCACAATTTGCAGCAGTTTTATAACACAATATAAAACTGTGCTAACTGGTTTTACCAGAGTTTTTAACATGTACCAGCCTTACAGTGCTGTAGCTTACATTTGGCTTCTCTGAAAACTCCAGTAGCTCCCAAATGTGGCCAAAACCAGGGAGGACGGCGGGGCTGACTGCTGCGTTTGTGTGAGATTGGTCTTTGCAGGACAAACAGCCACAGTCTCCCCTCACAATCCCTCCTGCAAGTTTCACCGTGCTGTGACTCACCCACCAGTTGTTACTCTGTTTCCCTTCAGTAGAAAATACAGACTTACAAAAAATTGACCACAATAACCAGCTTCCTAAAAGAACAGGGAGCATATCCTGGAAAGGAGAAAATGCATGTGTAAACTCCCCTTCCCTGTACTAGCATTCCCTTTCATTTCCTGAATGGAAGATGCTCGCTAGATTTGCCAGGCAAACTGAGCAAACTTCGTGGAGTGAACACCATGACCTACCCACGTAATAATTTCTTTTTCTTTTTTTTTAGTAAAAAGTTTTAAAAATGTAATACTGAGAGATTCAAACAGCTTAATTAAACCTTTCAGCAAAAGTTTCAGTCCTGTTAAACATCTAAAGAATTAGCTATTTAAATTACAGTAACTTTAAACCACTTAGAAGTTGTTTCATAACATTGTTAAGTATCTGTTCTCATGAGCGGAAATGTTATTTCAGTGGGAAAACTGAGGCCTTAATACTATATTGGGTTCAAAGAACCTCTCTACAATCCACTTACAGTACTAGATTTCCTGATCCTTTCAGTGGATGACAATTAAAGAGGCAGTTTTGATCAGGTAACAGAAGAAAGATCCCCTAACTAAAGCTTTCAACTGAGAAATTCCATAAACTACAGAATTGCTAAAGTGTGTGGAAAGATGATATATTATGTTACAATGTTTTCTTAAGGGAAGCACATGAGAGCATCACATCCCTGCTGTGTAAGAGAACAATTAGTGGTTACTAATGCCACAGTGAATGCAAAGCAAACATCAATCACAATGCTAAGTAATCCAGAACATCACATTTTTAAATCTCTCTCTCATGAGAGATGTCATCTGGGTTACACTGCCTGGTTAAAGACTTTCTACTATATAGCAAGTTCTCACCAGTGAATTCAGAAGATTGGAGAGACTTAGAGCCATCAGTGTGATTTAGTATTTGATGCACCAGGCCCAAAGTTGTTTCACTTTCTGAAAAGAAGTTCAAGATTGGTTTTACTTAAACATGGTATTATTAGGCACTATGAGAACATGAATCATTACACCCTTGATTATTACTACAACAGCCTTTTATTTCAGCCCAACAGAAGTGTGAAATTCCTAAAATCAGAACTCTAGAAATTATAAACTAGATATAAGGTCTACATATGAACTCCCTACTTGGTAGCAGAAGACAGACAGAAAATAATTAATAAAGATTTTTACTAGCCATTGAATGAAAGCTAGAAAAGTTTGCTGTGCATTTATATTTGTCTGCCCATCATTCTTAATATGAGTTTCCCCCACACCGTCTCAGGCCAGTTATAAATGTGGTGATCCTTGCACAGAATGCAAAGTGTAACAGTTTCTGCAAACCCAGAGATCCATCACTTTGGAGCAAAGTTTTACTCCAACTGAGTTGAAGCTGAATAAGAAAACCTAATACAACTACGAAGTCTTGAAGTCTCCAGAAATGCTCAAGTGTTTTGGTATGGCTCTTATCCCATCCTCAGTCACATTTCCCAGATTAAAGAAGCTTTTCCTTCTAATATTTCCTCCTTCAACTAAGCTTAGGGTGGACTCTAAACATCTGTTAAAACATCTCAAGGCCATTGCTTCTTCAACCAGGACACCAACAGCTCAGTCACAGATGGGCCAATGATGATTGAATTCCAATGATGATTGAAAATAGCCATTACAAATTCCAGTACTTTTCATGACCAAGTTTATCATGTAATGTGAAAGAAGTATTTAAAAAATGGGAAAATAGTAACACAGATAGCAATGTTGAGACTGTTACAGATACAAAGGTTAAATAAAAAGATCTGAACACAGCCAGTGGTGGCATGAAAACCATGAAAAGGCAGGACAAGCTCTTCTACTCTGCTGCAAGGAATTGCCACAAGGACTGAGGAGCTTCCTCCTGCTTCTTTCTGGGAAAGGGTTGCCTAAAATCAGGCATCAGGTATCCTTAATAAGAATATGAAATAACAGTATAGAATCATAGAATGGTTTGGATCAGAAAGGACCTTAAGGTTCATCTAGTTCCAACCTCCCTGCCACAGGCAAGGACACCTTTCACTACACCAGTTGTTCAAAGACCCCATCTAACCTGGCCTTGAACACTTCCAGGGATGGAGCAACTTCTCTGGGCAACCTGTTCCAGTGTTTCACCACCCAGACAGTTAAGAATTTCTTCCTAATATCAAATCTAAACCTATTCTCTTCCAGTTTGAATCCATTTCCCCTTGTCCTGTCACTACATGCTCTTGTAAAAAGTCCCTCCCCATCTTTGTTGTAAGCTCCTTTCAGGTACTGGAAGGTCCCAACTAGGTCACCCCAAAGTCTTCTCTTCTCCAGGCTGAACAAGCACAGATCCTTTAACCAGCGTTACCTTATTTGGGAAATGGAAGTACAGTTCACTATCCTGCTAGACACCCAAATGTGCTAAACTGCTTTTAAAAAGCAGATTAAGAGATGCAAAAAAGAGCATGCAAGTGTACTGGGACAGTGAAGTTACTGAATAGTAAAGCACAACTTGCATCACATCATCTAAATATCTGATTTACAAGAAAATGAAAAGTAAATTATTTTGGATTATTTAACTATGTTCAGTATTCCTGCAGCTTTTCATACAGTAAGATCTACAATCACAAACATCAAAACTCTAACAATGTTCAGTAAGGCTTTTTCTCAAAGGGCAAGTTACAAATTCACTGAGCAGTTAACTGCCAGCCTCTTCAGCCTTGCCAGCTTTCAGACTGTTTTCAAAGTGATCCAGCTTCTGGGTGACGAAGGCAGAAAACAACAGAATGCAAGACTGCTGCCTGCTCTTACTGTAGAGCCTGGGAACCAGTGCTCCAGTCTTTCACTAGTGACGGGTATCCCTGCTCTGCTTCCTAAAGACAAGGCTGGAACAGAAAGATACATGCTGTGCAGTCTTAAGACTCTTAACTTTTGTCTCTAACTTTTGTTACTAGATGTAAGCATTCCAAAGTCCAAATGCAACATATTTAACAAGTCTCCAGCGGAAAGCACAGTCTGTCCATAATATGATGCAGTTCAAAGACTACTATTTGCCCAGCAGAATCAGCTCAATCTAACAAGGGACAGAAACACTTCAGATGAAACCTTATGACTATTGTACACTCCAGAGTTACAAGCTCCATCTCTGAAGATTTTGATTCAGAAACTTGAGACTGTCAGCAATACAGGCTCCTTTTCTGAAGTAATTTTGCTGCATTTTGTTCACAGTTAGTAGCTTCCCAACTGAACAAGTTAATTCTCCACAATAATCTTGATTTAATGCTCTTGCTTGCCTTTTAGTGGTGTTCTGTATAACATGTGTGAAGATCTCTGAATCAGGTCTTTTTGCAAGAGGGCAAAGGATAGTTTTTCATAATTCTTCAGCAAGATGAAAAGGAATCACCCCCTTCCAAAGTGACGCTACTTTTCTTGGCCACTTGATCCTGGTGCCAAAGTTTAGCTTTCAGCACACAGCAAGTGTTCAAGTAACTTTGTAAAGGGATTTCTTTTTTTTTAAGGCATCCCTTCTCAGTTTATACACAAAATCTCAATGCAACAACATCTTCCACACATCTTTGATGCTGAGCATTCTGAAAGCCAGGACCAGAATAACCTGCATTTCCTTCAGGGTCAAAGGCACTTCAAAATGTTTATAAAATGCCCGGTTCTTTGGGGAAACTTCTCCCTGATCTTCAGGATGAACAACAATGCTTCCTGTAGCCAGAGAATGGTATGTCACAGCACAGCTTCTAGAACACATCCTCTGCTTAACAGAGGACCTGAGATACAATCTCTACTTCATGCCCCTGCTGGCCATGTATAACAGACCTGAGAAGCAAGGTTTTCCATAGCAATTGTTCCATGTCAGCAGCATGTCTGCATCATTCAAGGCAGAAAAAGTCCAAGACTTATCTACACTTTAGTATGGAAACAGACAAAACTCATGTGACGGTACACAATAAACATGGCAACATGACCACCTCTGCTGGTCACTACAGAATCCTAGGATGAGCTTCATCTTAAAGGCAAGCAATATGGTTTGACCACAACTCAGAGTAGCAGTAAAAAGATTAAAAAAAAAAAAAAGGTATTAATAAGTGTTTTCTGGTAGAAAGACCAACAGCCAATTCAAAAACCTAAAAGGTAAAGAGGAAGAAACCTAAAAAAAAAAAATCTATGCCCACAACAAACTCCCATCTTTAAAAATGATGAAGAAAAAGTAACAGGTACACTGTACAGGGTTGTTAATCTGTAGTAGTAACTATTAGAAAAACTTTAGTACAGCTGTTAAGATACCTGATGTTCTCTACAGTATTTGCCACAGAAAGTAAGAAGACAACTCAGCAGCTGCAACTGACTGGTACCATTGAAGAAGTCAGACTCACATGAGACATACAAACAGCCTGTGATCTGTGCAGACAACCTATCTCAAAGAATCCTTTAAAAAACAGAAAAAAAAATCCACTAAAAACCAGACTGGCACCGAGAATTAGACTCTGCTCCTTTTGAACCCCTACACTGACAATCAGCAGTACATCACATAGACACAAACTTCTATACACCTCCAATGCCACAAGAATTCCAACTAAGATTATAAATATACAGATACAACTGCCCAACTATACTAATAATAAGTGACTATCCGAAGACTGTGGTAACTGATTTAAAAGTGTATCTATTAATTCAGACAGATACATTTTTTTATTGAATATTTAATTCCTGTATCAAGCCCTAACAAAAATATGAAACTAAACTCTAACATTTAGATTCTGAAAAGCTTGGAATACTAACTTACATATTTTACATGGATACTAAGCCATCTGTACAGAATTCCAAGCACAAATTAGTGTTATATACCAGGTACTTACACACATGTATTAATTCCCCAGGGGCTTCAAGATGTAACCACACAATTAAACTCCGGTATGAAACTCATCACCATAAATAATAATAGCATTTAATTCCTAAATGATGTAGATAAACATCCTAACCATCTATTTCAGGAAAAAAGACTCTAAAAGGGTGTGTGTGTTTATTTATACACACACACAATTATATAAGCTTTAAACTCAATCAGTCAATTTTTCAAATCTACACGATTTTCAGATGCAAAGTATTGCCATTAATACTTTAAAGTGCATTTATAATCTATTCAGTACCCCATAGTTTTGTTTTCACACTCATAACCTGGCTACCATTTTATCATAGTTCAGACTGGTCATCATCCAGAGGATGCTCTCATTCAGTTCTGGACTTGCTTTACTTATTTGAACCACTTGAAGGGCAGAATTTAAACACCAAAAGCCACACTTATATCACAAACCAGAAGGACCATCACTTTTAGCCTTTGTACATTTCCAGCAAGAATTATCATAAAAGAGGAAAGAAAGGGGGATAGGGGCAAGGACCTAATCTAGGACAGCATGGAGAGGAAGCAGGAAATAAAGCAGCAGAACAAAGGCGCTCACTAACTCTACAAATACAAGTAGAAAGAATTTTCAGGTTAAAAAACCCAAAACGTGGTACAGGGAGAAAAAGTACAAAACATATTGGCAAACAGGAGGATTAAAGTAATCTGATACCAGGATATCAGATTTTGAGCAAACCACCAAAACACCTCACAATTTGATTATTTTATTAGGTATATGCATCTCTCCCCACTGCACTCCTACATTATCCAGGTATTCTGATTGATTTCCAAAGCCATAATTCAAAATGGTATGGAAAACATGATTCTAGAGACTCCTTACAAAGGTGAACTTTTAAAGTTATTTCTTTATAAAAAAACCTGTCACTTTAACCTACTATAAAAAGATGACATTTATGGTACTGACTCATCAAAATTCATGAGTTATTTAAGTCCCAATCTAACACTGTAAATGCCAGGCTTCCAATATGAAGAGCCCTACAAAAAGAGTGATGCTTTCCAACAGTGTTCCAATTAAAAAACACCACCACATCAAGTTTTTTCAGAGTCAGGTCCTCAAATCTGTAATTGGGTTCTGTAAGATGTAGTCTGCCACTTGCTGACAAGACGTAGAGGTGATTAGTCCAAGAGTTTCGCTAAGCATGAGCAGATGCATCAGTGAGAGTGGGCTGGGTACTTTTTGGATGGGAAATGGCATTTAAGTTCATTTAAGTTCAATTAAGAATTCATAGCATGCTGGGATTTTAAATGCACACATTTTAACTAAACAATTCCCATCACCACCACACTTTGTATTAAAAAAAAATTTGGAATGTAGTATTTACATCAACATTTCAATTAACATGTTTTTAATTTTAAAAATCCAAATCCTCAGTCAACTGAAACCCTACACAATATTGTTTTTAAAGCTTTGCATTTCTAAACCTGTAATTACATACCACTGTAGCACTTGTATAAATCTCAGATGCAGTACTCTACTGCTAGCAATAAATGCAAACAAACATTCCACGTAGCAAATAAAGAGATACACATGAAGATGGGCTGTTACCACCAAAACAGACCACGATGTAAAGTATGGATGACCTAATGATATTCTGGATTTTCTGAATCAAGTTTAAAACTTCTGGAAGCAAGTTTGTTAAATTAAACATACCAATATGTGCTGAACCACTGCTACTTTTACTTTGTGTAGAGGTACTGCATGTCTGGGTCCCGGGTTGTGCTGTGCCTGTTCGATTTAAACCCCTGTATAATTTCCTACAGGAGAGTTCATCATTGTCACTGTCATGTAGGGATGGTGTCCGAGGCCTAAAATGCCGCCATCTACATGATTTGATATTGACTAGTATCTGACTGAGGTCTTTTGAGAAAGATTTGTCCGAGGTATTTGTTTCTGAGGTATTGGCAAATTGACTGATTGAAGAGTGTTGTGATGAGGAAAACCTTTCCAAATCCAGGTGATGAAATGCATTATCGTAGTCCGAATGCGCTCTGTCCAGCAGCACCCTGAAACCAGGACAACAGTGCAGAATTACACAGTGGCAAGAAAACACGGAGAAAGTCACCAGTTTGACATGTGTGCTTGGGGATGACAAAGGGATAGAAGGAGCTACACAAAGCTCTTCTAGAACAAGCAAACACACACTCCCCCCCAATGCATGACTACCTATTATTTTACAGTAAATATTATATTTAGGTATATTTTAGCTTTTACTGTTTCAAGAGCTGGAGATACAACATCATGTATATATTAAGACTGCAACAACATGTAATTAAAAAACACCTAGACAATAACATCGCTTAACTAATTAAAAAATGACTGAAATACTCTCCTGAAGTAACTTCTTCAAAAGCCTTACTCCCATATATACATATATACTACAACCATCCTAATGCAGTAGGGGATGTCACACATTAAATCCCAAATCCCCTTGCAAAAACCCCAGTAAGAGCCTTCAGCTCTCATTCCAATTTTCCTGATTAGTTTACTAGTATGTGAAGAGATGCTAAGCACAAATCTGAAAGGCAAATCACATTCTTACTTTTAATCAAAATTTAATCCCAATGTACTATTTTCCTAAAGACATAACACAATATTTAAGAAAGAGCACTTATACAGCAAACCATTTATAAAATGTTTTTGATAAATACTCTTAGCAGCAAAATGCCTGAAATAAGTCATTAAATTCTTTGATATTTTTGAAAAAGTTTGAAATTTAAGTTATCGTCAGTTTTAAGCATCCCTCCCAAAAATCACCAAATATGGTCTAAATTCAGAAAAGCATTTTCTGTCAAATATAATTTTTGCTATCTTTAAGTGCTACTATTTGAAGACAGCTATGCAAATAATTTAAATACAAACCACCAATCACAACTGAAAATACACAAGTATTTTCACCTCAGAACTTGGGAGTGCAAGTAATAAAAAAACCCAGAACTACTTAAGAAAACAGTACTAAAGCAGCTTCCATTAGCACAAAATAAAAATGGAGACATTAACCAGCTAAGGAAACTTGGATCAAATATAAATATTAAAAAAGTCAATCTCTCCGCGGTGTTCGAAATTCTGAGTTTTTTCGGTTTGGGGTTTTTTTTTAACTTTGCTGCTCTTTATGTCTGATTTTTTTTTTAAATTTTATTTTTAAAAGCAACAGCAATTCCATAGCTCTCACCTTCCACCACGGCCAACCCGTCGTCGTGCAAACCCAATACACCTCTGGGGAACGGTGAGGGTGGTTAAGCAGTATCTGTAACGCACGTCTCCTACTCTTCCCTCTTTAGGGCTACTCCACGGCCAGTTGCCAGGTTGGTCTAAATGAGGCTTGAAATAATTTTAAACAGTTAGACACAAGATGTTTTCCAACAGTGACACTCTGTCTTATAATACATAAGGAAATTCTACTTACAGCATAGTACTGACAGCCTGCTTTCCTACGGAAGGCAAAAGGACCATCGGGATCATTTTCTTCCTCAGCCTCCGAAGAACCAGACAAAACCTTTAAAGAGGGGATGGGAGGTAGGGTATATGAGGAGAGATATTAGCAAATTCATGAGTTTTATTTCTGTTCTTTCCCCAAGAGCAGTACAAAACTCTAGAAGTCCTACCTGGGAGAGAGGTTCTTCATCTGAGCTAGGAAAATCATACTGATTCAAATCTTTAGCATTAAAGACTGGCAGTGCAGCAGGACTTGTCTGTTGAGGAGTAGCAGCAGCGGACGAAGGTAAGACTTTTGGCTTCTTCTCATACTTTCTTTTGGGTCTAATAACATCAGGCTTATCTTGCTGCAAGAAAAATAAAAAGCAGAGTAAAATTACACACAGATGAAAATTACATTAAAACAGGAGTTTAAGAAAACTCCTGTGTAAGCAAGCCAAAATGTGAAATCATCTCTCCACCATCTTGATAGTAAAACATGCAGTCATTTCAAGAGTATCTGGATTTCGTTTTCAGTAATGGAAACATTTAAGAAACAAGGTGGAATCATGCACTGTTTGCTCAATCTGTGCTGGATAACTCACTAGCAGTTAAAGTGACAGAACTACTTTGGAGAAGCAGACCAAAATACATATGATGATCTCCATGAGGCACCTTTTTCATTTTCTAGCATTTTGACTTAATAGCCACTTATGCAGCATTAGGGAATTATTAAGTACCAAACAATGCTTTAAAGGCAAAAATAGAAGTTAGACTTCTCAAAGATATCTATAATCTCACAAATGCCTCTAAAAATTAAACACATTTCCCCATACTATGCAAAGCAAAGTTTAAGTGCCTTTCCCAAGTCTCCAAGAACCAGATTTCTTTCAAGCTGTGAGACGCTGCACTGACCCAACAACACTGAGAGGCAAGTACACGCCAGCAATCACAACTACATTGCTCTACTATCAATGGAAGAATTCACTGATTCAAAACACACTGTCAGTTTCAGAACAGCCTCTGGATACTCTTCACTCACAAGGAGTCTTGGTTTAAAATTCAAATTATACCTCAGCATTTCTCCTGTGTTACCTGACCTATTTAACATGCTCAGCTGTTTGCACTGTAGTTATGCTTTGTATGACACAAAATTAAAGCCTGCAGGAAAAAAAGTGCTGGTCAGCTGTCTAAATCAAATAAGGTTCTTTGATACTTTACTTAAATACAAAACCAGACAAAGATATAGAGCATGCTGGGAATACCAGTAGATCCTATCTTAAAAACAAAAACCAACCCTCTGGATTAAAATAGCTACATAATTTAGAACAATACATGGATTTTACATCAGTAGTTCCATCTTTGTACAACATCTAGGTAAAAAATACAGTTTTGTTCAGGATATCCTAACTTTAGGGGCAGTATTAGAGAAAAATGTTTCTATCCCCCTGAATGAGAACACAATTGCACGTGTCCTTTTGTCTGTAGTTTGTCTAGAATTTATTTCTGTCTTAAGAAATAAAGGGAGTCTATATGTTATCCTCATAACTCCAACAAAGCACTTTATTTCACTTGCAGCTTTGCTAACTGTTGTTAGCTTCATAAAGCCTCCCCTCTCCTATCCTAAAATGCTGTATCTTGCGTACTTTATAGCCAAACAGTAACTCAGTTACTGACATTACTCACTTTGACTTTATATTCTTTCAGTTCCATAGCTTCTTGGTGTTTAAAAGAACTGCTGTTAGTCACAGGAATGATGGGAATAGCATAGGTAGGTTTTAGTGGCTGCCGCTGCGCCATGACTTCAGACATGATCTCTCCACTGTAGTCACCCAAATTATACCTGAAATCAAAAAACATTTGTTGGAGTGCTTACAATGTACATCTGGTAAAAAAACTGAGAAACATGGAGAAACACAAACTAATACTTGGAGTTTGGGGTAAAGGGACATCCAGGACATCAGCAAGAAGTACAGAAAGTATTATTACAGAAAAGGGGACTGACTAATAACATAGAAAATTTATTGCAATGGTTAATACTGACAAATAAAAAATGATAACTACTCTGTAAAGCATCTCCAAAGCACAATACTATAAAGGAAAGAAGCAGAAACTAGAAGGAAAGAACAGGAGAGTTACCCTCCCCCCTCCCTTGGGGACTGTTGCCATTTAAAACCCATACATTTATCACTTGAAAGGTTTTAAACAGTGAGGCAGAGTGCCTTATTCATTAATCCTTCCCCTTTTGTGTCAGGGAATATTTTCACAACAAGTAGATCCATGAAACATATTACATTTCAAATCCTGTGACAAATGCTGGGTTGAAGTGCAGTTCTTCACTCTGAGGGAGGTATTAGTGTCTTCCCTCTATTCAGCAGCTTATTTTATGAGAAAGCTACTGTGAAAACCTTTTAAATTTCCCCCCTCTCTGGTTCTGCTTAAAAAGCTCAGTGCTTAAAAAAAGTGCCCTAGCAGAAAAATTCAGCTTGCCTCCCTAAGAATCCAGACTAAAAAGTTAGTTCTAGAGCTTTAAGACACCGATTCAGAACATTTGCTTTCAAACATGGATACTTGAGCTAGGGAAGTCTACTCAGATTCTAAGTATGAACCTAAAGAACAGCTCCACATTGCAACTGTAAATCTCAGCCAATTAGGAAAGTGACAACTGAGTATTTGGCCCTCAGCACAGCTGACCAACAGGATGTCAAAAGAAGCACAAGTTGGAGATGACTCACACATTTTATACTCTATGAAATGATTACCTCTTTTCTTCAAGAGGGTGTTTGATCAAGCTTTTTTAGCAAAGAATCGTGATCATGAAGTCAAAGAATGGTAATGTTTGAAAATGGCCTGAAAAATAGCTGGTATTTCCTTAATCTATGCATTTAACATGCATTTTCACCTGAAACTATGATCTCTCTTCTGGTATAACATACAGAATAGATAAACACATTTGAAAATATGTACACATCTAATGAAACAATGTAGCTCAGTTTGACGGATCACCTTGCCACAATAAGCAACTTCCTAGCCTTATATTTTGCTCTCCATAGCCATATACGAAACTATGTTATCCTGTAAACCCATGTCTAAATACTTATTTTAAAAATCTCCCACTGTTTAAATATTTGAAGCAATCAGAATATAAAGCAGCTTCCAAAGCTTTCTGCAGCAACTTTTCAATGAACATTACCTCTTTTCCATAATTTCCAGTGTTAAATGCAGCAATTCTCTCTTGCTTTTTTCTCTTCTCTTTATCATCTCCAGGATGGTCACTGCACGACTGAGATCTCGACGCAGCTTAAGCATCTTCTCGTAAGAAGCTTCATCGTTTTTCCGATTCTGCAGATACACAGAGTATATGTGATTCCCCTCATCATTTAAATTAAGTAATCTGAACCACAGTAAGTTCTAAATATTTATATACATCAAAAAAAAGACAAGTCATATGCCAAACCAAGGAGAAGCATGTGCATGTTATCAATGAGCTACAGCTTACTAATACAATAAGTAGGTTTAATGGTAGATTTAGTGAAAAAATTAATATAAATTTTCATTTAATAGCTGTTCTAAGGTAGTTTTGCTTTTCACCCTTGCAAATTAGAAAAGAGAACATGCCAATTTTTACTGTTTCATACAACACAGCAGAACTGTTTCTTTACATAATCTACTTTTTGAAAGGGGGAAAAGGAGAAGGAAAAGAAAGAACAGCTGAGAGAGGCTCTGATATACATACTTTTCGTGTCTGCATCTTTTCTGTTCGTCTTCTAAAAGCAACATAAGGGTCATTTGTGCTGGAACCATCTCGTTTCTCTTGTTTCACTGCTGGGATAAGAGAGGGACCTCGACAGTTTTTCCTCTTTTTAATCCAGTACTCATACACTTCTCTGATCAATTCATCGTCTTCCTTCAGCAACAGCTTGGCCTCTTGCAGGCTGACTGGCTAAATGTAAAAGCCAGCATGTCACTTTCACACAGTAACATACAGAGCGTGTATTTCAAATTCTTTATTCAAAGTACCATTGTACCTGCTGACCGCTGCCTTTTTCTAGTCTGTCTATCATCTCCTCAAACTGCAAAGGAGAGATGTCCATTCTTTTCTTCAACTTGTTCACAAAGATCTCATCTTCAGAATCCAAGTCATAATCCGGCTGCTCAGCATCCAAACTAAAAGCTAAATGATACAGTGAAAGTTAAAGTTAGTTTTACTACAGAAATGTTTTGTTCTAATAGCAACGTTCAGAATACACAGCACACTCTTCTGGAGACGAAACCAAAATCATTTGTTTGAATGTTGCAGTAATACTACTTTCAGGTTACACCTAATTTTTCTTTGGAAAAAAATTACACTGTTAAAAATCAGACATAAAAGTTGCCATCTATTTGATTATGGTTTTGTTATTCAATGTAAACTTACTAGTGGTCAAACCAGCTAGCAGCTTCCTGCCTCATTCTTTTCTGTAAGAAATTTTTAGATTGGTGAATATTTTGAATGCTGCTGAGTATTCTCTAGTTTTATGTCTTATATGATCAACAGTTAAGACTACAGTCCAAACACACACATGGGAAAGTATATGCAGACTGTATTACAATGATCTTACACATACTCTCATCAATGATTTTTGTGATACAGATGAGTCAGACTAAACTGGTCCAGCACAGTCTACCCTATGTAGCAAGGCATCTTCAAATACAAGCAATGTTTTGCAGAATGCAAACAACTGTTTGTTTTACACAATACCCTATGAAAACACAGCACTCTGCATTCAAAACAAGATCTCCCTAGTTCTCATGCCTCATTCAAGTTGTTTTACATAGTAAGAGTCAAATTTCTTCTCAAGTGCACACCTGAAAACACATACCTTGCTTCTAATAAATAAAGAGGTAGAATACAATGCAGCTGAAAAATCACAGTTCCAGCTGCTAGACCTGCTAGACAAAGAAGCTTTTCCTTATCTAGTCTAAACAAAGAAAAGAAGAATGAAAAGTATAACCTTAATATCAGCATGTGAGACTGCTAGTAGGAAGATAATTTTTTACAGTGAGGGTGTTGAAACACTGGAACAGGTGGCCCAGAAAAGCGGTGGATGTCTCATTCCTGGAAACATTCAAGGGCAGGTTGGACGGGGCTCTGAGCAACCTGACCTAGTTGAAGATGTCCCTGCTCATTGCAAGGTGTTGGACTAGATGATTTTTAAAAGGTCCCTTCTAACCCAAACTATTCTACATTTCCAATACTTCAAGACATTATTGAGACTGACTGATATAGAAGTCTAGCATTTAACCAAAGTTAATTAGGCATGAGATCTTTTTACACAGCACAGAACAGCTGCTATCTTCTAACAAAAACAAAATCCCAACAAATTTGCAAGTCATCAGCGATGCCAAAACCCACCTATTTTTAGATGTAGAATACTTCCATCCAGGCACAGGCAAATACTACCACTGCTACTACCATTTCTGCTTGGCTTGCCAATCCACTCTTACTGCCATTTTATCTTGAATATGCTTCTGGGACATGTACTCTGTTTCTTAACTATGTATTATATATTTTCTTCTTCAAGTAGATTTGTGTCCTTGTTAAAAAAAAAATATCTAAATTTCCCTGCAAACTGTTACTACTGACCAAGAACTAAATATACTTCTTCAGCAAGTAGTATGCATTTTTCAGCATGTTGGAAAAAAATAATTCTCAGAAGTCAAGTCTTGGTGGGAGTTCAGCAGACATTTAGCAGTAATGTCTGGCAAAATAAAGCTCTCAATGTACAAAGAACGAGTTCCTTTACTTACGCTGTATGTGAATCAGCTGCTTTGGCATTTTAAATTCTCCAGGATATATAGATTCATAGTATGCAATATTACTTTCTGCTTCTGGAACTGGTATAACCATGTTATCCCTCTTCTCTCCATAGACTTGCTGTGCTGAGATAGCCCGTTGGAGATGATGTTCCTACAAACAAAAAAGTCAAGATGAAAACCCGAGAAAATATTTCCATAACTGAAGACTTGCTAGAGTTGAAAGAAGGTTATTCCTTTGCAAATGCTCTCGTTGTAAACCCCCGAGCCCTGACCTGAGGAATGGGTGGTCGCACTCCTGACCCAAAGTGCGCTCCCCCCGCCGGAGGGTTCCCCAGCAGGTGGCGCTCTCCCCTCACACACCCCCACTTCAGCTTCCCAACTCCCAGCCAGGACCCGCTGCTGGCACACCGAGCCACAGAGTCCGCGATTAAACGTGTCTGGAGAGACACTGAGGATTGATTAGACACACAGATTATAACAAGTAGCTGCAGACAGATATTGACTCCGGTATTATTCTGTATTTGCCTTGGCCATTTATTGCCAGCGATAACAGAAAACCAGAAAGGAGGCCTGCCATCATCGCCTAGGAACAGCAATTACTTTTACCCACTGAATGATTCCTGAAGATGTTCTCATTTACTGTAATGCTTCCCATTATCCTCCCGCTCCTCCTCCTAATCCATCAAATAAAGCAAAAATGCACCCCATTCTTGCTGTAGTTCTCCCAAGACAGTAAGTAATATCTGCAGAGTTCATGTAGAGTTAATGACAAAACGCCACACAGCAAAACATGCATGTTTGTAACTGGTTTACTGACAACATAACATGCTATTTTTTTCCCTAGCATCAGTGCTAGTTTCTTAAATTTCTATACTGTTTCTTTACTGTGCTCAGTAGACCAGTGCAGAAGTAGTTGTTGTGCCAATACAACTCTCAATGAGATGCTATAAACCAGATCACTGAAATACCTAAAAACAGCAACTGCAGCAAAAGGGTAGCAGGGATAGTTGGTTTTAACATTGAAGCAAAACATATCAGTGTTCATCCACATGATCTTATTGCATCTTTACTTGTCTGACTTCAATTTAATTCCTCTAGTATAATAAAGGCAATTAAGATCTTCTGTCTAAACTTTAAAAGATAAGTAATCAAGAAAATTATAAAATAGGTTTTTTTGTAAACTCCAGAGTTGTTGCAGGCTGGAACCCAAATGTGTTCCAAGGTTTAATTCTGCTGAAAGAATTAACAGGATTTACCTTCAAACAAATTGCAGAGATTTCTATCTGCCCCCTGGTTAAAAGGCTTCTTCACAAAAGGAGTGAGAGTAAGACATAGCACACAGTTGCAAGTAAAACTCACGACAATGATTTTGATCTTCCAGCAGTTGTAAAGTTTATACACATATGTCACCTAGGAGGCACGGCAGCTAAAATTCTTTCTTGGGTATGGACAAAGTAATTTCTTTTCTACCTCTTAGGGAGGCACTGCTCTCAGACACCTCAAATTTGTGTAAACTGTAATAACTCTTCAGTTGTCCCCACAGCTACAACTCTTGCAGAACAGGGAATTAAGGAATTTATCTTCATATAGCACGGTAGGATTCTAGGTCAAATACAGAGTAATAGTCAATGGCTTTTGAATAACAGCAAAGGTTTACTGTTTTTATAGCAGTATCAAGGCTTCCTGGCGTATCCACCCCAATCTGTGTTTCTAATCACAAAAAATGCTTTATTTCAGGGAAGAAAAGGGAGCTAGACACTAAAGATTTCAATTTCTCTGATCCACCTCTGATATGGACATAGACACAGCCTACACTTATTTACTAACAGGTTTCAGTAACAAGTACTTACAAAAATTTTAACAATATTCTTGAAACAGAAGCACAGATCATGGTTTCAATTCGAGACACTCCACTAGACAGAAGAAAGGAAACAGAAAAGGCAACCTCTCCTTACACCTCCACATACCAGGTTCTCACTCATTTGGACAAATCAGAAACATTAACTTCGGCCCCAACTACAGTATCTCAGCTGGTGGCTCAGCACATCTCTCTCTCTCTCCTGGTAATCAGGTGCAATTGTTAACTCTGGAAACACTAATTTTTAACAAGAAAGTATGTTAAATATCTACATTTAACAACCCTACTACAGCTTACAGTTTGTATTCTACACTCATTCTCCACTGTGACTGTACAGCTGGTAACTCCCACTAAATACAACACCTCATTCATCTGAATCCATAGCTTTCCACTTAAAAATGCGGTGGTTTCCTCAATTCGCCAGAATGAGCTTTGAATTCAAATCCTAATCAAACCTTCTTGCTGCCCTTCATGTTGTTATCTCTATTTACTATGTAGATACTGCAGTCCAGACACTCCTGAACACACCAACAGGCATTTTGAAGACAGAAATCCTAGGAAATTCAACAAATATTTTCATTTATTTGTCCATCTATTTCTAGATACGGTTTTCTAATCAGATATATTTCCACTATACAACTGTTTCTGTTCACTGCATAACAGAGCAGTATCAAAAAGCCTTTTTTATGCAACTATCCATTATGTCTCGTGCCCTGCTACAGAAAGAAGTTTGACTGGATTAACTGGGGCTTGTTCTTGAAAACCTCTTATTAGCTGTTTATAGAAATTATTGTCTTCCAGGTGATCATTTGAGCCAAATAATTTAAATTACCCATATTCCTCCAGGAACCACAGTTAGGATAACTTGCTGTAACTCTCCAGTTTCTACCTTTTCAACAGTCTATTGACTGTTATGAGGTTTTGGGTCAGGATTTTTTTGAACGGATGTCATGTTTTCGGGTGGATTTTTTTGTTAAGAAGCCCAGTTGCAGTGCCTTTTCCTCTTCTCTGAAACATCATCTGCTCCTCTGAAGTTCTCACATAGTTGCAAAATTATTTCAGACTATTTCTTTAAATTCCTGGGATGAATTTCAGCTGGGTCAGTCAAGCTCAAATGTTGTAATTTGTCATGTTAGAAGGAAACTCATCTCACACAAGGTTCAGTCTTGTGCCCCTCGCTGTCATTCTCCATACTACCACAGCCTTCTCTCAGATTGAATCTATGATGACATCTTAGGGAATCAAATCCACAAAAAGCCATCTCTCTCCTGCAATTTCCCCTGAAAACAATTAGAAACAATTAGTCTTCTGACAGAGTGGATCCCTGAACTGCCAGGGGGTGTGTGTGTAAAGCAGTAGGGAAACAGAGAAGAAAGACAACTCCCTTTGGCAGCAGTTAGCCATTAAACTGGCTTAGCCATTAAACTGGCTTAGCTGCTTCACTAAATTAAAGAAATCTTTTTAAAATGAATACCAAGGACAAAAAAAACCCCACGAAGATGCATGAAATATTTCAACCATTTTAGTATCAAATACAATCAAGAAAGTTTCCTCTTACTACAAATATTTACAGAATTTTCTCATCTTATTCTGCACATTTATTGCTAGGTAGATCTCACCTTGTTCCCTCTTTCAAGACAAACTTTTCATGTAAATATTAATTGTTCACATATTAGTTGTTCCTATTTATCAGTTTCCACTTTCAGTGTACTCAGATTTCTTTGTTAATGTATCCTTCTTACTGAAACAACATTGAAATAGCTGCATTTGTCTTACAAAAAACTCAGCCTGAACTGATTAATGTCACAGCAGCTTCACAGTTTCTTCCCTTTCTATCCTAACTTGCTTCCCTTGGATTTTTCATACATATCCTGTACATATAAGTACATTTTCACAACATGTACTTATCGAAGGTAGTTTATCCCCACTGAAACTGCCTTCCGCTTTCGTGTTTAACTATCTTCAATCTATTAGTTAGGCTTATATCCAGAAAACCTTTAATCTTCAGTTGCTTTCTCTGCCTGACATAAAATGCTATCGGAATTGCAGCTTCAGGAGTTGTTTGTTCTGTGATGTTAATTTGATCAGGTCCTTTCAGAACAACGATACTGTTCCTCAAACTTCATTCCCTTTAGACTGCACTAATGGTCAGCCAACTTTGTGTTTAAAGCTATTCAATGAGTTCATCAAGAAAATCCTAAAAACCCACTCACTCTTCCCAGTCCCCAAGTTAAGTTGTCCATCAGGTTACCTATCCTGGCTCATCATGTGGTCTGACAATCCCAGCATCAAAGGGATGCAGTGGGAGAACTCAGCCAGAGACAGATGATGTCTCAGGAAAGGAGCAGCTTCATCATTTTTGCAACACTCAGCCAGAAACATGAACTGAGGGACAGGCACTGATTTGTTTTCTCTGGTGACCAGTGACAGGACCTGAGGTAACAGCAGGAAGCTGTGTCAGGGGAGGCCCAGGTTGGATATTAGGAAAAGGTTCTTCGCCCAGAGGGTGGTTGGGCACTGGAACAGCCTCCCCAGAGAAGTGGTTACAGCACCAAGCTTGTCCGAGTTCAAGAAGCGTTTGGACAATGCTCTCAGGCAAGCGGTGGGATTCTTGGGGATGTCCTGTGCAGGGTCAGGAGTCGGACTCAATGATCCATATGGGCCCCTTCCAACTCTAGATATTCTGCAATTCTATGAACTGCACCTTATTCATCACACTGTATTCCTGTCCAGAAAATTATCTAGACAGTTAAAATACCAACACTTACCAGATTACACTGCTAGTTGTTTAAACAAACAAAAGCTTGACAACCACCTTTGTCCTTTAGAAGTTTTCCTCTAATCCAAGAGCCTATAGGAAAAGCCCACTGAAACAGCAACCCTTCTGACTACCCAGAATATAGCAAAGCATGACATACCGAGACATTTCCTAAGCAAAGATATGTATTGATACCATCAGTCATTCTGTAGTCTTCTTTTCTGTTCAACTTTAGGATAGCAAGTTTGTCCCTTGTGTCCATTCTTACTGTACACCAGTATCACCAAACACATTCCAAAACATCAAAGAGTGAAAGGACAATTTAAAGCAAGTTTACACCAACAAAAGCACATGGGAAAGCAGAACAGAGCAGAGCAGTTCTCGTTACAGCCTGAAGGAATTGGAACTTCTGGTCAGTTCTGCACTGAGGGGCAGCAGGATCTCTCTCAAATGATAGTGCAAGGATACAGGTATTATTCTTGGTAACAAGTTTAGTACTTGCAAGCTTGTTGCATTTCTGGAACACTACATTAAAAAAACCTGAATTACAACAATTAGAGTAAAAAAGAAAAGATACTGTAATTGTGGTTCAACCTGACTACCAGTAGGCACTCCTGCCTGCAAGCAGAAAAAAGCAGAAGCACAGCAACTGAAAACAAGCAATTATTTGCGTTCTTTCACATTTTGGTAACACTTGGTAGGTTTTTGGCAATGTGACTGTGGGATTGTTAGTTACAGTTTCTGAAAGAAAACTGGCACATACAGAGCACAGAGGTTTCTTTGACAAAGTATCTACTCTGCAGCACACCCTGGAGAACATATGCAAAGTAAGATAACCACAGTACAAGGCCTTAAAAGACTAAGTGACATAACCCTGTCATTACAGTTGAACAAACCAAAAGGACAGAATGTATACTATCATTTTTGAAAGACAACTGAAAAAATGTTACTGCAGTTGCAATGGGTGCATCTTCAAGAAGCAGTTCACTGTTTTGTAATTTGACTGCTTCCTTCCTCAAATAGTTTCTCCAATTACTTCAGAGCTCTTAGAAATAATCATTTAAGGCACATTTGTTTATGGAAATGACCCAAACAGCCAGCTATCAAGTCCAGTGTGTAGAACAGAGCAGAAAGTCTCCCAATACTCCAAGCCTACCCCAAGCAAGGGAGTAGTGTCTTTGCTGGGGGAAGCAAAAGGTGGGGTGGTGGAGGAAGCCACACACCACAAGTAGAAAGAGTTTTTAAAGACAGTGGTATCTATAAAAAGTACACTACTGAGTTCAAATCTGTGCATGTCAGAATCCCATCTTTGCCTCTGAAATACAAAAACCATACAAAAGTACACTGCAATTGATTGTGTCATTACTGGGAACCAAGTAAAAGTGTCCATCTACTGGTCTCTGCAGAACTGCTGATGACCAGGGCAATTCCTCTCACATACATCCCCTGCCTGACAGAACTGCTTTCCAAGGCTACCACCTCACAGTTTAAAAGGGACACCAGTTTCAACAGGTAGTTGGCAAGAAGCAGTAGGTTCACAACGGCTACGCTAAAACAGATCACAGTTGACACACAATCAAGGACATACAAGTATACAAACATACATCTGTCTTTTTTAATACACATTTTACCTTTTAGCAGCTTATGATCTGAATCTTTGGGGAAAAAAGAAACTAAACACACATGAAGAATCCAACAAAACTGCAGCTCATCTGAAGCACAAACACAACACTCTATAAGATGAAATAAGAAAACTTTAGAAACTGGAAAAATCAGAAGTTGTTATTTATGTCACCCAGAGGTGGTGAAACAGTGCAAGAGCAACCTGATTCTAGACTTTATAAAGCCAAGCTGCTATGAGACCCTGCTGCAGATCAAGACCTTTCAGACTAACTCACTCCATAATGCACAGAAGGGACTCCTGCAGTACTTCTGTGACCCACTGCACAGAAATCACTTCCCAACCTCCACCTTTCTTTGGCTCAGTGACCTACAGGATACATATCCTGTCTCTCAGCCATATGAGGATCTCAGTAGCCTGTATGATCAGGGAAGATGGCCTCTTGCAAGAGTGATGGTCAAGTTACACTAGAGAAAATCTGTCCCCAGATTCTATCCAACAAATCTGTGCACAGAGAAGACAGAAAGGAATAAAACAACCAAACTGGCTCACGCTCTTCACTTTCTCCTCCTATTATCAGATCTTAGCTGTCCTGTAACTTATCAAACACAATTTATATCCAAGATTAGGAAGAGCATGGATAGCAACCTCAGAGAATTACATGCAGAACAAGGAAGGGGTTGTTTTTTTTTGTTTTGTGGGGGTTTTTTAATGCCATCCCTTATTCCTCCTTCACAAAATTCCTTCTCCCTTCCTAGAATCAATTCAGGCACTGGAAATGTTTCTGTGGGACTCTCCAGGGGTGGTTACCTGCCATCCCAATCGAAAGGGCTCACCCAGGGACAGGGAAGCACCAGCAATGCTGAAAGCAAAGGTACAGAATACACAGCCAGAACACAGAAGCCCATCATAGATCAATGTAAACTGTTCAGAGATACTTCCTTTGCATTACTCTTCTTTTTAGGGCAGAGTGGCTCTAGTGTCTTCCAGTATGACTGAAAGCAAAAACGTTCAATTGTTCCTGAATAGCAGATTCCCAGGTTGTTACAGAAGCACTTATCACAGAAACATACCACACTGTTGCTTTTCCTGCCTCACATGCACATCCAGTCACACATGCAAACAACAAAGACATTCTGACAAGTTTGTTACAGCATTTGTTTCCATCTGCCACTGAAAAGTTGCCCTGACTGAAGTCATACTAATGAAGGCAGTCTGATTCTGCCTTGCAAAGCACAGAAGTCTTCAACTGGTATTCTAGCACAAGATAAATCCCCGAGTTACACCGATCCTTGATTGAGACCCAGAACCCAACTCCTGAATACGATCTTACAGATTTGGCCTTTGATAATGGCAAGGCAATAGTTTTGTTGGTAAGCATAAATGCAGCTTCAACCCTCTGGAACTCGAGTACATGCGTATTATATAATGTGGTAGCAATTGTTTAAATTTGGTCACAAGAAGTACACATGATCCAAACAGGACAGAGGTGGTGGGTCAACAAAGCAGCATTCCTTACTCTCTTCCCTATGACGGGTCCTGAGGAAGACAGCAGATGACTTCCTTGCTCTTCATCTGGCCCACAAACAATTGTAGCCATCCTTATTAGTATATATGGACACAGGGAGAACATCATCTTGTATCAACTGAAGCTGCCTGAAGGTTCACCCAAACCACATGGCTGTAGATCTTGCCTTTGGAAGCTGCCAAGACCTCTCAGTGCCTGAATCATGCTACACAGTAGAGAAAAATGTTTCCTTGTTGTTACAGCAGAGCCTAAAACTATCCCTTCATATTCCAAATGTGGAGGAAAACTATGGAGGTTGGTTCTGTTAATCAACTGATGTCAGTCTCATGAGTAGTCAATTAAGAAGGATTCCACTGTAATCACTATAATAATTAAAACTCTGCTACAAATGCCAACTTAAAATAGCTACACAGGATTAAATAGCAATTGCTCAGTGAAAATGTGATCTAATTTACTTTTAAAAATGCATAGTTTTGTAATTAACAAAGTATCAAAAAACCCTCACTAATTATTAGACTTTTTATCTGGAACACTGGTTAGAAATGGGGTCAGCCACACTGTTTTGAGCATTGTAGTAGTAGACTATTTTCCCCATGCTCACATCAGACACTTCTAAGAGTACACAAGGAGTCTGTCCTCTTCCTGGAAAAAAAAAAATAAAAATCTTTCTTCTATATTTGTGGACTTCCATCGGCAAATTACAACTTCTATGGAATTTTCACCTGCCAGCCTTGTTCGGTGAATGGTGGGGGACAGGTGGAGGACACACAGGGCATTTGACCCAGAATCTAACATTAGTACCTGAGATCATGACAGCACCAGGAGAAACGGAGAGTGATTTGCTTATCCTGTTATCAGAAGACTGAAATCAGTTTCATGTTTCACATTACAGGCAAAGAAATGAATGAGACTGGCTTAAGACATGCCAGAAGATAATGTATCCAACCTAGGAACCCTAGGAATCAGGAAAACTCTAGTATTTAACACATACATTAATTGTGCAGTATAGTTCACAAACATAATTTAGCACCTCTGTCTTTCTACACTCAGGTCCTGTTCAGACTACCTAAAAAGCTTTGTCTGCCTGCCCAATTGCCACTGTACAACATTTATTCAGAATCACAGAACTCAGTAAAAGTTTTAAATGTTTAGTTTGGGAACCATCATTAAAGATCACAACTAGAAGGATCTAAACCATCTCCTCAGTGTTTATAATGACCACAAAGATTGCCCATCTCTCCTCTGTAATCACTTTGGCTCTCATGGAACTCCTCAGCCTAGGCAGCCCCAAGGGGAGTTACTCCTGGGTGACTCTTCCTGCTGTGAACTAAATCAGTTCATGAACAGGTAATGCAAAGACCAGGACACACTCCAGGAGAACACTGGAACTGCCTCATCTCATTACCAACACAGCTAAACCAGCCCAGCCTGTCTCAGTACCTTTGCTGCATCAGACTTCACTGCAGACCTGTCCCAGTGCCCCTTCCTTACCTCAGCCTGCTGTTCCAGCTCTATTGTCATCTCTGAGACTTCAATGCATGAAAACTGTTTCAGTTATCTACAATAAACAGAATGCAGTCTAATAATTTAACAATTTCCCCCTAAATAAAGATTCTAAAGAACATATTAAGATGCTTTTAATGTATTATGTAGGCAGCCCAGGGCATGACCTCCACAATGAAATCAGACTAACACAAAGTGAAGTAAAATTTTACACAGTTTACAAGAATACAGCTTTCAGGGTAAAGACTACAACTGAACGAGAACAGCTCTTAGAATTCAGTCTTTCCTTATCAGTTTTCAACTATAAAGCCATTTAGGAGAGCCCAAGTAAGCCTTTATAGCAAAATTATTTCTCCCTTGTATGTGGAATATGGAAGCAGAACTTCAAGATAACTTCATTAGCTGACTCATAATAAAACTGTATCAAGTTCCCAAATTAAAAGATAGATGCAGCGATATCTTGCTGCTTGATTAAAACAGTACTGTGCATTAGCAATACTTTGTAACTCAAGTAATTTTGGATGGCAAAAGATTACACTTGGATTCCAGCATTTTTATTAGTTACAGGGACTTGATACTACTGTGAACAGTATTCAGCACTGATAAAAAAGCAGTGTCACTTGACTAAAGAACAACGCGGTAGCCCGACTTCGCAGCTAACAAATTTCTATTCTTTTTCACTCTCTTCTGAACAATACTAATATGCAGATGCACACAGGGTTGTGTGTTCCAGACAGGAGCCTCAACTATTCCACTTACAAATCATCATAAGACACTATACACAACACCAGGTGAAATTAAAGGCTAAATTATAAATCTAAAAATTATATCTAAAAATTATAAATCTATAAATTTTGATAGCAGAATTAAAAAGAAGCCAACTTCGGTGAATTATTTTTTACATTTCTCTCAAATTTTTTGTATCAACTATGGAAGAATAGTAAGTCTCTCACTCCTTCCATAGGGCTTGTTCCTCAGACCAGGTTTTCAAATGATCCTCAGTAAACCAACCCTCATTCTTTGCAGGTAAGATACATCTCAATCTGGATCCATAAATCAACTCGACAGTAGTACACAATCAAGAGAGGTAAGGCAACAAAAAACACTAGGCAAAGGGAAAAGGAACAAAGCCAATAACACACAGTCTGAGCAGCACCTCTATCTCCCAGGATTAGTCTACCAAAGGCTCAAAACCATTCCCTTTCACAGGCCACACTGCACAAACTGCAGAGATCAACAGCTTCCCCTATCTACATATGAGCAACAGTTCTGAAGAAAACAAGCCCAAGAACAGGATTTAGCTGGTTTGGGTTTTTTTTAAAGTATTAAAAACAGATCTTAAAACATTACCTAGATCTACTTTTTCCCTAAGAATTTGCAGTAAGACTCCAAAACTCAACATTAACTAGAGCTTGACCACTGGATCTCTGAACACCAAACTGCACAACTACTCAAGGACTTTAAATAAACAAATGCCCAATGTGATTGACTGGGCTACCCTAAATGCCAGGCATTACTAGTAACCAAACTCTTCAAAGAATGCAGAAACATTTTTGGATACTAACTGCAAGACAAGTGTACATTTTGCCTAACATCATCTCAAAAAGGAGCCCATGGGCATCCCTACTGAGGACAGTAAGAAAGCACAAAAAATACAGCCATACTTGCACAGCAGTTCTCTATGAACCACAGTATATCAGAAACTGGGAGCAGAAGTCTTTATGTTTAGTAGTCCAATAATTTCTTTCCTCTACAAACTTTGTAGGCCAGTCCAAACTATGCAACTTTAATGTTAAAGAGGCCTGAGAGACACTCAACACATATGCAACTTCATTGTTTTCATTTGCCTTTCCCCCCAACCAAAAATAATAATAAAAAAAGATAAATCAGTGAGTGAATGGGGTTTACACAGCATCTGTAACACACAGAACTAAACCAGCTGTACCTTCCCCTAAGATGGCTTCATTTACAACATCTTGTCAGGTTTAACTACTTCTTCTGTAAAGTATAGTTTCATTACCTCAAGTAGTCACTCCCTTAAAAAAACTAACAGAACTTGATACTTATACAGAACATTATACAATATTCAAGTTATGTGGGAACAGAAAAATATCAAAACTATAAAAAAGAAAACCACGTATCAACATTTGTCTAAAGTTCATTCATTCAGGAGTTGAGGTTCAGCATCTCACATCAGGTAACAAAAAATAAGTTTGCCATAACAACCTAAACAGTCTAAGCACCTTTTAAGAAGCTACATGTGCATTCCTCATAGAAAGCCCATATATTACAGTTCAGTTAAAAAAAAAAAATAAATCACACTACACTAAAGAAGCTTCCAGAGCACTGTCTTAAACTATCAAGCTAATCTGATTTCAAAAATGAACAAAAAAAAAACTTCTTCACATTAACCACTCCCAAGTCTGCAGAAAAAGCATTCAGTGCATCAAAGCCATAACTATTAACTAGTCTGCTAAACAAGCACAATTTCAGGGACTCCTGAAATTTAAGCACTTTATTCTTCTGTATAACAATTTATTTCCATTGTGTTATACAGTGATGAGCAGAAACATGACCTGCACACGCACGCAGAGGATGGCAGAGCGTACCTGACCCTGTCCTTGAATAACTGTCAGTGCAGTGCCAGTGGTATCAAAGTCCCCATCTCGTATTCCCCCAAATTACAACTTTTGTCAAAAAAAAAAAAAAAAAAGAAAAAAAGTACTGGAGTTTGTAACTCTTAGTAAAAGGAGCTTTTTCATGTACTAAGACAGCAAGATACCAAGAGAACTGACAAGACATTTGGGAAAACTAAAGTAACACCCCGCAAGTACAAATGCTAGAAGAGACATACTCAAGAGTTACACTACATAAGGTACCTGGTAAAGAAGAAACCTGCTTAGCAATTACTTACAATTGCTCTAGTCAACTAAATTTTGTCGAAGTACATTCATGAAAATGCAAGTAAAACCTACCAATGCTTTTCATGTAAACACTCCTAGCTTCTGTATTCACACCACCAACAGATCAGAGTTTCAGGCCTGATGCCACAAAGGTGGAAAAGTGCTTCTTCAATAGTGACAGTGACAGGTGCAATACTGAATAACCTAAAATAGATTTTCCAAAGACTGCACCACTACAGTGAGGTTATCTATGTATTTCCTGCTACTCATATAAGAATAAGGTGGTAAATGTACATGTTTAGACACTTTCCTTGGCTTAGAATGAACATTGCTACATCTGCATGAATAAGGATGCAACTTAGAGCAGAAGCCTGTATTAGGCTGAAAAGCTTAGACAACGTACCAATTTAAAAGTTTCCTGATCAGTAAAAATATGTTTTGAAGGATAAACTACCAGTCAAACACCAAATCATTATTCTTCATAGCTCAGCTATTTATGGTGACTTGTAATCTTCAGGTTTACTTAAATTGCCTTTAAAAACACAAGATAGACCTAGCATTTCAAATTCATGACCTTCTACATGCAATTATGACCAAACCTGCTTTTAAGACTGGTACAAACACTGAGCAACAAAGACAGTAAAGTCATATGGAAGAGAGGAGGAAAGAAGGAAGAACAGAAGAACAGGGGTGAATGGGAAATGTTTCCTACAAGAACAAGTATTTCCTTAATGTTTGTAAGCTCAGGGTATTTTAAGTCCATTGTTATTCTCTCTGTGCACACAGTCAGAGTTAAGTGTTTGACTGGGACAAAACAGGACTACTGAATGTCACATCCAAGGAGAGTCAGCTGAGCCCCATCCTGCTGGTCACAACACAGACCTGATGCTTTTCCACATGTGCAGTTGCACACAGCTACTGATTCGTAATGGGCAATTCCCAGCTACAGGGGAATAAAGTTACAGGGGTATGAATATCCATGATTTCATGTGTCTGTGTAACATATATAAATATATTAAGTGCAACAGACATTTCAGAGACTGCTTTGTGCCCTTCTCAAATACTGAGTCCAAGGATACAGCCCAACTATCAGCAGCCATTCACATTTACAGGACTTCAGAAAGCATCCTCTTATGCCAGACATCCCACCTGTCCCTCTCACCACCCAGAGCCATGTAAACTATCAGAGGCTTTCAGATATTTGTACTTTTCATTAATTCATAAGTCCCTTCTGTGCAAGGACTCTTCTGGCTACACTACCATTAACAAGCATATTCATAAAAGATTATTAGCACATTGCATCTTGAAAAATATCAACTTGACACTGCATACATTCTTGGAGAGTAGAATTCAGAGCTCCCTAACGCATTATACTATTAAATTACCAACTACCACTTATACCACTTACCACATTTAATGGCTTGATTTGGCTTACAGTAACTGCAAGCCAAAGTAACATGATGTTCTCTCCATCCCTGGTCATGATACTGTTGCCAAAAGCTGGCTCAGGACCTCAAATTCCAGATCCACCTGTACAGAGTGCCATCTGCTAAAGTGGTGGTCTTACTTCCTTCAAACTCTCAGCAATAAATCCTAACATTCTCAGGTAATGTGCATGCATGATTCATATTTAACAAGTGTGAAAGAGCAAAGAATTGAAACAACTCAGAGTTAACTTCTCAGCCAGCACTTAGCCCTGCGATCATCTGATGAGAAATTACATCACAGCCTGACTGTGCACACTCACTCTCCCTGTTAATGGTGGGAATAAACCACAAAACCAAAACAAACATCCAGCCAGTATAAACTCTACATACACACCTGGGAGGGAACTCTACATACACACCTGACCACAGTGCAAAACAATCTGGGCTAAGACACTCTACAGCAAAATTATTGCTACATCTTCCCCTTCTCTCTATTAACTAAAAAAATGCTTCTTATACAGTGTTCTCTAGAGCACTGGTCAAGTAAGAGGTCAAACTTTCCCTACTGAGAGACAGGACAATAATATTCATGAGAACATTAACACTGGAAAACATTCAAGCTATCATTTTCCAGAAAATTATACCAGGGAAATTACAATTTAAATTTCATATACCTCACTACTTTAATTTTTCCAATTACTGAGTTAAGCAAACCTCTGAATACAGCATTTAAAAATAATCAGGTTACTAAATCACGCACCCGGACCTTTTTTTATCGGCTGAAATGAATCACTAATGAAGAGATTGAGGACTTGGTTTCACAAGTTTGAGGTTTTTATAGGCTCTTGTTTACCAATAGAAATATCAATGAATTGCTTCTGGATGTCTTAGGAACTTCATGCTATCCTGCCATACAATAACAAAACTGTTACTTTCTGATGGGACTTGTTCCACAACATACCCATGTCATCAACACTTAAAAAATTATAGCTAGTAGATGTTTCTTTCCTCAGCAATAGAAACGTAATAGAAGCCCTTTAGAGCTTCTCTTTACTCACCAGTACTTTCTTCCAGTACTTAATGCTAAATTTTGTCTTTATTTCTAGGACATTCTGCAGCCCATGTTCCAACCACCTGAAACCCTCAAAGACAACATTTCACAACTACCATCTACCAGCACAAGGTCCTTCTGTAGTGAAGTACAGATGCCATGGAAAAACAGGCCAGATGTAAGGGTTTAACTGCAACAAACCTCACTGCTTTTGGTTCCAGTCCAAGACATGTCAAATTTGCTTTCAATATTTAGCTACCATTAAGCTCATTTCTAAACACCTTTGCAAGATAAAATACCTCAGAGGAAATACCTCTCTTTCAGAGGAAGGCTGAGAGCATGAGCATGCAACAAAGTTCTGTTAATCACTCTTATCCTACAGCCCTGTTAAGGATTTGTTAGGCAGAAGTGCTTTGTAAATATGCATCTTTCACAGATTTCCCACTCACATTTCTTTCTCACAAAATACACCTTATATTACTGACAAAAAAAGGGAACCTGTTATCCTCCAGGTTTGGTAGCTCAAGTTCCTTCCCCTCACACATACACTACGAAAATAAAGTCTTGCCTATTGACCTAAAGTTCTAACTATGAAAAACGTTAATTTCCCAAGAGGGACCATGAGTATTAAACTACCTTTAATCCTAATATTTGAACAGTCTCATTTACTATTTGGCCTACTTTGAGACCACAGCATCATCATCAGAAAACAGAGCAAGTGCACTAATATTAATAACAACTTTCTTCTAACTAGAAAAGATAAATAGCAAGAGAAGGGCAAACAAGGTCACCATGTTTGGCAAAGAAAACATGAGAGTAAAGAAAAAAAACTCGTTGAGAAACACACTAGAGTGCATAAATGCATCCCTAAGTATCCAGGTTACACTTTTGTACAAGTAACCTGCTTAAAGGAGTCCGTACAAAACACAAAACATTCTGCAGGACCCAAATCCATGCTGGCTCTTACCTGTAGCCTTACTCCTAAACTTTCCAGTAAAACCCCCCTGTTGTCTTGAATTCAGCTCTTTTATGAGATGTATCATATCTAGGTTAGTGAATTGTCAATCTTGTCATATCACAACACTGCACAATCTTCTCCCTGAAACCAGTTCCTATTTTCTGCCACTCTTTTCAGAATTCTCTTTCTTGTATTTTAAGTACCGAGAAAAATCAAGTATCAAAAAGGCACACAGGACATATCCTGCTGAAATACTAATACAGAACTGCATTTCTTAAGGAAAAACATAAAAGCACAAAGGAAGTCAGGAATCCAATTTTATCACCAGTGTTCCAAGAAACTTAAGAAGAACAAAATTAGAGAATTTAGAAACACACAAGAATGGGACATTTCAAATAATTAAATCCTGTGAAACACCTGGAAGGAAACATGTTCCATACTATGTAGACAGATAAACATCAGGAATGATAATTAAAAAAAAAAAGAATTAAAAAAAAAATAAAATCAAGTCATATAAAGTGCTTCCATGCCTATGCCAAGAAAAGCATTTTCAGTGAGCCTAACTGCAGATCAAGAGTTTAGAAAAGCAACATGCACCCTTCTTCACCTTCCTAAAGAAGTTCTGCATCTTTAATGCACAATCATTACACTTTCATAACAACACAGCCTGACACAAAATCCTTGAGTTTTGAAAAGGAAAATCTGGGGAAAAAAAGTCGATGCAGAATTCCTCTTTGCATGCTAACACCTTCCCAGCAGTCACACTTTGCATTGAACATCTGACCAATGAAAATCCTGAACACTACAGTGCTTCAAAGCATAACAAAAAACACACAGTAGCATTAAATGTGAGCATAGGGCAGCCTTTACTACAAATCTCTCTCCTCGAATGTAAGCTTTGTAAGTGTTCCAGGAAGGCTTCAAGATCTCTAACTGATTTCTATTTATGACTTGGAACAACCTTGAAGTCTTGAAATTGATATAAAGGTATGAACTCAAACGGATATTGGAAAGTAATCCTTTCCAACAACAGCCTCTTGAAAGCTTCCAATTCAAAAAGCAATAATTTTGTAATTCCTGATTAAATATAAAGGAAACAAATCTTTAAGAGTGGTACTTAAGCCTTAAGAGGATCGTTTCCTCTCTCACTCGAGCTATCTACCTGTGCTTGAAGAAAATGACAGACCAGAAAGTTTTCAAACTTTTATTGCATTCTCAATTCATTCAATTCACCTTCACATATCTGATTAACTGGAAAGATCCTCCCAGAACAGCACATAAAGCTAAATACACAGAAATACACATGGACTGGTGGAAGGGAGAGCAGAGCACACTCACTAAACAGGAAGAGTATATACACAGACACAAGAGCAGCAGCCAGCATTTTCTGCCTGATGCCATTTGATGTGTTCCTTGACATTAAAGCTGGTTTTCCCTCTTACAAGTGCAATGTGTAAAAAGAACAAGTAACTTATTACATATACCTATATGGCCTGCAAATTGGAATGTTCTGCTCTAGCAGAGTAGATTCCTGCACATATACAGGTACTTGTTCCTTTAAAACAAAAACTTGAAAAAATAATGCATTAACTTACAGGTATTCAAAACTCAGACCAAATACTCTCTACAAATTGATAAATAACTGCATACGTATTTTTTAGGGATATGATCATATAATCAGGGCACAATCACTGTGGCAAGCTCCAATCAAAGTGGTCTACTTAGTGAAAACACTGGCAGATTTAAGGGTTTGCTACGATGCACATTTTTCCTACCTGAAACAAATTAACATTAGTCAGGTTCCTAAGAACAACTAAAACCTTACTGGAATAAATACAGAATGTTAGCTATTACAATTGGAAGAAAACCAAGGACATATCACCATGATTCTCGAACAGTAAGGTTATGAACTATTGCCCCTTCCCATTAATAATGTTATCAATATTCTTCTGCATACAATTAATACCCAATCTTTTGCTGAAATACATTATATATCAAAGCTGCAAAGCAGTCAGGAAGACAACTTTATGGGGATCCTCCTTAAGACCAGTTGTGAAAATTCCCAGGAGGTAAAGCCTTTCCATACAAGTCTGGCTCTAAAATGACTTACAGCTCCTCTGCTTCAACTCCAAACCCCTGCCAGTTGCATTACTTCTTGTGCTATTAAGAATACTGCTAACAAAGTTGTATTTGTGAGTGTCTTTCCCCCTTTCCCCAGCTTAGTGTAAACAATTTGAGACAGATTTTTAAGTAAATGAGTACTAAGTAAGTCTGATCTTTTTTACCTCAAGTCTGAACATGGACAATTGGTCTCACTCCAGTCAACTCTGCTATGCAGAAAGCCACTGCTGTTCCATATCTTCCCCATGTGCAATTATTGAGAAGTCAAGAACAGGGTAAAAATAATTTGAGTATGCATGCTCAAATGATTCCTTAAGAGCAGTCCACATATAGCTTTCTTCGATGGAATAAATTGCTGCTGTATACATATATAACTTAGAGAACAGAATCACAGAATGTCCTGAGTTGGAAGGGACATCAGCAAGTCCAACTTGTAGCTCTGCACAGAACAACCATAAGAATCACACCATGTGCCTGAGAGCATTGTCCAAAGGCTTCCTTAACTCAAGACAGGCTTGGAGCTGTGACCACTTCTGTGGGGACCCTGTTCCAGTGCCCAACCACTCTCTTTGCTAGTCAGCCTAAAAATTCTCTGACACAGTTTCATGCCACTAAGATTACTTAGTGTCCTAATTATTCTACTTTCAAATAGAAAAACCTCTTTCAATATTAAATGTTATAGACAATAAACAAACTAAAGTTTGCTAATTCATATCCTCCACAATTTCAAAACAGAATTTGAACCTCCTGGAGAAGCCTCTGACATACATAACCAACTCCTGCTATTTTCTGAGAGCTTAAGTAGTTTCAGCATTACTTTAGAGCATGGTGTGCACATCTTCATCACTATTACATGGTCAACTGACAGCATGTACAGAACACTAACATCACTTTATCAAACCACTTTAATAGCAGTCCCCTGCTCACAAATTAGTGCCCACCTTCTCTACAGCATAACAACAGGACATCTATCATAATTCCTAAACTTCTACACAGAACTGCTACCTTCTAGGACATTGTCAAATCCCAAAGGCATAATCTGTACTTCTTGTTCCTAGATGAACCAGCAGATTTTGCTGCTTCTGATTTCTAACTGGAACAGGCAATCTCATTCCAGCCTCAAATAAATGGCACCGATCTGTAACAGAATTCTGTGCCACCATCATCCCTCTGACTTTAAAGGAAAACACTGCTGGCACAGGTGGGCTTCACATCACAGAATTAACAACTTCTTCAGGTAGCTGAAGGTGGTGCATAAATTGTTCACCACAGAAGCTACTCCTCCCCATCAGCCAGATTTCCTAACTTGCATGAATGTTCATGTGCACAGAGTAACTTCCAACACTAAACAGAGCAGAACAGAAAGCTTTAGTGTAACTGAAGATGGAATACCCAGGAAGCTGTCACTACCACTAAATAGTTGGGACCTGGGCACAGAGAGAGAAAGGGAAAATGAAGCAAACACTTTTCATCACTTGAATATTTTGACATGGTATGAGAGTTTTCTTACACTTGCAATTTGGCCCCAGTTGTCATAAGCTGTCACATTTTTTCTCTCAAAATTCTCTAAGTATTTTCCCCACAAGGATATCTGAGGTAAGCAACTAAGCTCAACACCACACTAAAAGGTAAAGTTCAGGTCATTATATCAGCTCACAGAAAAATCTCTTCCAGTTATGAACTGAGGTGTCTGTAGACTGTTGCTTTAGACAAAATTGCAACAAGCCCTTGTTTCCCTGTTCCCCACCTATCAAATTATCAAACACGTAGGTTCTTGGAAATGTAATCTACAAGTGAAGTGTATTTAAAGTTGAGCACAAAAAAAAAGATTAGACTGGTATATAAAATTAATGCTTCCTGCTATGAGTGAGCAGAAAAGCTGGACAAAGGAGGACACGACACAGACAGGAAGCAATACTCTTCCAGTTTATAGGACTCATGAATCGAAGAATATGCAAAAAGGGGTGTCTCTACTCTCCCCATTTGCTTCAAAATCCTTTAGTGTTTCAATTGTTGACTTCTAAGAAGAGACCACTAAAGGAATTCAGTTGCTCTGTTGTAAGATTTCAGGACTTCTACAACTGGGGAAGGGGGCAAAGATTCTCTTCTGTTAGTAAGCAAAAAACTTCATAGCGAGTTTTCTGATACTACATAAAAGAAAAAAAAACAAAATCCAGACTTGAAACTACTGATTCAGTTCCAGTCCCTGCTATGATTTTACATTCATGTGACTCCGATTGCCCCTACAAGATTCCAGAATACCCAATAACTGTGAATCATGCATCAGCAAGGGAGTGGTTATTTTAAGAGTATTTAAGACACCACATACACAGTTGTTGAATTAGAAACACACACTTTTATGGAAGCACTCACAGAATGGAGTTTCTTATGCTGGTAAGAATGTAATAAAAAAAGACTATAGAACCTTTAGTTAAATTTTCATGTGTAAGTTAAGACTGTTCATACACTGACTCGCTACACCTCAGCTACACATTTTATACATTTTTAAATTCATCAGAGCTTAGATGGTAACATGGGTGCCTTTTTGTACATTTCTTACCAGCTTTTTCCCTTGATAGGCTAAAAGTAGCTGTTTCAGCAGCAAGAGAACCTGGATAGGGTAGCCTGCCAACGCCTCCAGTATGGATTTGGGAGGAGAAAGGCATATTTTTCTGGGCAGATATTGCTTGGAAGGGATCTCTGGCAGCAGTGCCCAAGGCAGTTCTATGGAGAGATGTGATCCTTGAGGCTGCCCAAACTGGGTAAATGAAAATTTACCAAGTAGTGCTTCACTAAATTAAGACACATCCTATTAGAGAATGTGTTTAAAGTCTTCTGAAGCATTTGAACGAACATTAGCTTATCTTCACCAGATTTTCTATAGCATTAGGAAATATTGACAGGTCATACTGAAGGGGGAAAAAAATTATGGCTAATAATGAAATTTTATCAAGTAAGTTTTTCTTAAGCATCCCCAAAGGCAGAGTAAGGAAGATAATACAACTGTGGATTTAAAGAGATCAAAAGCACAGTTTAAACTATTTCAAGGGTTTGCTCAAACACCAGGTAACAGAGTATGACAGTATCCACAGACCATAATTACACAGATAGACTTAATTCCACCTGCTGTGCAACCTGCCAGTTACACCATGACACATTTACAAGGAAAAACAGTAAGAACTGAATGAACAGATTCATTCTGTGCAATTATAATTTTGAACTCTGGGTGCTTTATCCTTCTTTCTGCGACCAGCAACACTACCTAAAAATAGAAAGTAAGTTTGAATTTTAAACTCTGAAATCACTCAGGCAGAAATGTAGTAGGACAAGCAAGCAGCCACTTCAGTGTTAAGGTGAGGGCAACGATTCACCATCAGACCAGGATCTTAGTCAGAAGAGGGAGTTAAGAATAATTCAATAAAACGACAGGACTCTCTCCCCTGCCTCAACACCAAGGTCAGAGACAATGGGATTTTAAAAAGTTTACCCGAGGGGAAAAATGCATCTAACCTATACAAACTTGAACATGCACAAGACAAAAACCCAAACTAACATCCAAAACCTTAGCAGAACATGGTACCATCGGCATCTACATCAGGATAACAAACTCACTCTAGAAAAAACCAAAAAACTCCTCAAAGCCATGATAATTCCCATACCCACAGGATTGTTATTTAACTCTGGAAATGTCACCAACACAGACATATTTTCCTATTAGATAATTAATACCTCTGATACATACTATGGGACTTAATTAAAAGTATCTCTGCTTACACACTAACCTTTGCTGAGGCACTGCTTCAACTGAGAAGTTCTAGCTTCCCAACATTTTAAATATGCCTTATAATGCTGACATGAGGTGCTTCAAACAAATGGCTTTGTTCCTTTAACTCTCTTAAAAAAAACCAAAACCTGAAAAAAAGCCCCAACAAAAAACCAACCAACTATATTCAGTTATTTTCCATTTTTACTTATCTACAAAGTCTCAACCCTCTCCTACATTTTTATTTCTTTGTATACAAATCTAGAGGCTGAGGATGCAGAGTGTCTTATCTCCTTTCCTTTCAAAAGGATGCAAGGAAAACAAAGGTAGTTTCCCTTAGTTTGGTTGGAGGTCGTCAAATCTAGGATGCCTATAGATCTATGTACACTTTGTATCCAAAACATAAGTTAATGAGCACATTCAAAAAGCTTCAGTCTGTCTTATTTTTTCAGTTTTTATCCCACTTAACTAAATTTACCTCTGCTCTGCTTTTCCAGCTGTTCTCCTTTCAATCTAGAATCTGAATTTCCAGTTAAAGAAAAAGCAACATCCCCCTCAAAAACAGAAAACCACAGGCTACACAGATTAACACCTTTTAAAAAGTCCTTTATAAAGGATAAACAAACCCAATCCACCTACTTGTTTATTCAGGCAGTTATCAATTAAATTGACTTCCTAGCATTACTATATTATTAACAGCAGTCTATTGTCTGGTTCTCAAAATTACAGCGTTGAAGATGTGTTTTGCTCAAAACCAGGATTTTTAGACAATACAGGAGATGTTCAGTGTTACATAACAAATGTCATTACATTTTGAAGGATTTGGGTTTCTTGACACGCATATGTCTCCTGATACTTTTTAGTTTCTTAGATTTAGCAACAGACTTAGCAACAGCCACAACGTGTTCACCCCAAAAACCTGGGAGCTAAACCAACTGCAAGAACACAGGATCAGACGGTAACTTCCAGTACCACTGTCTGTGTTGCCAAAGAGCTTTTTACTAGTCTTCTACCTCCACACAAAATCATTACCTGAAGCCATGGTTGAAGCAAGGCACAGTCTACTTGTTAATCACTTTAAGGCCCTTAGTTGTCAGTTCTTTTAAGAGTTATTATATCTCTCGTATCAGCTGGTTATTTCAGAACTCAAGTCAACTTAGCAACATTGTTTTTCCTTCAGAAGACTCTTACAGAATATCACTGCTCAACTGAAGTTTTCAATTGTAACAGCGAAGATGCACTATTCTCCCTATTTATTCTTTGTAGGAACAGGATGAGAGAAAGATAAGATGAAAGGGAAGCAAAATAAGATTCTTTTTTGTGCATCAAAACAGTAATTAGTCATTTAAATATCTTGTGACTTGATGCTTGAATATTAAATCTCTTTGATTGCATTTTTCCCTAGGGAAAGTTATTTAGTCAAGAGGAGAGCTCTTAGCTCCAAATATGTGTTCATTTAAAATTACATTTATGCAAAACTCAAAGCATTGCTAGAATTCTATTTATAAAAAGTTATAAATGCTTGTTCACACTAGTGGAAGCCGCCCTCTCCTCCAGACTCTTACGGACACTTTGCCATCTGTTTGCAATACAAAACATCTATCATTTTCGTATTAGGAAAAAAAATCCTCCAACTCAGGTTTTCAGCTGCTACATAACACAAACAACTACTAACCTTCCTAAATCCTGCATGGCATGAAGTTTGGGAAACAGAACATGAGAGTATTAAACCTGTGAGGTTTGCCGTGACTTAAGTCATAAAATTGTGTCTCTCTTTTGTCAACACCAACTTAAAACTGAAGAGAAAGCTTTTTAGGGCAACAAGAGGGAAGGAAGGAAATTTAGCAAGTTTGCAGAAACATGAAGGAGGAAGAGTTTAATATCAACTATTTCACATAAGATTTGAAAGGGATTCAGAAAGACACCTGTGTCTACTGATGGCAAACAAATTTCTCTTGGGGGTGTGTGCTTGTGTGCATATTCAAATACAGGTATGAGCAAACTTTAACTAAGGAAAGTGTCTACTTACGCCTACTGCTCTGAAATTTAACCCTCGAAGCTAGATTTAGGAAACAAAAGCATCGCATTAACCACAAAAACAAACCTTATAATAATGTTTAATATCTTTCCCTTGCCCATTACTACTTTTCCTTAGCTAGGACATATCTCTCTAGGTTTAGGGAGACTATACAGACAGCCCATGTAATTTTCTAGTCTGAAAACTTGTAACTGCCAGGCAAGCAGTAAAAGACAGCAATGTGACATTTCTACGTAAATAAATGCCCACTCGCTCACTTGAACTGAGAAATAAACTCAGCAAGCATCACAGCAAACAACAAAACTTAAAATTCTGGTACAAGAGGAAACTAAGGGTGGTTTCTCTTATATTCAGAATCTTCAGGTTTCAATTCAGAACATATCTATAGTGTCAAAAAGAAATACAAGCATTCTAAGCACCGCTACCTACTCCTCAATGGATACCATGCTAAAGTTTTGAGCACCTCTACAAAAATAAACACCATCAAAACAAAACCATAAAAAACACCAACCTACCAATTAAAAACAAATACGAAAACACAAAAAACAAACCCACCACACTTCACAATGTACATTTTAGCGGATGTTTAAAGCAACTTATGACTTGCACAAGACTTGGAAATACTGAATTATGTTCAAATGGTAGGGAGTTATGCTACAAAAGCCTCAGAGAGCAGTTACTGACTGGACAACAGCATGAAGAGTATTACTCTCTAGAAATCACTCTGCCTGAAGACATTTCACAAAAACTCACAGACTCAGTTAACTTACAGTAGTACTGCCACAGACAGAAAACTCCACTTAAAGATGATACTTCTCTTAAAATAAAGGTAACTCAAAGGATTCTACATCTAAAAATACAAACAGAAACTTCAGAGCTGCCACCTTTAACAGACAAGGAAAGTCAGACAACTAGAAAAACTCAGGACTATGAAACTATCACCTTTGTTCTTAGCACCAAATTTCAAAACCTGCTTATGTAACTATTTCTACAGTTCTCCCCTGTTTGCTGTGCTTAATACACAGATGGGGAAAACTGATTATACTAAGGAAATAACTAAAGATTTATAAACACTGAAAGTAACAACACACTTCAGAGCCGGGGTCTTCAATAACAACCGCTACCGAGTGTTTTATCCTCAGCAGTAACAGCTAGTGAGTGTTTCACCTATCTTGGAAAGTGCTGAGCAAATGATTAAACGATCCCGAAGTTCAAAAAGGTTTAAGTTTCACCCTCCACTGAGACAGCAAAATCGAGCGGGAAACGACAGACTTTTAGCCTCCCAACACGGATTTCCTCACTCTCAGTCGTGCTTCAGAACCGACTTTCGGAGGAACCATCACAATTTTACTTACACCTTACAGACCTCTAAGTATGTCTGAAGGTGCTTCTGGGGTTTTCAAGTAAACCCGAGCGGAACCCCATCCGCTCCCCATCTCCGGGCAGGGGAGGAAGGTCCCGCTCCCCTGAGGCCGGCCGGGCCC